>NC_136970.1:26892681-27256488 GCF_032717465.1 Coenobita brevimanus | reverse complement strand
AAATGTTTTCTTTTATTTTTTTTACTCAGAAACGTCCTTAGACTTTTGGTAAAAAAAAAAAAGTTTCTCCAATTTAATTTTGAATACGTGTGGAAATCACATCTTTAGCAATTTCGACCAAAAATAAGTTTAACAGGAGTCACTTCATTTTAATAATTCTGAACTACCATAAAAGCAAATGCAATCGGTCGTAACTACATCTCAATTGATATACCTTTATCGTGAAATCATTGGTAAAATGAGTAAAAAACAAAGCGAACCAAATCGTCGGAAATTATAAATACAATTGAATATCAACACGGCAGACAGAACAGTTCATTTCATTGTTAATGCAATCTGATTTTTTTAAGGGCCATCAGTATTAAAAAGTGAATTTGGCCATGTGGAGAGGATGGAGGGTGAAAGACTGACGAAGAGAGTGTATGTGAGTGAGGTGGAGGGGGGAAGAGGGAGAGGGAGGCCGAGGATGAGATGGAGGGATGGGGTGGAGAGGTATATGAGAGAGGGGAGTGTGAGTTGGGAGCAGGACAGTGAAATGGCGGGGGACAGGGCGACTTGGAGGCGATTTGTTTGTGGCCACCCCAAACGGGATTGAGGCGTCTGGCAATAGATAGATAAATAGATAGAGTATATGAGGAACTAAATATTATTTATTAATTGTATATCACAATAAGGCTATGTATTTACTTTCTCATAATAATATGTATATGATTATCAATACCTAAAGAATTTTCTCGTAAACGATTCATTGTTTTCGGAAAGATATTACTTCTTAAAATATGGCTAATGATGTAACAGGGACCCTGATAATTGCGAAAATTTTCTATTTTCTTAAATTGATCAGCCTGCTCTAGATGCCGCTCTAAAGCCATAGTCATCCAGATAAGATTAATATCAGGTTTATCTCTACATTTCCAAGTTTTTATAATTCCCTACGGAAAGCCAACTCTTTGGACTGAAACACCCTCATTTTGATTGTTTTGTTTATTTTATTATTATTATTATTCCGAGGTTTCTCAACCTCAGAAATATTTACTGAATTCTAATTGCATCTAGGAGGGTTTTCCCAACTAATTTAGGGTACATTGGTCGATGTTACGTATTTGGTTTTTTCTCCCTCAATTATGCGAGTTTTAGGATCACACAAGTATAATCGTTTCGGAGTATTTCTAAAGGGGATGCTACTACAGTAAAAATATATATATATATATATATATATATATATATATATATATATATATATATATATATATATATATATATATATGTATATATATATATATATATATATATATATATATATATTCCTGAAGTTACGACTAGAAATGAAAAAAGAATAAGAAACTCCTTGTAATGTAAAGATTTATACAATATCCAGACGCCATTAATATACTTCATTTAGTGTTCCTGCATCCTGCTCTTTTTGTTGCCGTCATTCACTATATGTCTAAGAATATGAGTAAAAATGGTATAATTTTTTATAAACTCTATATCTCGGTATTGCAATGGTTTGTACTCTCATAGAAATTTTTAGGTGAGGGTAAGAAGCACTTCATTATTCATTCTCACGATGTTTCACAGTTTTATGAGATTTTGCCTAAGGAGATGTGGGTTATGGTGGAATACGAACTTTCATATTTTCCAAACATTATTATTAATATAAATATATTTATTATTATTTTTATACTTGTTTTTTAGATTCACTCAGGAGGCTCGATGTAAATTCCAAGTCCTTTTACCGTAGATGAAAAAAAAGTAGTCATTCTAGGTTTCTCCCATGCTACGGTGACCCCGTTTGAGTTCAGACTAATTGTTCTTAAACAACTCAATTGTCAGCTCTCCTTACGTGTCAATCAATTAGTTGTTATATGTTTCCTAAATGTTTTTTCTTTCTCTTTTTTACTCAGAAACGTCTTAAGTCTTTTGAAAAAAAAAAATGTTTTTCCAATTTAATTTTGAATACATGTGTGGAAATCACATCTTTGGCAATTTCAACCAAAAAAAAAAAGTTTAAGGGGAGTCACTTCATTTTAATAGTTCTGAACTACCATAAAAGCTAATGCAATCGGTCGTAACTACTTCACAATTGATATACCTTTATCGTGAAATCATTGGTAAAATGAGTAAAAAATAAAGCGAACCAAATCGTCGGAAATACATATACAATTGAATATCAACACGGCAGACAGAACAGTTCATTTCATTGTTAATGCAGCCTGATTTTTTTAAGGGGCATCAACAATAATGAACATATGAGGAACCAAATAGTGTTTATTAATTGTATATCACAATAAGGCTATTTATTTACTTTTTCTTAATAATATGTACATGATAATCAATACCTGAAGAATTTTCTCGTAAAAAATTATTGCCTTTCCAAAAAATTATACTTTGGAAAATATGGATAATGATATCACACTTACCTTCCTTCGGCGATAATTTTTGCTTTTTTAAATTTTACAAGGAAGCTAAAAATACCACTTGAAAACCCTAGTTATGCAGATAATAATACCAGTTTCATCTCTATATTTCCAAGTTTTTTGCACCTGTATAATCAAAGCAAAGTATATGAACTTAAAGCCACTGAATACCGGTCTTCTTTACCTCATTTAGATTGTTATTTTTTTTTTCTATATGATTTTTATCACCCTCAGAAAAGTATTCTGAATTATAATTGCTATTAGGCGGGTTATCCCAGCTTTGCCATGGTGGATTTGTGGAAGTTGCATATTCGGTGTTTCGCCCTATATTATGCGGTGTTTTGTATCAATCAATCAATCAATCATTTCCTGTGGCACCCTCGGGGATGCATAGGGCCTCGATGAACTCACACCACCACATCCTATCTTGTGCTAACTCCTCAAGATCTCCCCAACATTCATCTCCAGCTTCCCGTCTCATTGTCCTCTTTCCCACGTCTCTTTTGAAAGCCTTCACTCTGCCTCTCCTACCAAATTGCCACCCACCCTGGTGTACCTCATGTACTATTCCCTGTCTCCTATACATGTCCTATGCCAGCTTCCATCGTGAGAATCTAACATATTCATCGACCGGCTGCACTCCCGTTATTTCTCTAATTCTACTATTTGGTATCCTTTCCCACCACTTAACTCCTAATATTCTTCTAAGTGCTTTATTTTCAAACACCAAGAATTTATTTTCCATAGTCACTGTGCTTTGTACCAAGACTCGTGTCCATAAATTAAGATACTCCTAACCATTACTTTTTTGCTTATAAAGTTTGATTTTTGTATGCACCAGAGAAATTGTTATTATTCCAAATATTTTTAAGCATTCCCATTGCCTGAGTTAGCCTTCTTTAACCTTTTCCTCGAGATTCAAAGTTCAAAGAGACTTCATCAACTTGGCGGCTAAATAAGTACCTAAATATTTAAACCTATCAACTTGCTTTACAACCCATACACTCCAATTACATTCCTGCGCATTTTCCCATATTTCATATTGATTATTTCAGTTTTTCCACAATTAATAACTAAACCCACCTTGCGACCTTCACTCACCAAACAGTCCAACACTCTCTGCATCTCTTCTGGGCCATCACACGATATCAAAACTATATCATCCTGCATAATCTAAATCCAAAAGTTTCCCTGTTCTCTCCCCAAAGTATACCTGCACCGGTTTCTGTTACAACGCGTTTCATAATGTAATCAATGACCAATGCCTAAATAGTAAAGGCGATAGAACACCACCTTGAATTACTCCGGACTTGACTTCAAACGAATCACTCAGACAACCATCAACCATCACTTTTACAAAATGTGTCCTCATGCATGTTCATAATGGTGAGCCCTCTGAAACTCCTCTGGTATTCCATATTGTCTCATGATCTTTCCCCATAGTCTCTCTCGAAACACTATCAAAAAGCCTTTTTCAAAATCAACAAAACAAAGACTTAACGGTACTCTCATTTCATTAACTTGCTGCATCAAATGCCTAACTATAAAGATCTGATCATTGCAACCACGTCCCTTTCTAAAACCAGCCTGTTCATCCCTCAGAATACCCTCAACCACTGGCTCCAACCTATTTAACAACACTCTACTGAAAACTTTCAAAGCTATCAGTGACAAAGAGATTCCCCTCCAATTACCACATTCACTCAGGTCTCCCTTCTTCGGAACTTTAACAATCACACCATTCTTCCAAACCGATGGTAGTAACCCCGTCACCCATATCTTATTGAATAGCTTGGTCAAGATCATTATTAATCTATCCCCCTCCACTTTAAACATTTCCGGAAATAAACCATCCTCCCTTGGTGCCTTATTATTCTTTAACTGTTTTACTGCTTTCTCCACTTCTGCAAGCCTCAACTCTCCTGTTTCTATATTTAAATCTTCCTGAGCAGACGGTATATCCTCTTCTGGTGGTATTGGTCTATTAAGAACTGTCTCAAAATGCTCTTTCCATCTATTTTTAATATCTCCATCTTTGGTCAATAAATTTCCTTCCCTGTCTCTAACTGGTATTTCCTTGCGTTTACCTGCATTACCACTCAGTTCTCTAATCGATTCATATGCTATTCTTTGACTCTGTCCATCATTTTTGTTTATTAAGATTTCAGTCTCTGCAACCTTTTCATCCACACATCTTCTTTTATCTCTCCTAGCTAACCTTCTTACTTCTGAATTCAAACTCCAGTACGCAGCTCTTGCTAATTCAATCTCTTGTTCATCAACGCATTGCATCTCACTCCTCAATTTAGCCTCACCTCTCTTTTTTATCATATCCCACGTTTCCTCTGATATCCATTTCTTTCTCCTGAAGCTATGTCTCCTTCCAATCGTACATTCAGCAGTCTCATGCAAAACTTTGTTCACATCCTCTCACATCTCATCTACACTTCTCTCCCCCTCTTCCAACGTTTCCAACACCAAAAACCTATTCCTGCATTCTAATCTGAATTCCTCCTTTTCTTCTCCTTCCCTTCTAAGCTTAACAATATCGTATCTACCAACACCAGATTTTTCCTTCTTCTGATTTTTAAGTTTAAACCTTATTTTTGCAATGCTGAGTTGATGGTCACTACCAATATCCGCTCCCCGTTTAACATGAACATCTAGCAGAGAACTTCTATGCCTCCTACTGATAGGGATGTGATCAATCTGATTTTTATATTTTCCACACGGCGACACCCAAGTTGTCTTGTGTATATTGCAATGCTGAAAGAGTGTGCCCCCGATGACTAAGTCATTTGCTAGACAGAAGCTTCCAAACCTCACTCCGTTTTCACTCATCCTACTACCAACTCCCATCTTACCCATACATGCCTCAAATCCCTCATTTGAACAGCTCATTACTGCATTAAAGTCTCCAACGCAGATCAAAACATCATGTCTAGGTACCCTTCCCACTCCTTCTTGCAACTTTTCATAAAATGTGTCTTTCCTTTCATCGAGTGCATCATTAGTAGGTGCATAACACACAAACAGACTGATGTTGCCATGATTTGATTTAAACCGTGCGTATAACAATCGCTCATCTATAGGATCCCACTCACATAAAGCCTTATTTGCCTTACAACCCAGCGACAATCCTACTCCCTGATAATGCATTCCGTCCTGTCGACCAGATATCAATAAACGTATACCATCCTCCAAATCCAACTTATCGACTCCAGTTAATCTAGTTTCTGTCAGAGCACAAATATCAAGTCCGTAATTTTGAAAAACCTTCACTAACTCATCGATTTTACCGTCATGATTTAGCGTTCTCACATTCCAGTTACCAATTTTAATTGTATTTTTTGCACTGACAAAGGAATTAGATTGTAATTGAGGCAACCGTGAGATTCTTAGCACCCCCTGCCCATTTAAGGGCTGCACGGGACTGGGGGCCATTATTGTTCTTTCAGAGTCCATCAAGGTTTCTTTGGCTAATTTCCTGAACACCTCGCCATTGTGTTGCAGTCGCAGTAGGCAGCTAACTTGCCTGATTGCCCACACCCGAAAGACCCAGCTATGCTGTAGCCAGTCACGTGCCGGCATGCTTCCCAGCCATTTCACTCTCAAGGAGTTCGTCTGCCTGAGAAAGCAACCACCCCCCTGCTCCCGAGGGCTTTTGATCTGTGTAGGTAGAGGGCGATCACTCCCTCACTAGCCATATACAGTGTATATACAGTGTATAGGCTACACTCACAGTGTATATACAGTGTATAGGCTACACTCAACTGTAATAGATTCGAAGAATTCTTATAGAGGATGATGTTTCGGTAATAAATCAGCTTGACCATTTCTATTATCTGAAGTTACCTAGAAATGTGAGGATAGTCAAAAAACAACCCTATTAGTAACGGAAAATTTTAATCGATATCCAGAGGACATTATTATAGTTTATTCAAAGTTCCTGCAACCTGCACTTTTTGTAGAAGTCATTCAATATATATCTCTACGGATATGATTAATAAAGGTATAATAGGTTATTAAATATATATTTCGGTATTGCAATAGTGTGTAGTTTCTCGTACAATTTCTTAGGTGAGAATTAAAAGCTCTTCCATATTCTTCTCACGAGTGATGACAGTTTAAAATGATGTAATCTAATGACATGTGGCTTATTGTGTAACACGAAGTCATAATTTCGAAGCTTTTTTTTTTTTTTACATTCATGTATGATGGTCGATGTAATCTTCAAATGCTTTTACTGCAGATATAAAAGAGAGTAGTCATTCGATGTTTGTCGCTTGTTTCCGTGATCCCCCAATCCAGTTCAAACTTATTCCTAAAAAAAAATAAGACGAACTCTCCTTACTTGTCGATCGATATCTTGTTATATGTTTCCAAAATGTAATTCTTTTTATCACTCAGAAATGTCTTCAGACTTTTGGAAAAAATTGGGAGCTTCTCCAATCAATTTTGAATACATTTTTAAGTCGCATATTTATCAGCTTTGACGAAAAAAAATAAAAAACTTACACGCATCACTTTGGTAAAGTATTTCTGAACTACCCCAAAAGCTAATGCTATAGGCCGGAACTACTTCACAATTGTATATTTTTTGTCGTGTAATCATGGGTAAAATGAGGAAAAAATAAAGCGAAAAGACTCTTCGGAAATCACAAATCAAGTTGAATATCATCACGGCCGACAGAATAGTTCGTTTCAATGTTAATGCAACCTGACCTCTTAAGGTCTATCGCTGGAACCAAGTCAATACGTCAATGTATTTACTTTTTCCTAATAATATATATGTGATAACCAATACCTTTAGAATTCTCTCGTAAACGATTTATGGTTTCGCCGTGATACGGCGAAAATTTTCCCTTTTTTAAATTTGCTCAGGAGGCTCAAGATGCCATTCTAAAGCCATAGTCATCCAGATAAGATTTAATATCTGGTTTATCTCTAAATTTCCAATTTTTTTTTTACAATTCTAGGCAGAAAGCAAACTCTTGACTAAACCTCTTCATTTTTACCTTTTTTTTTTCATTATTCCGAATTTAACAGAATTATTTACTGAATTCTAAATTCATTTAGGAGTTTTCCCATCTAATTTAGGGTACATTGGTCGTTGTTGCATATTTGTCTTGTTTTGCTCTCAATTTTGCGAGTTTTAAAATCACACAATTATAATCGTTTCGAATATTTCTAATGGGGATGCTATTACAGTAAAAAAAAAAAATCAAACTCTTAGTAATGTTAAGATTTAAATAATATCCAGACGTCAATATACTTCATTCAGTGTTCCGGCAACCTGAACTTTTTGTAGCCGTCATTCACTATCTGTCTATGGATTTGAGTATAAATTGTATAATTTTTTATACACTCTATATCTCGGTATTGCAATAGATTGTACTCTCGTAGAAATTTTTAGGTGAGGGTCAGAAGAACTTCATTATTCCTTCTCACGATGTATCTCAGTTTTATGAGATTTTACCTAAAGACATGTGGGTTATGGAGTAATACGAACATTTGCAAACATTATTATTATATAAATATTTTTATTCTTACTATTATTATTATTTTTTAGATTCACTCAGGAGGCTTGATGTAATTTGCAAGTGCTTTTACTGCATATAAAAAAAAAAAGGTCATTCCAGGTTTCTCCCATTTTAGTGACCCCCCCGTTTGAGTTCAGACTTATTGTTCATAAACAACTCAGCTGTCATTTCTCTTTACGTGTCAATCAATTAGTTGTATGTTTCCTATTTTTATTTTTTTTTCTCAGAAATGTCTTCAGACTTTTGGATAGAAAATATGTTACTCCAATTTAATTTTCCATACGTATGTGGAAGTCACACCTTTAACAATTGTGACCAAAAATAAGTTTAATAGAAGTCACTTCATTTTAATAATTCTGAACTACCCCAAAAGCTAATGCTATCGGTCGTAACTACTTCACAATTGATATACCTTTTATCCTGAAATAATTGGTATAATGAGTAAAAAATAAAGCGAACCAAATCGTCGGAAATACATATACAATTGAATATCAACACGGCAGACAGAACAGTTCATTTCATTGTTAATGCAGCCTGATTTTTTTAAGGGGCATCAACAATAATGAACATATGAGGAACCAAATAGTGTTTATTAATTGTATATCACAATAAGGCTATTTATTTACTTCTTCTTAATAATAGAATATTTCTGAACTAACATAAAAGCTAATGCTATCGGTCGTAACTACTTCACAATTGATATACCTTTTATCCTGAAATAATTGGTAAAATGAGTAAAAAATAAAGCGAACCAAATCGTCGGAAATACATATACAATTGAATATCAACACGGCAGACAGAACAGTTCATTTCATTGTTAATGCAGCCTGATTTTTTTAAGGGGCATCAACAATAATGAACATATGAGGAACCAAATAGTGTTTATTAATTGTATATCACAATAAGACTATTTATTTACTTTTTCTTAATAATATGTACATGATAATCAATACCTGAAGAATTTTCTCGTAAAAAATTATTGCCTTTCCGAAAAATTATACTTTGGAAAATATGGATAATATCACAATTACCTTCCTTCGGCGATAATTTTTGCTTTTTTAAATTTTACAAGGAAGCTAAAAATACCACTTGAAAACCGTAGTTATGCAGATAATAATAATACCAGTTTCATCTCTATATTTCCAAGTTTTTTGCACCTGTATAATCAAAGCAAAGTATATGAACTTAAAGCCACTGAATACCGGTCTTCTTTACCTCATTTAGATTGTTATTTTTTTTTTCTATATGATTTTTATCACCCTCAGAAAAGTATTCTGAATTATAATTGCTATTAGGCGGGTTATCCCAGCTATGTCATGGTGCATTTGTGGAAGTTGCATATTTGGTGTTTTCGCCCTATATTATACGGTGTTTTGTATCACTCAACTATAATTGATTCGAAGAATTTCTATAGGGGATGCTGTTTCGGTAATAAAACAAGTTGACCATATCTATTATCTGAAGTTACCCAGAAATATGAGGATAGTCAAAAAACAACCCTGTTAGTAATGTAAAATTTTAATCAATATCCAGAAAATATTAATATAGTTCATTCAAAGTTCCTGCAACCTGCACTTTTTGTGGCCGTCATTCAATCTATGTCTAGGAATACGATTAATAAAGGTATTATAGGTTATTAAATATATATTTCGGTATTGCAATAGTTTGTACTTTCTCGTACAAATGTTTAGGTGAGAATCAAAAACTCTTCCATATTTCTTCTCACGAGTGATAACAGTTTTGAGTGATTTTACCTAATGACATGTGGCTTATTGTATAACGCGAACTTCCATATTTTCGAAACGTTATTTATGTATTTTTTTTTTTTTTTTACGTTCATGGAGGAGGCTCGATGTAAATTTCAAGTGCTTTCACTGCAGATATAAAAGAATAGTAATTCGATGTTTCCCGCTTGTTTCCGTGATCCTTCAATTCAATTCAAACTTATTCGTAAACAAATAAGATGTGAACTCACCTTACTTCCCGATAGATATCTTGTTATATGTTTCCTAAATCATATTCATTTTAACACTCAGAAATGTCTTCAGACTTTTCGAAAAAATTGTCTCCCAATCAATTTTGAATACATTTGTCGACGTCGCATATTTATCAGTTTTGACGAAAAATAAGCTTTACAGGCATCACTTTGGTAAAATAGTTCTGATCTACCCTAAAAGCTAATGCTATAGGCCGTAACTACTTCACAATTTGTATACTTTTTATCGTGAAATCATGGGTAAAATGAGTAACAAATAAAGCTAACAGACTCCGGAAATTACAAATCCAGTTGAATATCAACACGGCCAACAGAACAGATCATTTCAATGTTAATGCAACCTGATTTCTTAAGGTCAATCACGAGAAATAAATGGGTATATGGGGAAAGTATTAATGTTTACAAATCGTATATCACAATACTTCAATGTATCTACTTTTTCTTAATAATATATATCTGATAACCAATACCTAAAGAATTTTCTCTTAAACGATTTATTGTTCTCGGAAAGATATTAATTCGGAAAATATGGATAATTATGTAATAGGGACGGTCATACGGCGGAAATATTTCATTTTTTTAATTCGATCACTATGCTCAATATCCCACTCTAAAACCATAGTCATCCAGATAAGATTAATATCAGGTTTATCTCTAAATTTCCAAGTTTTTTACAATTCCATACTGAAAGCCAACTCTTTGGACTAAAACCCACTCATTTTGCCTGTGTGTGTTTTATTTTTATTTTTTTTTTCATTATTCCGAAGTTTCTCAAGCTCTGAAATATTTACTGAATTCTAATTACATTTAGGAGGGCTTTCCCAACTAATTTTGGGTAAGTGGTCGATGTTGGATATTTGTTTTTTCGCCCTTAATTATGCGGGCTTTAGGATAACACAAGTATAATCGTATCGAAGTATTTCTAAAAGGGATGTTATTACAGTAAAAAATAAATAAATTACAATTTTTTTCTCCTGAAGTTACCATTACAAATGAAAAAAGAATATGAAACTCTTAGTAATGTAACGATTTAAACAATATCCAGAGTTCAATATACTTCATTCAGTGTTCCTGCAACCTACTCTTTTTTTTAGCCGCCTTTCACTATATGTCTAATGATATGAGTAAAAATGGTATAATTGGTTATTAACTCTGTATCTCGGTATTGCAATGGTTTGTACTCTCTCGTAGAAATTGAGGGTCAAAAGCACTTCATTATTCCTTCTCACGAGGTATCACAGTTTTATAAGATTTTACCTAAGGACATGTGGGTTATGGAGTAATACAAACTTTCATATTTTGCAAACATTATTATTAATACAAATATATTTATTATTATTATTATTTTTTAGATTCACTCAGAAGGCTCGATGTAATTTACAAGTGCTTTTACTGCAGATTGAAAAAAATGGTCATTCGAGATTTCTCCCATGTTACATTGACCCCCCGTTTGAAGCCAGAGATACCACTTGAAAACCATAGTTATGCAGATAATAATAATATCAGTTTCATCTCTTATTTCCGTATTTTTTGCACCTCCCTAATCAAAGCAAACTCTATGGACTTATAGCCACTGAATACCAGTCTTCTTTACCTCATTCAGATTTTTATTGATTTTTTTCTGTATGCTGAATTTTATAACCCTCAGAAATGTTTTCCGAATTCTAATTGCAATTCGGAGGGTTATCCCAGCTGTCATGGTGCATTTGTGGAAGTTGCATATTTGGTGTTTTCGCCCTATATTATGCGGTGTTTTGTATCACTCAACTGTAATAGATTCGATGAATTCCTATAGGGGATGCTGTTTCGGTAATAAAACAAGTTGACCATTTCTATTCTCTGATGTTACCTAAAAATATGAGGATAGTCAAAAAACATCCCTGTTAGTAGCGTAAAATTTTAATCAATATCCACACAACATTAGTATAGTTCATTCAAAGTTCCTGCAACCTGCACTTTTTGTAGCCGTCATTCAATGTATGTCTTGGGATATGATTAATAAAGATATAATAGGTTATTAAATATATATTTCGGTATTGCAATAGTGTGTACTTTCTCGTACAAATTTTTAGGTGAGAATCAAAAGCTCTTCCATATTACTTCTCACGAGGGATAACATTTTTGAGTGATTTTTCCCTAATGACATATGGCTTATTGTGTAACACGAACTTTTATATTTTCGAAATATTATTATTTTTTTTAATTGATGCTGGAAGCTCGATGTAAATTTCAAGTGCTTTTACTGCAGATATAAAAGAATAGTCATTCGATGTTTCCTGCTTGTTTCCGTGATCCTTCAATTCAATTCAAACTTATTCGTAAACAAATAGGATATGAACTCTCCTTACCTTCCGATCGATATCTTGTTATAAGTTTTCTAAATGTGATTCTTTTTATCACTCAGATGTATTCATACTTTTGGAAAAAATTGGGAGTTTCTCCCAATCAATTTTGAACACATTCGTCGAAGTCGCATATTTATCAGCTTTGACGAAAAATAAGTTTTACAGACATCATGTTGGTATATTAGTTCTGATCTACCCTAAATGCTAATGCTGTGGATTGTAAGTACTTTACAATTTGTATACCTTTTATCGTGAAATCATGGGTAAAATGAGTAAAAAATAAAGCGAATAGGTTTCGGAAATTACAAATCCAGTTGAATATCAACACGGCCGACAGAACAATTCATTTTAATGTTAATGCAACCTGATTTCTTAAGGCTAATCACGAACAATAAATGGGTATTTGGGGAACCAAGTGATATACAAATCGTATATCACAATACTTCAATGTATCTACTTTTTCTTAATAATATATATCTGATAACCAATACCTAAAGAATTTTCTCTTAAACGATTTATTGTTCTCGGAAAGATATTAATTCGGAAAATATGGATAATTATGTAATAGGGACGGTCATACGGCGGAAATATTTCATTTTTTTAATTCGATCAGGACGCACAAGATGCCTCTCTAAAGCCATAGTCATCCAGATAAGATTTAATATCTGGTTTATCTCTAAATTTCCAAATTTTTTACAATTCCATAATGAAAGCCAACTCTTTGGACTAAAACCCTTTTTTTTTTTTTTTTTTTTATTCCGAAGTTTCTCAAGCTCTGAAATATTTACTGAATTCTAATTACATTTAGGAGGGTTTTCCCATCTAATATAGGGTACATTGGTCGATGTTGCATATTTGTCTTTTCGCCCTCATTTATGCGGGTTTTAGGATCACACAAGGATAATCTTTTCTAAGTATTTCTAAAGGGGATGTTATTACAGTAAAAAAAACAAAAAAAAAAAAAAAAATTTTTTCTCCTGAAGTTACCACTACAAATGAAAAAAGAATATGAAACTCTTAGTAATGTAAAGATTTAAAAAATATCCAGACGACAATATACGTGAGTCACGAACACCCAAAGGCGAGGTTCGACTGCAGTTTGTCATTCCCGCTAAGTACCGCCTAGCAGTGTTAGAATGGGGTCATTGTTCAGCCTCAGGAGGTCACATGGGCAAAAGGAAGACCCAGGGCCGTATCTGAGCTGACTTTTTCTGGCCAGGGATGGGACGAGACATAGATAGTTTTGTGTGTTCCTGCAATGTGTGTTCACGTAACGCCAATCAGGGACATGTCCTTCCTGCGCCATTTGAACCCACACCCATAATCTCTGAAGCAGTTGAAAGAGAGGGCAGTGGTAATGTGGGTGCAGTCCCGATGTCTCGCCTACTAACTGATGACTAATACGGGCAACTGTTGTATGCTGGGCTCCGTAAGATAGGCGTTCTCAGATATTTGAGTAATCCAAGGACCAGCCTGGTTCCCAGTTAAAAGTGTAGCCCTGACGTCTCGCCCGTTGGCCCCACATGACACAGTATGTCCAGGGCCTGTACATACATATGTACCGTAAGTTAAGGGGGAGGATTGAGAACCCCGCAGAGACAGTCCGAGGCTGTGTATGAATTACCTTGTGGTGTCAGGACTCCATAATATAGTTACAAATCATAACAGATAGATAGATAGACAGATAGACAGACAGATAGAAGCAGCAAGTCAGATGATAAGGTATGTGTCTGCGAGAATCGAGCAATGCTAAACATGCTTACACACTCTAACTCAAGGAATGCTTTATAGGCACACGACAGCGCCTCGTGACCATACACACACATACACACATACACACAGGCTTCTAGAACATTCCAGCAACAGTGTAACACAAGTGACATGACCCCTGCTACACCAGAATTTAGGAAGCAGAGGTCAGAAGGAGGTTAGCCATAGAACCGGCAGGTAGTAGGGAGAAGGAGAGAGAGAGAGACAGGATGTTAGCTCGCGGGATTCTATACTTCACTCGTGTGTGAGACTTTGTTAATATTTCCAAGACAAATAAAAATAGTCTCATACTCATCTTTACCTCTTCTGTCATTGCTTGACAAATGGGAACGAAGATTATCTACTTACAAAACTACTCAAGTATAACAACCGCTCGTCCACGAGTCTAATATATGTATAACTGATCTACAAAACTCGCTACAAAGAACTTACAAAGTTACTGTAAGAGTGGAACATCTCGAGCTGTGGGCCTCTCAGAGGATTCCTGGAGAATGCACATCATCCACACGAGTGTTCACACCCACGGTGGGTGTTAAAATGTAACCTGCCCGAGATTGCGTAGGGATTCTCAGCTTCCTGTCATTAATCGTAAGTGTAGAGTTAGGTTAACCAGTAAACTGCCCGTTCTAAGAGATTTGAGCAATTCAAGAACTGACACGTTTCCTGGTTAATAATGGTAGGTTAACTAGTAAACTGCCTGTTCTAAGAGATTTGAGCAATTCAAGAACTGGCACGTTTCCTAGTTAATAAGCATTAACCAGTAAACTATAAGGGTCCTGAGAGATTTGTGAATCCTAAGACTACGTTTCCTGTTTAATAATGACATAAGTACTGATTGCTAGGCAGAGTGAAATACACTTTTGATGCTCCATCTTGATTCCTTTCGCAGGTGCAACTGGTAGGTGCAGCATTGTCAAGCAGATCAGCTGGTCGTCCCTGTCGCATGCTGCCACCCCTTCTCTTCTGCCTCGTTGTCATTATTTACTATGAATTTGCATTATGTAATTTTACACATAGGTACAGTTACACCACAACAGTCACACATACACTGTGTATTACATACATTATGCTACATAACAATTAGTTGTTAATGTAAATGTAGCGAACTTTTCGCTCAGTTTGACCTGAGTACAGGATTTTTCACCGTCGTCACTGAGTTTTTCCGTCAAGCTTGCTTCTAATAACGTAATTACGAGTTTTTTATCGCTCACTGGCGACTGTGACTTTCACCTGTAGCAGGATACCACACTCACACTACAGTGTGAATCTTGTGTGACTGAGTTAGGATTTATATGTATGTATATTGATTTTTTTTTTCCCTGAAGAAAAAAATTTGATTTTCTTGGGGCGTAATGTCACGAGTCGGCGCGATTAAGTATTTGAATAAACTCGTGACATTAACTTTGGTGGGAAACCACGAACTCTCGTGGAATCCCAGTATTTATCACTCAGTCTACCGCCACGTATTCACCCGGTCGGGAGTGTTTTCAGAACAATTTTTCACTGTGTCATAAGTGATCATCTTTCTGCATGACTTTACCATCTCCGCTGAGTACTTTGTTATGGGTGTGTGTCGCTCATTCTAGCCATTAGCAAGTACGCCTCGACACTTGCCTCTCTCTCACGATTTGAACTCAGTCAAGATTTGTGCGCCGTGGAAGCAGGTAGTGTGTGTGGCAGTGTCCTTCCTCAGCAACGACACCCAGTTCCCGCCGCCGCCGTTGAATTCCAGAGGCTTAGCATATGCAGTGTCCTTCCTCAGTAACGATGCCCAGTCATCCGCTTTGTCCACTTTCCTGACCAGTATTTCTTTTCATTTTTCCCTAGGTTTAAGAGTTTAGCTTCTGAGTGAGTGAGTGAGTGTGATCTCCTTATTTTGAATTCATTTTGAAATGTAACGTAAATTTATTTTATTGTAATCAATGAATTTAACGGTTCTTTTTCTTGAGCTTAATGTAATGTAAACTCATGTTTTATTTTCCACATTAAGCTTATTTCGCTTATAGCTCTTAGTTGGCATAAACGCTTTGCTATTCATAACTGGTATTTAGGCCAGTCCTTTTGTATTAAGCTTAATATCCGTTGTGCAACCAGGAGTTAATGCATCAGCAAGAATCTGTTATAATTAATAGCATTAGTTATTGATTGTCAGGGGTGGAGTCACTTTCTCCAGAGGCCAACAGTACTAATAAACAGCATTTGTGAGTAATTAGTCTCTGCTTGAGAAAGTTTATAAATTCTCGTCCTTAGAGAATCGGCGAAGTAAGCCGGCATAAAGTAATCACTGCTTGATTTTCACAAGACAATTCATTGTCCTGATCTCAAATATTATTGAAGAATATTATCTTTTAATACTACATACTTTTAAAAAAAACCATGACAGGCATTCAGCAAGGTAAACAGACATGTCATATTGTATATGCATAATGTAGACATCGGGAACTGACATATGGTACTTGTAAGTCGTCTTGGTAATCAGTAAGTTACTGACATGGGGACATTGGAGGAAGAACTGTATACCTTGACTAATCGAGTAAAATTTGTCATTCTTGTAGTCACACTCCTGTGAGAGCTGCCTAGCTTGGGCCTGTATGGGCTAATGTAGGAAGGGTAAATTAGTCACACTCTTATGGGAGCTGTCTGATATGGACCTATTGGCCTACTGCAGTTATCCTCTCTTAATCTTCAAGTTAGGTCCTAAGTTAGGTTAGGTTAGGTTGGTTGGGTTAGCTTGGTTTGGAAAAAAAGAAAAGTAATTTCTGACAAATAAATATGATTCATATTAATCACACTATAAAACATTTAAAAAAATGAAAATTTCAAGCTTCAGGGTGAGTTGGGTGTAATTCTGGGAATTTACCAAAAAATTTACTTATTTTGGAAATTTCAGTCATTATCGGCCTAGATACATACGCAGCCTATATACTGTGTGTTTAAAGTAGTTTTACATAAAAAGCTTAATTGATAGTATGTGCCAAAACTGTCAAAGTTACTCTTGAAGTTAACTTTTACATTACAAGTGAAACATAACATTGACATTTAAATTAAGGTAATTTACTTTAACAACATAGGTTTAATGATTATACACTTTATAATAAAAAAAATCTTAGTAGCTTACATACCTGGTAAAAGATAAATATAGGCGGCTGTTGATATACTGTAAGTACAGTTGATCGCACTCCTACGTTCCCTAAATTTCACCCATTTTCAGCGATGTGGCACCACTGTATTTGTTTGGATCTTTGGACACGTACCTTAGCACCTTGCCTTAGCAGTACGAAGTGCTGGGATCTCGTAATAGTGACCTTGCACGGACAGTGAGTAACGGAATTTTCCTCTGTGTCTGTGCATTATCGAACCTGTGTATCAATTGAATAGCGATAAGAATTAGGATATAACTGGACCCTATATCGGGTGTCTAGTCTGGTGAGGAGGAGGTATGGCTAGAGGTGGAGGGGAGGGTGAGGAAGGGGGAGGGGTGGGCTCTCCCACTCTGGGTAGCTTGGCAAAGGTTTTCAGGAAGAAGGTTCACCAGCAACTATCGTATGAATCTGGTTATATAAGAAACCAACAAATAAACCACCACAAATGTAAGAATCGCACACCATTGTATGGAATCAACTAAAAATGGAGAATAACCACATAAACATATCCGGCTGTTTTGTTACAAATTTCAGGTGGCGCACAAAAGGTGCCAACCAAGATGAATATACTGCCACAGCATAAGTCATATAAAGTATATATGATATTCCTGATAGACATAACAGGGAGCAGCATTTTGGCACCATGATATTACCTATGAAGGTATTCTGTTAGGTATGCACACAGTGCAACTACGATGTAGGCATACTAATGTGCATATAAAACTACACAAGTTTTTGTTTATGAACGTTTCTACATTCCGTATAATATCAGGAATAATTGGTTTACAATACTTTCATTTTCATTGTTATTGACTAGTGTAAGTATGGTGACGGGTCAAGCCAAGTGGCCTCATGAATCAGCCTCCACCACCCCCGCACCAGCCGTACGCAACATCACATGATAAACCTAACACTTATCAAACTGAGGTCTGCTGTGTTTTACGTATCACTATGTGGCGTTCATAACTGTATTCAGAGCCAAGTAATACATATATTATTTAGCTCTCTATACAAAGGCGAAACCATGCCGTGTGTGTGTCCCTGACCATGTGAAAGTCTGTTGTCTCACTCGTTTCATGTAAAGTATTGGGTTCCAGCTTATGACTCAGTATATGACTCAGCAAGAAACAGGAGAGCCCGACCCGCGCCAGTCCATTCCCTCCCTGCCCCCATTAGCTACACTTCCTCCCCACCAAACTAGACACCCTATACAGAGTCCAGTTATATCCTAATGCTTATCGCTATTTGATACATAGGTTCAATAATGCACAGACGCTGAAATGAAAGTTCCGTTACTCACTGTCAGTGCCACGTCACTATTACGAGGTCCCAGCTCTTCATAATGCTACGGTACGTGTCCAAAGATCCAAATACTATGGTGCCACATCGCTGACTATGGGTGAAGTTCAGGGAATTCGGAAGTACGGCCAACTGTACATTAGTTATCCTTCTATTTGTAATTAAAGTATTTCTGTACTAAGTGAAAAATGTATATTCAACTGGAGCATGTATACATTGACAAGTTTGCTTTCTGTGAAGCAACATTCATTTCTAAATAAAACAGAAAATTTAAGTAGTAATACTAGCATTTATGCTTCAGTTGTAATTGAAACACTGTTTAGCACACAGGCTCACAGTGGTATATAACAGTTTTATATCGAAATGTTGAACAATATTCTGTACTGCATTATTATTATCATCCACCACGACACAAGTATCAGTTTCAAATGAATCACACTGAAAAACATTGAAAAAATACAAATATAAGCTTTAACCTAACCTAACCTAACCTTCTTACCTAACCTAAGCTAACTTTAAGTATGACCTAACCTGTACTTTAATCGATTTTACTTATGCATCTAACATTCTTGACCATCACTGCTATGTCCGATTTGGTCTGGGTGAAACTCTGGAATAAAAACAAAACACTGTCTGTGACATGGACCCTCCCCCTCTTTTCCCCCCCACACACATGGCCGTGTGGGTCTTGTGCTCTGTGACATTAACATAATTAGGATATCCAATGACACCTACAACTGCTACAAATGGTAAATGTGTCCGAATCTGCTCACAAATCATCGGCTCACCTGATATGAAATGCTTGCTACAGAGGCGGGAGTCGGCCATCAGCTGTCAATTCTCCCTCTTCATGGCAGCTATTCAGTTCTGTCGCCTTTCCTCATTGCCTAGAAACCGGTAGAAGTGTTCCCCACTAACAGTTTTCTATCTTGCCTTACAGCCGAAGGCACAACAGTGGAATATCATTGTGGATTCTGCAGTTCTCTCTCTCTCTAGATGCCTGACATTTGCCGACCAATATGGCGCAGTAAACAAAAGTCACATGACTCGTGACGTCACGTGGAAGAGATCTATACCTACTAGTCCTACCCCCCTGCCCTCCCCGCGGCCTGAACCAACAACAGAACCACCCTTCGAACCACCACAGCTCATACCATGCTCTTTCAGCATCATCTGTCAGCCGCCTGGCAGGTTGGCCAGGGCCGCGCAACTTCCAGGAGAGGTTATTGAGTGGCAGGAGGGATTTGTCAGCCCGTTTCAGCCTAGCGGTCAGGGGTTGCAGTGCTCATCTCCGGGTGGCCTGGTGCGAGTGTCTGGAGGTCTGTCTTCTCCACCACATCATTTAACAAGTCAACGGGTAAGCGTAACTCGTGGCCCAACATCAGTTTTGCAGGAGTGTAGCCAGTAGACTCGTGGGATGCAGACCGATATGCCATCAGCATTGCAGGTAACTTCTGGTCCCATTCTGTTTGTCCATCCATGCAGTACTTGGCCAGTTCTTGTCCTAGGGTCCAGTTGAATTTCTCCACCATTCCATCTGACTGTGGCCTTAGGGTCGTCCTGGTCTTCTTGATCCCCTCTTCCACTTGTAGCAGTCCTCTTTTCTGTGTCCTGGCTTTTCACAGTACCAGCATTCATTTCATTCATTGCCAGACGCCATGTATCCCAAACGGGGTGGTCAAGGGCTTAGAGTTAATTGTTTTACAGGGAGGGGCACTAATCCTCCACCAACCCCACTTGACACGTAGGGAGAACGTTATGCCAACAGCATCTGGTGTTCCCAGGCGGTCACCCATCCAAGTACTAACCAGACCCAACGTTGCTTAACTTCGCTGATCGGACGGGAAGTGGTGTACTCAACGTGGTATGGCCGTTAACTTCCCTTAAATTTTTCCTTTTCACATACCTGCCCCTTTCTTGCCTTGAATCCTACACTACGACCTGCCTGAAAGGTGGATGTTCTGGACCTGACATAGGACTCAAATTCTAGAGCCCTGGCTAGTGCTTCCTGCATACTTCTTGGTTGTGCCTGCTTCACTTGCACTTTCAACTCTGCACTGTCAAGAGCATCAATGAACTGGTCCCTCAGTAGAATAGCCAACAGGTTAGATGCTGCTCCAGGGTACGCCTTGTATGCCATACTCTCCAGGTCATGAGCAAGCTGCTGTAGGGATTCTCCTCAAGCCCGTACACGGCCCCGGAATCTTGCTCTGTACACCTCAGTCTGGTACATGGTTCCATATCTGCGCTCCAGCACTTCTACTAGGGACTGATAGCTGTTCCTCTCCATCACTGACATCTGACCCAGAATTTCCATTGCAGCACCCTTAAGGCTAGTAGCAAGCTGCACTGCCCTCTGCCTATCATCCCAACCATTCTGATCCGCAAGTAACTCAAACTGTGCATGGTAAGCTTCCCAAGATACTCTACCGTCAAATTCCTGAGGTTTCTTTTTAATTGGATCCCTATTATAGCCGTGCACTTCATTGGTTTGGGGCCTAAAAACTGGGGCATCATAATTAAGGCCAGGACTTAAATCTCCTACATTCTGATTATTCAACGCTGTAATGCTACCTTTAGATACTTAGGATCCGTCAAGATTCACCATACACTGTCCATTCCTTTCATATGCTCCCTGTACACCAACCTAAGGCTCAGCAATGCAATATTTCTCTACAGCCTCAATTTTCTCACTGATAATCTTCACATGGTCAACTACATGCTTCAACTGGTTATCTACATGCCGTCTGCACTCCGTCACTACTTTCTCACTAACTGACTTCAACTGGTCGTCTACATGCTGTCTGCACGCCGCCACTATTCCCTCACTAATCTTCAGTTTGTTGTCCACATGCTGTCTGCACTGTGTCATTATTCCCTCACTAATCTTCAGCTGGTTTTCCACATGCTGTTTGCACTCCGTCACTATTTCCTCACTAACTGTCTTCAACTGTTCGTTTACGTGCTGTTTACACTCTATCACATTATTTCTTACCTCATACTTCTGCTGCCGTAGCCCAGCATATACCTCCTCCTTCCATTGTTCCTGTTCTTCCTTCATTTCCCCTATGAAAGCATCTAGCTGTCCTTGCATTCTCAGCGGTAATTCCCTCTGTTGCTCCTGTAGTGCCTCCTGAAGCTGTTCATATCGTTCTTTCTGTTCTTCGTTCTGTGCTTGTAGTTGTTCTTTGATTTCGTTTCTGAACTTTTTCTGTTCTCCACTTTGTGCCTCCAGTTTATCACTCTGTGCCTGTATTAGCATCACGATTGTCGCCAGGGAAATTTCCTCCTCCTGTCCAGCACTAGACCTTGTTTTCACACCTTCCGCTTCCATGTCGAAGGCTAGACTCACTGCAACCCTAAATAATCCTCACTCCTGACGCCAGTGTTACGTCCCAGTCCCCACACTGCCACAGGCTCCAACAGCAGTAGTACAGTACAGGAAGGACGTTGCCCAGTGAGTTGTTCTTCTTATGGTCAGCCTTTAGGTGTGCAGTACACAAGATCAGCTGAGGCGAAAATAAACACTGGCTTCTTAAGTTCACTGTCTTTATTTTCCAAATAATTCCACTTAATTCTTTCCAACTTCACTGTTCTCACAAGCACTGGAGCTATACACACTTTACTAACTGTTATTACACGTAATGCCTAACAACACTTCAGTTATTACACTTAATGCTTGACACTTCACTCTTTTCTCAAGTTCCAATGATATACAAACTTCAATAACCCGTCACTGTTTGCCACTGTTTTCACAAGTGCCAAAAGTATACAATCTTCACTGACACTGACACTGCACTACACTCAGACTGAACCAAAACCGACTGCACTTCGCTCACACTGAACTGAGACCCGACTCAACATTCAAAACAGTCTCTACCCCATCCTTATATAAGCTTGCATTACTCTTGAACCTTCTACTTCTCCAGCATTCTAGGACATACTGTCTTGCATCAGCCCCTAGCAACAACAGTTACCAACTACGAGACATCAAAACATGCTAGAGTTGTCTCACATTACATAACACTCTAAATCATTTACCATACGAACTTGAATTACATAATTTAACAAACAATCACTTAAATAAAACATTGAGAAAAAGCACATTAAATTAATGCATAACTTACGAAATAACTACGCTCACAAACAGCAGGCTAACTGGCAACTCTGATGACTCGTACAGGAACTTACGGTACCAGAAACGTCTCGAAGGTACGAGACTACCTAACTGGCAAATCTCCCTTCATAACAATACTATACATGGAC
Source organism: Coenobita brevimanus (assembly GCF_032717465.1). Taxonomy (NCBI): domain Eukaryota; kingdom Metazoa; phylum Arthropoda; class Malacostraca; order Decapoda; family Coenobitidae; genus Coenobita; species Coenobita brevimanus. The sequence goes on along the minus strand of NC_136970.1, from coordinate 27,233,706 downwards.
TGAGGTCCTGAGGAGATAGGACTGTATGAACTGTGTCACCATCCCTCTGTATTATTCTCCTGTGCAATAACTCGAGTGTTGTCAGTGTGTGTGACGTGATGTATTATTGTTAACTAGCCTGTCACTATACCCGTTCTACATTTTGTATACCATTGCATGTATATTGTAAGGGAAATTGGATTAAAGCAACATATGTGTTAAGGTGTCCTACCGAGTTTTTATGCCCTGTTCCTTTGTAAGAGTTCTAGTACCGATCTAGAAAGAGGACCCCGCTCAGTCGCTGCTGTCTTTAGGACGAGAAGTCGACCTAAAAATATCCAGCATAACAATTTTTGTATGGCCCGCGAATGATGTTAAAAATATCCTAATGGCCCTTAATAGGAGAAAGGTTCCCCACCACTGGTGTAAAGGAGCTGTGATTATGTTGGTGGGATGAACAGTAAGTCCTTTGTATAAGCTGCTTTTCTTGACACTTTGTTGTTATTTAATCCACATTATATTGCATAACTGTTTATGAAAGTTGCTATGCCATCTGTAAAGCTGAATTGCCATTTTTCACCAGTACATCCTACCAGTTGTATGAAAAAAAAAAAAAAAAAAAATACTCACCACATCCCCAACTTAACTGATTTTCAAAGGCTTGAATGTTGAGTGAGTAGAGATACAACCTATTTTTGTTTGAAGTTCAGATGATAGTAGTTCTGCTTTTGAGCTTTTTTTTTTTTTTCTATTTTTGAAAGCTTCCCAAAGCTTTTCTAACGATGAGAATAGAGTTAGGAGGAGAAAAATATATCCTCCAAAGCCTGAATACTGTTACGTCCCAGTCCCCACACTGCCACAGGCTCCAACAGCAGTAGTACAGTACAGGAAGGACGTTGCCCAGTGAGTTGGTCTTCTTATGGTCAGCCTTTAGGTGTGCAGTACACAAGATCAACTGAAGCGAAAATAAACACTGGCTCCTTAAAGTTCACTGTCTTTATTTTCCAAATAATTCCACTTAATGCTTTTCAACTTCACTGTTCTCACAAGCACTGGAGCTATACACACTACTGATTGCAGTTACACTTAATGTTTAACAACACTTCACAGTTAGTACACTTAATGCTTGCTAACACTTCACTTATTACACAAGTACCAAAAATAATCTTCACTGACAGTAATTAAACTTAATACACTTCGCTGTCTTCTCAAGTTCCAGTGATATAAAACTTCAATAACCCGTCACTGCTTGCCACTGTTTTCACAAATACCAAAAATATACAACCTTCACCAAAACCGACTGCACTTCACACAAACTGACCTGAAACCCGACTAAACTCCAAACTGACTGACTAACTAAGCTCTTCCCCATCATTATATAAGCTTGCATTGTTCTAGAAACGTCCACTTCTCCAATATTCTAGGACATACTGTCTTGCATCAGCCCCTAGCAACAACATTTACCAACTACGAGACATCAAAACATGCTAGAGTTGTCTTACATAACACTCTAAATCATTTACCATACGAACTTAAACTGCATGATTTAACAAGCAATCACTTAAATAAAACATTATAAAGAAAAAGAGCACAAACACTGATGCATAACTTACGAAATTACTAAGCTCACAAACAGTAAGCTAACTGGCAACTCTGACTCGTACAGGAACTTACGGTACCAGAAACGTCTCGAAGGTACGAGACTACCTAACTGGCAAATCTCCCTTCATAACACTGCCCCCTCCCTAGTTCTTTGTCGTCCCGACAAAAGTCACTGACTTCAACTGGTCGTCTATATGCTCTCTGCACTCCGCCACTATTCCCTCACTAATCTTCAGCTGGTTTTCCACATGCTGTTTGCACTCCGTCACTATTTCCTTATTTATTGCCTTCAACTGGTCATCTACATGCTGTTTACACTCCATCACATTATTGCTTACCTCATACTTCTGCTGCTTTAGCTTGGCATCTACTTCCTCCTTTAGCTGTTGCTGTTCTTCTTTCATTTCCCTCATGAAAGCATCTACTGTAGCTGTCCTTGCATCCTCGGTTGTAATTCCCTCTGTTGCTCCTCTGATACCTCTGGAAGTTGCTCATATCGTTCTTTTTATTCTTAACGTTGTGCCTCTAGTGGTTCCCTATTTGCCTGAAATAGTTCTTTGATTTCGTTCCTGAACTCTTTCTGTTCTTCAATTTGTGCCTGTAATAGCTCCACGATTGTCGCCTGGGAAATTTCCTCCTCCTGCCCAGCTTGAGACCTTGTTTTCACACCTTCCGCTTCCATGTCGAAGGTTAGCCTCACTGCAGCCCTGAAATAATAATCCCACTCCTGACACCAGTGTTACGTCCCAGTCCCCACACTGCCACAGGCTCCAACAGCAGTAGTACAGTACAGGAAGGACGTTGCCCAGTGAGTTGTTCTTCTTATGGTCAGCCTTTAGGTGTGCAGTACACAAGATCAACTGAAGCGAAAATAAACACTGGCTCCTTAAAGTTCACTGTCTTTATTTTCCAAATAATTCCACTTAATGCTTTTCAATTTCACTGTTCTCACAAGCACTGGAGCTATACACACTTTACTGATTGCAGTTACACTTAATGTCTAACAACACTTCACAGTTAGTACACTTAATGCTTGCTAACACTTCACTTTTTACACAAGTACCAAAAATAATCATCACTGACAGTAATTACACTTAATACACTTCGCAGTCTTCTCAAGTTCCAATGATATACAAACTTCAATAACCCGTCACTGTTTGCCACTGTTTTCACAAATACCAAAAATATACAACCTTCATCAAAACCGACTGCACTTCACACAAACTGACCTGAAACCCGACTAAACTCCAGACTGACTGACTAAGCTCTTCCCCGTCCTTATATAAGCTTGCATTGTTCTGGAAACGTCCACTTCTCCAATATTCTAGGACATACTGTCTTGCATCAGCCCCTAGCAACAACAGTTACCAACTACGAGACATCAAAACATGCTAGAGTTGTCTTACATTACATAACACTCTAAATCATTTGCCATACGAACTTAAACTGCATGATTTAATAAGCAATCACTTAAATAAAACATTATAAAGAAAAAGAGCACAAACACTGATGCATAACTTACGAAATTACTAAGCTCACAAACAGCAGGCTAACTGGCAACTCTGACTCGTACAGGAACTTACGGTACCAGAAACGTCTCGAAGGTATGAGACTTCCTAACTGGTATATCTCCCTTCATAACACTGCCCCCTCCCTAGTTCTTTGTCGTCCTGACAAAAGTCACTGACTTCAACTGGTCGTCTATATGCTCTCCGCACTCCGCCACTGTTCGCTCACTAATCTTCAGCTGGTTTTCCACATGCTGTTTGCACTCCGTCACTATTTCCTCATTAATTGCCTTCAACTGGTCATCTACATGCTGTTTACATTCCATCACATTATTGCTTACCTCATGCTTCTGCTGCTTTAGCTTGGCATCTACTTCCTCCTTAAGCTGTTGCTGTTCTTCCTTCATTTCCCCTATGAAAGCATCTAGCTGTCCTTGCATTCTCAGCGGTAATTCCCTCTGTTGCTCCTGTAGTGCCTCCTGAAGCTGTTCATATCGTTCTTTCTGTTCTTCGTTCTGTGCTTGTAGTTGTTCTTTGATTTCGTTTCTGAACTTTTTCTGTTCTCCACTTTGTGCCTCCAGTTTATCACTCTGTGCCTGTATTAGCATCACGATTGTCGCCAGGGAAATTTCCTCCTCCTGTCCAGCACTAGACCTTGTTTTCACACCTTCCGCTTCCATGTCGAAGGCTAGACTCACTGCAACCCTAAATAATCCTCACTCCTGACGCCAGTGTTACGTCCCAGTCCCCACACTGCCACAGGCTCCAACAGCAGTAGTACAGTACAGGAAGGACGTTGTCCAGTGAGTTGTTCTTCTTATGGTCAGCCTTTAGGTGTGCAGTATACAAGATCACCTGAGGCGAAAATAAACACTGGCTCCTTAACCCTTTAACCGCGGGTGTCATTCCAGAATGACATTGACAAAACTGGACCAAACCATGGGTGTCATTCTGGAATGATCGTGAATATTTTGAACACCGCGCGTTTTTCCTGTGTGCAAATTGTCTCACGCAAGAGTAGCTGTCGAGTTCTTTCACGCCAGCCATCCCACACCTCCCTCCTCCAACCCCGAGGGGGCCCCCCCCACCCCTGCCCTGACCCGCATCAGTCAGTATCTGTCCAGCTCTGTGCGTGAGAATGGCGCTCCGTCCCGACTCATCGTCGCTTGCTTCCTCCTCGCAAGTGATCAGTGCTAGTGTGCCTTCGACCTCTACACCGGTGAGGGAACTGCCGATGGCGAGGCAGAAGGGGTTGAGCACTCCAGAAATTAGAACAGAGCTGGACAAAACTGTAAGTACTACTCTGGATTGTGGCAGTGAGAGTGATACACTTACAGCAAGTAGTGACGATTTTGCAGTGATTGGTGGTGAACCCTTTACCATTGACAGTGACAGTGATGAAAGTGATCGTGTAGTTTCCCCCCCACCACCCCCAACTTACTCTGGGAAAGGGAAGGCGCCTATGGGGAAAATTGATATTGCACGTGGGAAGGGAGTGAAGCGCAGACTTACGTCTCCTACACCAGGCCCTAGTAAGCATTTCCCATCACTTTCCCGTTCCCCTAGCCCTATTGCCCTCACATTATCTTCATCTTCTGCCGTGCCCTCTCCTCAGTCTACATCATCTGAGGAATATGAATTCCCAGAGCCTGCAAAGCGAGGGAATGCAGGCCGTGCAGGCCGTGCAGGCAGGGCAGGCCGGCCTAGAACAAAGGGGATGCGTGGCAGTTAGAGGGCAAAGCTGGGTGATAAGCGAGGTGATAAGCGGGGAAGAAAGGGTCAAGTTTCACAACGCACCAGGTCAGTAACCCCCCCGCCTGCCCCCCGCTCAGCTCCCTCACCCCCGCCACCCCCCCACTCACTGCCCCCGCACTCACCCCCCTCCCGCTCGCCTCCTGCCTCACCCCCCTCCCGCTCGCCTCCTGCCTCATCTACTGCCTCACCCATTGCCTCACCCATTGCCTCCACCTCAGCTCCTTCTCACGGGGAAACGAGTGCAATGCGACCTGCCACTTCCACTGAACCACGCACAGGGAAAGTTGATGCATTTGTTTGGTCTGACATTGCAGATTTTCAGCCACACAATCCGCCGTTTGATATAACAAATGCTGGAATACAGCCTGCCTTTCCATGCAGTGCAGGAGATGATTTTGTGGACCACTTCCTGGCCTTCATGGATGACGAAATCGTGCAGCATGTCAGCGATGAGACCAATAGGTATGCAGCTCAGTGTGCAGCAGAAGGGCTGGGACCTATTGGCTCACCAAAGCACGTGTCGTGGTTGCCTGTCGGGATCAGAGAGCTGTATGTGTTCCTTGCACTGATGTTTTTGATGCCCCATATCAAGAGACATGAGTTGGAGGAGTACTGGCTCGTGGATGACATTACTTCTATCCCAATATTCGGGAAGTATATGTCATGGGATCGGTTCCGACAGCTGCTAGGATACCTGCACTTCGCTGACAATGGAAACCCGTCTCAAACTGACTCTTTGTGGAAAGTGAGGGATTTTCTCAACAGGATTAGGGATCGATTTATGCGATTTTTCCGTCCTATGCAGAAAGTCGTCATAGACGAATCCCTGGTATTGTTCAGAGGACGTCTCAAATTCATGCAGTACATCCCCAGCAAACGCCACCGCTTTGGGATAAAGTTCTTTGTGCTGTGTGACTGTGAGGCGGGGCATATCCTTGATTTCGTCATCTACTCTGCAAACACAATGGACGTGAACAGGAAAGACCCCCTTGGCTTCTCTGGCTCTGTTGTAAAAGTGCTGATGGAGAGGTATTTTGGTGGGAATCATGTGCTGTACACAGACAATTATTACACAGCACCGAAACTCTCCAAATACCTGGCTGAACACGGCATTGGCACTGTTGGCACTGTACGGAGCTATAGGAAAGAGTGGCCAAGTTTCCCAGAAGCATCATCCTCATCCAAGGGAGATGTGCACCTGAAGAAGTCAGACAAGCTTCTGGCGATCAGGTGGCATGACAAGAAGGTCGTGAATATGATCAGCACCATCCACAAGGGGGAATTGCAGAGAACTGGGAAGGTCAGCTACAGGACAGGAGAGCCAATCATGAAGCCTGATGCCGTCATTGATTACAATGTGAACATGGGACTTGTTGATAAGTCTGATATGATGATTGGCGAAATAGACTGTCTCAGGAGAAACACCCGATGGTACAGGAAGGCTTGCCTGCACATGCTCGATATGTGCATGCTCAATGCCTTCATCCTCTACAAGACACAAGTCGGGGGCATAAGGCAACCATCCCTGAGACAGTTCTCCAAGAGTGTCGTGCAGCAGCTGCTTGCACGATTTGGTCAGGTGACGGCATTGATCCCGAGGCGACACTCTGACACACAACCTGACCGTCTTGAGTGCCGCAATTACATGAGCCGGCACCAGCTTGTGAAATTGCCTCTTACAGCAGGCGGCAGGTTGTCACAGGGCCGCTGCAGAGTATGTCATAACACCACACGGAGGCCTCGGACGAGAAAAATGAGCACACACTAGTGCCTGGAATGCCAAGTCGCTCTCTGTGTGACTCCGTGCTTTGCCGAGTACCACTCTGAGTAAATACTGAAAGTGACAGTGATATACAGTGATGCGACAGTGACGTGCTTTACCAATAATTGTATAATGGATAATGTAGTAATAAGGGATATTTTGCCTAGAAAAAAATGTAAATATTGGCAAGTATAATAAGTGATATTATAATAAGAGAATCTGCGGCACTTGTGTAATTCTGCGGCACTTGTGTAATTCTGTGATGCGACAGTGATGCAATATAGTAATAAGTGCAGTGTAAATATAATGTATATTGCCCAGATTATATGTAAAATAATATTAGAAGTTAAAAATAATGAAAAGATCGCCCGAAACGTCAGTGAGCAGGTGACGCTGCAGTGAAGTGAGGCGCAGCCGCAGTGAAGTACGGGCACAGCCGCAGTGAAGTGGCTTTTACCTACCTCAGTGAACACAGAGTGGATGTTTATCGTATGTGCAGTGTTCATATATGTTTATATTACTATTATCAGAGAGTGGTTGGCATTTGGTACTGGTGTGTGGGGCGTAAAATAGTGATTTTACACCCCTCACTTCTAACGGCTCTGCCCGTCCTGTGAAAGTCAACACATGAAACATACATCAGTGGAAAGCTGAAGGTTAGTACTTTCTAATGGTACCTTATTTTTTTCTCTAGCTTTATTCTGTGCTGAGTTATTAAGGTTTAAAGGTTTGTTTACATTTGGCTGAAACCCCCGCGGGAGAGGACAGTCAGACCAAACCAATACCCGCGGTTAAGGGGTTAAAGTTCACTGTCTTTATTATCCAAATAATTCCACTTAATGCTTTTCAACTTCACTGTTCTCACAAGCACTGGAGCTATACACACTTTACTGATTGCAGTTACACTTAATGTTTAACAACACTTCACAGTTAGTACATTTAACCCCTACACCGTGGGCTTGTTTACCAATGACTTGCGTGTCCCGCGGGGTTATTCTGGCTCCGACAGACTCTCAAAAAATATTTGCCAAAAATCAGTTATTAGTCCTAGAATAATAAAATTACATATGCTTATGGCACATACCTTCAGCTTTCTCCTGGAATGATTGTTGAGCCTTCGTCCGTTACCGTAGGACTTGTGGAGACCTCTGGAGTAGGGTAACGAAGTCTCCACTTTACACTTCCTGACAACCCGTAATATGATTACCACAGCCAGATACAAACACTATAAACACTATTCTACAATTTTCAAGTAGTTTGGGATCCATACTCCAAAAAAAAAAACACTGTGAAAGCAATGGAAATTACGGGCGCGTCTGATCGTCGCACTTGTGCTAGTTCGCTCTAGGCACTCTGTCATTTATTATTCATAAAACCCCTCACACTTTATATTTCTATTACTATATCACACTTATATATATCTGGAGTCTTTCTCCATAAGTTTCCTTCAGTCGTATTAGTTTATTGTCACTGAAGTCATTCAATTTTTCGTTCAGTAAAATACGTAGAGAGCCACGGATTCACTTTCACTGTTATAACATAAATTATTTGTACTCATATTCTTATATTACTAATTACTTACATTACTATTTACATTTTCTATTCTATTTTCAATATTTACCCTGCTATTTTACTTACACTATGTTATGCACTGTCACTTTCAGTAAGATAAAACTATAATACACTGTTCAATCATATGAACTGAACATCCATTGCTTTCACCTGCTATTTACACATTATTTACACATTATTTCCAAATCATTCTGCTTCCACACTTGCACTGTTAGAACTGCTTCTGGCTGTGGTAATCGAAGAAGCAGGTAACATAGAGGGGAACCTGGCACTCAGCACACTGCCAAGAGGTGCGTTTATGCTCAGGTGTGCGGCGGGTGGTATGCGCACATACCTGACACCTGCGAATCGCAGCCTTCCTTTTCCCTGTGGCAGGCATAAGCTCAAGTCTGTGCCGATCCATGTACGCCCTCTGCTCAAGTCGATCGGGAAGTGTTACCGGATGGCGCCTTGGAGTTGCTGCTGTCACCCTACCATATCTTTCCAGCAGCTGCTGGACACAAGTCCTGGCAAACAACCTCAGGGAGAAGGACTTGGGTGGCTTGACCTTCATCTTGTACAGGATGAAGGCGTTCAGCATCGTCATATCTATCAGATGCAGAAAAACTTTCCTGTACCACCTAGTATTCTTCCTGAGGCAGTCGATCTCACCAATCATCATGTCGGACTTGTCCACCAGCCGCATGTTGATATTATAGTCCAACACAGCATCAGGTTTCATCACAGGTTCGCCTGTCCTACGGTCGACCTTCCCACTGTCTCTCATCTCCCCCTTATGTACGGTGGTGAGCATGTGCACGACCCTCTTGTCATGCCACCGTATTGCCAGCATCTTCTCACACTTGCGTAGGTGCACGTCTCCTCGCTGCGAGGTTCCCGCCTCTGTGAATTTGGGGAAGTGGGCACAATTACTTTTCACAGTGCCGCAGGAGCCAATGCCGTGCTCAGAAAGGTATTTGGCAAGTTTCGGTGCTGTATAGTAGTTGTCTGTATACAGCACATGATTCCCACCAAAATACTTTTCTAGGAGCACTTTCACTACACAGCCTGAGAAGCCAAGGGGGTGTGTTTTATCGAGATCGACAGTGCTGGCTGAATATATGACGAAGTCAAGGATGTACCCCGTCTTACAGTCGCACAGTACAAAGAACTTAATTCCAAAGTGATGGCGTTTGCTTGGAATGTACTGAACAAACTGAAGACGTCCTCTGAACAAAACCAAGGATTCATCAATGACAACCTTCTGAAAGGGGTGGAAGAATGACATAAACTTATCCTTCATTCTGCTCAGAATCTCCCGGATCTTCCAGAGTGGGTCGGTTTGGGAAGGTACATCGTTGTCGGCAAAATGCAAGTTTCCCATGATGTTCCGGAAGCGATCTCTGGCCATGTACTTATTGAAGGTGGGTGAGGGTAGTAAGGGGTCCATGGACCAGTATTCTTCCAACTCATGCTTCTTGGAGTGTGGCATGAGAAGCATGAGGGCAAAGAACACATACAGCTCCTGCACTCCCAGCACGGACCACTGTTGCATCTTGGCTGCACCTGTACCACTTGCAGCACGTTGTGATTCATACCTGTTGGTTTCATCACATATGTGCTGCATGACTTCGTCATCTAGGAAGGCCAAAAGGTAGTTGACACACTCAGTATTTTCGTCCATAGTGAAGGCAGGCTGAACTCCTGAGGAGCTCTCATCAAAAACTAGATTTTCGGGCACAAAATCTGACCCTTCCGTCCATGCGAAGGCGTCCAGGATTCCCTGTCGTGGCGGTGTAGGGCGGGTGGTGGTGGTGGTGGTGGAGGTTGGCTGTGAGGGAGGTTTATCTCGGTCAAGGTCACTCGCACTGACCCTAGGTTGCCGTACAGCACTAGCAGCCCTTACCCTACTAGCTACACTACTTTTCACTCTCCTTGATTTACCTCTACCTCTATAGCCTGCCTTCACTGTTGATACTGGTGGTGACTCCGACGACGAAGACTCCGGAGATAACTCAGCCGACGATGATGAAGAGATGAGTGAAGTGGGGCTTGGGGAACGGGGAGGTGAGTGCACTCGTGACTCATGGCGGGCTGGGTCACGTGGGGGCATTGTTCTGGGGCTAACACGCCGCCTTTTCACTCCCTTCCCAAATTCCTGTCCTTGCTGCACTAAAGGCTTCTTTCCCTTGGAGCTAGACACTGACTCACTTACTATAGCACTCGTTGTTGCTATTTCTGGCGCGATAACCTCACCTGGCTCATCACACAATTCACCCGAATCGTCATAGTCACTGTCCATCATAATCATGGACAATTCTGCCAGTTCACGTGCCACTGCAGAGTCACTAAGGCCTTTCCTGCTTGCCTCACTGCTTTTCTTAGGAGTAGAGGTCATGGGGCCCTTTGCAATGGGCGCAGAAGCGGCAGGAATGGCGGGGCGTGAGTGCGACATGGTTTCTCTACAGCAGAGGACAAGGAACTAAATGCCGCGGCTTATCTGAGAAGGGAAGGGTTGACAATGACACTTTAGGCTGACTGCTGCTAACTTACAGGCTAATTTTTTATAGGTAGAAAATCTCGGCAATACATAAAGAAATAGGTAGTTCCAGGTGAATGTAAATGTCAGTTAGGATTCTCCCTTCCTTTCTGATATATATTTTTATTACAGACATCGATTACAAGGCATAAATCAAAGGGGAAATTACCGCGGTAATGTAGCGAATGAATGCACGTGAGGTTTTGTCAGGTGATAATTAGCCAATTTCTGGTGTATAACACTATCACTTACCTGTTTTTTTTTTGGTATATATTATTTTGTATAAGTATAGGGCATAGGGCTTATTTCAATGGATGAAATCTGTGGAAAAATCCGGGGGAAATTTGAGTAGTGCAACGCGGCGTGGGAGGTGAGAGGACAGGGTAATGGAGGGCAGGTAGGGAGGGGAGTCACAAAGGGGGTAAAATCGCTAAATTGTCAACAATGGATGGGAGTACAGATGAGATTTGGAGTGCTGACTAGTGTTGGACATTGGCAGTACTGATAGATGATACAAGCCACCACTTGAGAGCCTGGGATAATTCAAAATAACACAGAATCACAAAAGTGACGCCCCGCGGTATGATCCATTGTGGCCGAGCGTCACGAAAGTGACGCCCCGCGGTTAAGGGGTTAATGCTTGCTAACACTTCACTTATTACACAAGTACCAAAAATAATCTTCACTGACAGTAATTAGGCTACACTTAATACACTTCGCTGTCTTCTCAAGTTCCAATGATATACAAACTTCAATAACCCGTCACTGTTTGCCACCACCAAAACCGACTGCACTTCACACAAACTGACCTGAAACCCGACTAAACTCCAAACTGACTGACTAAGCTCTTCCCCATCCTTATATAAGCTTGCATTGTTCTAGAAACGACCACTTCTCCAATATTCTAGGACATACTGTCTTGCATCAGCCCCTAGCAACAACAGTTACCAACTACGAGACATCAAAACATACTAGAGTTGTCTTACATTACATAACACTCTAAATCATTTACCATACGAACTTAAACTGCATGATTTAACAAGCAATCACTTAAATAAAACATTATAAAGAAAAAGAGCACAAACACTGATGCATAACTTACGAAATTACTAAGCTCACAAACAGCAGGCTAACTGGCAACTCTGGGTGGGATGTTCGAAAGCTCGTAACGGCCGCTAAGATCATCGTAGCAGGTACGATAATCATAGCGCGCTCGCAAACCGCTAAGGTGTATGTTCAAACAAATTTTTCGATCTTCCATCCGCCATATTTGCTCGTAGCACTACGATTTCTGACAAGCACCCTTAAGCTGATCGTAGGGTCGCATAGTGAATGTTTAATAAAAAAAAAAAATCCGTATCAAGTGATGCTGAGTTTGTTTATTTACACTTTTCTGCGAACGAAGATGGAGTTACAAGAGGTTTTACAGGTAGAACTGGAAGTACAAAGACCGATGAGACATGAGAGGAACTACAGACAGAATGGATCCATTTGCTTACAGTGATGAACATTTGTTAAGATATTATAGGTTTCCCAGACAAGAACTCTCTCATTGGTGTGCAAGAGTTGAATCACTAGTTGGACCAGAGACAAGAAGTTCCCGTGCTGTGCCATGTCATTTGCAGGTGTTAATGACATTCATGATTTTATGCAAGTGACTCATTTCAGAGTGTGTTGGCAGACACATTCGGCTTAACACAGGGATGTGTAAGCAGAACAATTAACAGAGTGACACACGTGTTGTACAGGATATCTCTTAGGGAAGCAAAGAAGGAGAATTTTTCGTTTCTACTGCTTACACCTATAAAAATGTAGACCGATGCACTGTTCATTAAAACATGGTTTAACTCTGTGGGAGTTGTAATGATACAGTCTGAAGCCAATGATATATTGTTTATTCAAGTAAAAGGGTCTCAGTTTGGATCTCGATATTTTCAAATTTATCACTATGTTTTGTTGATATGATGTGGATCTTTCACCCACACTATAGTTATACCCAAGGTGATGTGATTGTTTTTCACTTTTTTTTTTTTCCCCCCCAAATTTGCACACAAGCAAATATGAAAGACATGTGTAGCGTTTATCTCCTCTCTCTGCCCCTGTACTCGTGAAACAGCATTCACTTCCTGGGATATCTCGTCCCATGCCGCTTGTCTTCTCTCAGCAGTCACTTTGACGCTAAACCTTTCCCTCAGCACTGTTTGTCTGTCGAGCCAACCCTGTATTAGCGCCATCATCTCATCTGTAAAATTTGCTCGATAAAATACCCACCGCCGCCGGACCACTCACCCCGCCACCCCCCACCCCACCACCGAGCCACCGCCACACCACCACCCCAGGAGGACACCACGGCGGGGTTAGTGACCCAGGACAAGAGGGTCACCAGGACACCTATCTCCAGAGCCCCTCTTCCCTGCAACCGTCACAACACCAGGTGAGCAGCAAAAGGCAACGACCCTGCAGGCTGGGCAACCCTCGGCAGGTTCGGGGTGGGGCTGATCCAGAGTCAGTCCCAGGCAACACCACGGTACGGCCACCGTGCGTACCAGGGAAGGAACGGTCACTGTACGCCCTTCAGTTGTTTCCCCGTGACACCGCCATCACGACCACCATACGTGAAAGGGGAGGGAGCAGCCACCGTACGCCCCTCAGTCACAGCCACCTCTGGGGATGGCCTCGGGGCGTTAGTTATTGAACGCACCCCGACTGGCAAAGAGAGGAATAGTGGAACCGCGTTCATGGCCACCATACGTGACGGGGAGGGAGCGGCCACCGTACGCCCCTCATCCACTATTACCTCCTACGGGAGTAATGCCTCAGTTACTTCCCGAAGGGCAGGCAGGCCCACAACTACGGCCTTAGTGCATGCAAGGGTAAGCAGACCCTCAGCTACGGCCTCAGCACGTACCGGAGAGGGTGCTGCCCCTGTGAACTCCTCTCCTGCCTTTTCCTCCTGTGGGGGCAACACTGCGTTCACAGCCACCGTATGTGATGGGGAAGGAGCAGCCACCGTACGCCCTTCAGTTGCTTCCCAGCAGGTGGGCAGGCCCACGGCTACAGCCTTGGTGCGTGACAGGGTAAGTAGACCCTCGGCTACGGCCTCAGCACGCACCAGAGAGGGCGCTGCCCCTGTGCACCCCTCTCCTGGCTCTTCCTCCTTCGGGAGCAGCACTGCGTTCATGGCCACCGTATGTGACGGGGAAGTAGCAGCCACCATACGCCCTTCAGCTGCGAGCCCTAGGAGTCACGAAACCACGTTCACGGCCACCGTACGTGACGGGGAGGGTGTGGCCACCGTACACACTTCATTTGTGACTCCGAAGGCTCTCCCGGAGCAGGAGGTCCCTTGCGTGGCCGACCCCTTCCCTCTCGGCTGCGTGGGACGCCCTTTGTCTCCCCACCAGAGCAATTCCCCAGAGATGCTGGCAGAGTGGTGGCGTGGCCCAGTCCAAACCCTACCACTTACTCCTGGGAGGTCCTTGTCCCTGATGGACACCCAACGGAGGTGACGCTGCAGTTCACCCCTGACGGCGCTTCTTCCTGCAGGCGGCCACAGTCCCCAGACTCCCAGGTCTGGCCAGCAGTCCCCAGGCCCAGACCACCCTGGCTCTCTCTCTCCTAGGAGCCAGAGGCGCCAGGCCCGCCTCCTGCAGCTGTTTGGCCCCAGTCCCGAGGGCCACCCCACAGGTCGAGGCCCCAAGACCGGAGGGCCTCCCTGCACCCCATCGGCGCGGCCCCAGTGCGAGGGCTATGCCTCCCAGGTCGAGGCCCCCAGAGTGGAGGGCCTCCCTGCACCCCAACGACGACTACCACCCAGGCAGTGACGCCCCTACGGACAGTGCGCTGCCTTCTACAGGAGGGCTCCCCGTAAGACCCCTCCCTCACGCCCAGGATACACAGCAAGTGATACCCAAAGGAAATATGGGTACGTAATGACATTGATACAGTGAACAATCATCACAGTAGTGTATAGTGAGAGAGAACAGAGTAAGGCCCGAATGATAAGTGAATAACTGTAGACCTATTCAGTGCACAGTGACCCGATACCTGGCAGAACAGAAAAGACCATATACAGGAGGGCGTAAAGAAAACGTGGGTTAGAGCAGGTGCGCGCGGGGTTCATTAGAAACCTGTGATCCAGTGCTACTGGGACTAAGTAACTCCCGCGAGTGACGCGACCCGCATTCTACCCACTTGTGGTACTATTTGTTTCCCCTACTCCTTGTCCCGTCCTCCCCTAGTGAAACATACTCAGTGAATTAAACGCCATCTCTGCCAAAGTGTATTATTCGGGTACTGTAATATCAATACTAAATATCCCTGTACAAGTGAATAGTGACTTACTGTGTGTGTAATCTTATCCATTGTATTAAAGGCTATTTCTGTATTCCCTGTCTTTCACAAGTATCCAATATCCCTTTGTGTATATTGTCACGGTGTCAGAGTTAAGGTAATAGATGTGTTAAGGTGTACTGTTTGGTTTATATGTCCTGTTCCTCTGTGGGTGCTTTACTTCCGGTCCGGAAAGAGGACCCCGCTCAGTAGCTAGTGTTCTTAGGATGAGAAGTCGACTTAAAAACACCCAGCATAACACTGGTGGCCAGCGGTGGTTCTGGATCCGAATAAATCACGGAGGAACAATAAAAGGAAACTTGCACAATGGCAGCCAAACCTCACATCCAATTGCCGAAATTCAACCATGAGCAATATGACAGATGTTTATTTGGATAAGGTCAAACCCCTTTTAGATATCGGGTTCGACTCTGAGAGAGAAAAGATAGCCGTCACTCTACCTAACCTGGGAAAAATAATCGCCACTGTCGCAACAAAAGTCGTCCTAGAACTAACATGGGAACAATTCGCCCACATTGTAAAGCAGGCTGTCATGCCTTCTATGGGCAGAGTCGTCGCTCTCTCTCAGCTAGATGCTCTTGCCTATAACGGTAACTTGGACGACACTTTCGTCCAGGCACGGCGCCTCGTCACCGCCGCTTATTCCGAAGCAACCACAAATACTTGGGACTTGCACACCTTCAATGCCCTGCTGAGAATTCTCCCTAGCACAGTCAGGGAGCATTTCACCATTTACGATCCATCAGGGAATATGGATCAAGACCTACAACTCGTCTGACGCCTCCTCGCCGCCCGTCCCACATCACAACCCATACACGCGGTAAGCAAATTCCCCACCACCAAAACTCCACCACCAAAGGTTACACCACCGCTCCACCCACCCACCATGGATCCGTCTCCAGCAATTCCCAGGGCGCACCCACAGGGAAGGCGCCACAATCCCAGGGACCAGGACAACCTCATCTCTATTAATCCCTGGGAATTCACGGCCTGCAGTCGCACCTGCCCCCTACACGATATTAGGGAACAACTCAAAGCAAATAGACGCAGAGCCCTTACCCAGGGGCACAGGAAGGTATCCTTTCTGGAAGAAGACGCCCAGGAAGACGATGCCCCGCCCCTAGTCTACCCAGGACCAGATGATGAGGAGCACGACGACTACATCACCACTCAGCAGATGGATTTTTAGGCCCGCCCCCGCACCTCCCCACGGTGGCGGGGGCCACCTCACATCTCTACTGACCCCCAGTCTATGACCAAATTCGCCTGAACGAGGTCAAGGCTAGATTACTGGTGGACACGGGAGCTGCAAGGTCATGCCTATACTCTCATTTCTACTCCCATCATACCTCCGCTTTTGGCCCCCTTCTCCCCACCTCAGCCAACCTCGTAGACACGGGGGATGGCCCCCTGCCTATCCATGGGGAAACCTGGGCCCTTCGGACTGACACCCATCAACAAGTCTCCACCACTCACCTCTTCATCATTTTTGACTCTACATGCCGTCAGTATGACGGTTACCTAGGGCTGGACCTCCTTCAGAAACTCCGCACCAAGATCGACTGACATCAACGCCGCCTTCACTTCAGTCCAGCCCCCCTTCAGAAACAAACAAAAAAAAAAGAAATGCAAACACAAACATACAACAAAACAACCCCAACACCAACACCACCACACACATACACCCTCTCCCCTAACACTCACGTCCCCCAACGCCTCTGCACATGCAACACCACAGACCTCACCCAACACACCACTCCCCCACCCATACCATCCACCTCACCATCTTTTCCCGCCTCGATCGCCTCCACCGTCGCCATCCCGCCCTATCACGAAGCTTGGGTGGAACTAAACAGACCATCCGGTACCTCCGTCCTTTTTTCCCCATCCCTACCTACCGGACCACTCTCCTGTCTAGTATCCCCCACCTTCCTCCCCCCTCAGGCCCGAGCGATCCGTATCGCTAACCTTGCCACAACACCACTAACACTACCTAGAGGACTCATCATTGGTGACACAGAGGAAGCTGAGCCATGCCACACACCACCTTCTCACCACCCAACTCTGCCGGACCTACCCGCGCATCTATCCCCTTCCCAAACCAACAGCCTCCGATAATTACTCCTGGACTTCCAGGACCTATTCTCGTCTGGCCCAACAGACCTCATTCACACCACTTACCTCAGTCACGAGATACACACGACCGGACCACCCATTCGCCAACCATCTCGCCGCAAACACCCCAAAGCAGCGAGCAGAGGAAGACCGGCAGGTCCAGGACATGATTGATGCCGGCGTTATCTCCAACTCCACCAACCCGTGGTCCTCCCCTGTCGTACTCGTGATAAAAAAAGACGGAACCATGCTATTCTGCGTTGATTACCGCAGAGTAAATGATATCACCATCAAGGACGCCACACCCCTACCCCGAATCGACAACTCCCTCGACTCCCTGCACGGCTCCATCTGGTTCTCCACCCTCGACCTGCAATCGGGGTACTGGCAGGTTCCTGTCCACCCAGATGACAACCAAAAGACTGCTTTCTCGACCTCAAACGGGAAACACTACGAATTCAATGTCCTCCCATTCGGACTCTGCAATGCCCCAGCCACGTTCTCCCATCTGATGGAATCAGTGCTAAGTCGGCTTAACCTGGGAAATCTGCCTGGCCTACCTAGATGACGTCATCGTCTTTAGCCACACCTGGGCCGACCACCTCCACCGCCTCAAACAGGTGTTCCTACTTATCCGCCAGGCAGGCCTCAAACTCAAGCCAACAAAATGCGTCCTAGCCGAAAGATCCGTCTCCTTCCTAGGACACGTGATTGGAGCCGAGGACATCTCACCTGACCCCGACAAACTGCGCACCATCGCTGAAGTCCCCCTACCACGAGACGTTCACGAAACCTGGGCCTTCCTAGGCCTTACGTCATACTACCGACGGTTCGTAAAAGGGTTTGCAAACATAGCCAAACCACTACATGAACTGACAAAGAAGGGCGAACTATTTGTTTGGACCGAAACCAGAAAGACCGCATTCAACGACCTCAAATCCAAACTGATCTCAGCACCCGTCGTCGCTTTCCCAGACTACAACCTCCCTTTCCGTCTATATACTGACGTTTCCCTCATAGCCATAGGGACCGTCCTCGCACAAGTACAAAACAGGCACGAACATATCATCGCCTGCGCCAGCTGTACCCTGAATCAAGCCGAGCGAAATTACATGGCCACCAAACGCGAGTGCCTCGGTGTATTCTGGGCTCGAGAGTACTTCCGTTCCTACATATCTGACACCCACGTAGTCATCATCACAGACCACCAATCACTACAATGGCTACGCCAGTCCAATACTAACAACGCCCAACTCATTCGATGGCGGGAAGCTCTCGAAGAATTCGATTTCGAAATCTCTTACCGCCCAGGCAAACTCCACACTAACGCCGACGCCCTCTCCTGTCTACCCATCAATGCCGTCTCCCCAAAACCAGACCCGATTCAAATGTGGAAGGACAAGCAGTGCCCTACCTGGATCCCGCCACGTACATTCGCCAGGTTACACCTCCACGGCGAACAACTGTATGACGCAGACGGCCACATCGTCCTCGACCCCGCCTCAGCTCATGACGCTATGATACACCTCCACGCCAACAACGGCATCCACCTCGGCATCAAAAAGCTGTTACAGGCGTTCTCTGACATGTATTGGACAGCCAACCCATCCACCATTGCTAAAAACATCATCCAAACATGCCATGCCTGTGCTTTAGGAAAGGACATCTCGCGCACCCCCGGCCCATCAGGCAAATTCACTGCACAAAAACCGTGGCAGCTGCTTTCCCTCAACGTCGTCGGCCCCCTCACACCAAAATCAGGATACAGATATATCATCACGTTTGTTGACGTCTACTCAAAATTCGTCATCGCTTGTCCTGCCAAAGACCACAATGCCGTAGCAGTTGCCGACGCCCTGATACGCCACGTCTTCCCGTATTTCGGCATCCCACAAGCCCTACACTCGGATAATGCCCCTGAATTCACAGGAAAAGTCTGGGAAGAACTGGCCAAAACATTCGGCTACCGAATCTCCCACTCATCCCTCTACTGGCCCCAAGGTAACAGCGTATGCGAGAGGAGCCATCGATCCCTCCTCAGTCAAGTCAGGACCAGAATCCTGCAGACAGGCAATGATGATTGGCCTGCCCACGTCAAAATCGTTCAATGGGGGCTTAATATCTGCCCACGGGATGACGGCGTAACCCCACACAAGCGAGTATTTGGGGAATCCCCACTCCTCCTACCCCTCCGCCACCACTTAAACCCTCCAACCCCCCCCTCCTCTACCGACCCCCTCCACCACCTCCAATCCCAACAGGACCTTACACTGGACTCCAACCCCTCCAACCCCTACAAGCTGGGCGACTCAGTAGCGGTTGCACACCTGCCCAACCCCACCAAGACTTTCCCCAGGTTTGATGACCCCTTCAAAATCATCAGGGTCCCTAACCCTTACCAGGTTATCATAGACCACCACGGACAACCATGCACCTACCAAAATCGTCACGTGCTCCCATTCCACCCCTACAACAATGACCACCCCCACACCCGCGCGCCCGCACCTCTCCACACACACCTGGTCCATCAGCGTCTTCTCAGAATTACCCCCCCGACTCCTGCTCCTACTCCTTCTCACCCCCACCCTCCACATCCCCCACAAGCATGCTGCCTCTCACCTCACCCACCCCCACCTCCCCAACCCCCCATGACAACACCAATCCCCAACCCCACAACCCCACCCCTGACCAACCCACACCTAACCCCACCTCTCTACCACCAGATCCTGCACCACCGCCATCACCGCCCATAACGCAACCTTCGCCACACCAACTCGTCCGACCAATGCCCGACACCACCACGCCACCGTCACCCATCACCCGCACAACCGCCAAGGCACCACCCCGCCCACTGCACCACCCTCCATAGCAATCACCCCACCTCACAACCACTAACACACCACCCCACCCACTACACCACTGCCCAACCCACCACGTGCAACAACTCCACCACGTGAACCCGCAGCCTGGCCACCTACACCCCCCTTACCCCACGACCATTCTCACTACACGCAACACACCACACACCCTCCCGCTACCCCACCTGCCTCCGGCCATACCCCCTCACCACCACGTGCTCACCCACCTTCACCGCCAACACCAACCCTCACCACCACCACCACCACCAGATCAGGGTGCCTGTCACGTCCACCCTCCAGATACACCCCAACCCCACCACCCACCACCAACAGGACCCCCCACTCACCACCTCAACCCACCCCCACCCCAAACACCACTCCCATCACCCTGCACCTCCACCAAGCAAAATGGAATCTCCCCAAATTCCAATTCCCCAAAGCCCAACGCTCCTCCCACCCACCCAGACCCCATAAAACCCCCACACTCCCCTCACTCGCCAGCATTCGCCTCCTACCTCCGCACCAAACACAACCACCCGAGAGGAGCATTTACCGGATCCACTGGCAGCCCCATGACCGCCCACAGGTCAGGCTCCGGGTAACACACCAGCTTCTCCGGATCCTCCGCCGGACAGACCGCCCATCCTCCCTCCGGCTTACTCTCCACCCACACCGAGAGCCGAACCCCACCACCCTCCACTGGACCAACTTCCTCTGACACCTCACCCCGGCCCACCAAACATCCACCACCACAACATACCACCTCCAGTCACGGGGCCGTGACTTTTTCAAGACAGAGGGTGGTAAAATACCCACTGCCACCGGACCACTCACCCCGCCACCCCCCACCCCACCACCAAGCCACCACCACACCACCACCCCAGGAGGACACCACGGCGGGGTTAGTGACCCAGGACAAGAGGGTCACCAGGACACCTATCCCCAGAGCCCCTCTTCCCCGCAACCGTCACAACACCAGGTGAGCGGCAAAAGGCAATGACCCTGCAGGTGGGGCAACCCTCGGCAGGTTCGGGGTGGGGCTGATCCAGAGTCAGTCCCAGGCAACACCGCGGTATGGCCACCATACGTACCGGGGAAGGAGCGGTCACTGTATGCCCTTCAGTTGTTTTCCCCTGTGACACCGCCATCACGGCCACCGTACGTGAAGGGGGAGGGAGCGGCCACCGTACGCCCCTCAGTCACAGCCACCTCTGGGGATGGCCTCGGGGCGTTAGTTATTGAACGCACCCCGACTGGCAAAGAGAGGAATAGTGGAACCACGTTCATGGCCACCGTACGTGACGGGGAGGGAGCGGCCACCGTACGCCCCTCATCCACTATTACCTCCTACGGGAGTAACACCTCGGTTACTTCCCGAAGGGCAGGCAGGCCCACGGCTACGGCCTTAGTGTGTGCAAGGGTAAGCAGACCCTCGGCTACAGCCTCAGCACGTACCGGAGAGGGTGCTGCCCCTGTGAACCCCTCTCCTGCCTTTTCCTCCTGTGGGGGCAACACCGCATTCACGGCCACCGTATGTGACGGGGAAGGAGCGGCCACCGTACGCCCTTCATTAGAAACCTGTGATCCAGTGCTACTGGGACTAAGTAACTC
Organism: Coenobita brevimanus; assembly: GCF_032717465.1. Taxonomy (NCBI): domain Eukaryota; kingdom Metazoa; phylum Arthropoda; class Malacostraca; order Decapoda; family Coenobitidae; genus Coenobita; species Coenobita brevimanus. The sequence goes on along the minus strand of NC_136970.1, from coordinate 27,212,073 downwards.
CCGCGAGTGATGCGACCCTCATTCTACCCACTTATGGTACTATTTGTTTCCCCTACTCCTGGTCCCGTCCTCCCCTAGTGAAACATACTCAGTGAATTAAACGCCATCTCTGCCAAAGTGTATTATTTGGGTACTGTAATATCAGTACTAAATATCCCCAACCTGGGCTGGGATGTTCAAAAGATCGTTGCCAGACGCCGCTATGATCATCGTAACGCGCTCGTAGCGGCCATCTTTGATCATGAGCTACGACAACCGCTAAGGTGTATCTTCTAATGCTCAGGACAACCCTCATAGCTCACGATGATGCGATCGTAAAACCTGTTCCGTTCCGTTCCTATTGTTCATAATGCAACCCAGCTGATTGTTGCTGGGCCAATTAGAAGAGAGATCTCATAAACTTGAAAGATTGTAAGCCAATCATAATGCATTTTCAAAATGTAAACAAATACACTCCTCCAAGCATGCAATTACATCACTCAAGCAACTACGGTATTCATCCCAAGACATTTGAGAAATGGCAAGTGACAAGCCTCCCACCAAACGAATTTGTCGAGCAAATTTTACAGATGAGAAGATGATGGCACTAATAGAGGGTTGGCTCAACAGACAGACAGTGCTGAGTAAAATGCCCGCCGCCGGACCACCCACCCCGCCACCCCACACCCCACCACTGGGCCGCTACCACACCACCACCCCAGGAGGACACAACGGTGGGGCTAGTGACCCAGGTCAAGAGGGTCACCAGGACTCTACTGTCCTGAGTCCCTTTTCCCCGCAACTACCCAACACCAGGTGACCGGAAAAAGCCAACTACCTTGCAGGCGGAACAACCATCGCCAGAATTGGGGTGGGACTGAACAAGCTTCAGTTCCAGGTAACACCGTGTCGACGACTATTGTTACCACCTCAAGGGCAGGAGGCCCAAGGCTACAGCCAGAAGTGTGCACCAGGGTAAGGGGACCCTTAGCCACTCCAAGGGCAGGAGGCCCAAGGCTACGGCCAGAAGTGTGCACCAGGGTCAGGGGACCCTTAGCCACTTCAAGGGCAGGAGGCCCAAGGCTATGGCCAGAAGTGTGCACCAGGGTAAGGGGACCCTTAGCCACGGCCTTAGTATACACCGGAGAAAGCATTGCCTCTGTGCATCCCTCTCCCGCTGTTCTATCCTATGGGAGCAACACCGCACCGACGGCCACTGTACGTGGCGGGGAAGGAGCGGCCACTGTACGCCCTTCAGTTGCTTCTCTATGGGAAGATCAGCTCCCGGCTATGGCCAAAGTACGTACCAGGGTAATGCGACCCGAGGCTCCGGCTCCAGTACGTACCAGAGAGGACACGGACTCCGTGAATCCTTCTGCTGCCTCTTCCCCCCTGTGGGAGCCCTTCGTCACCATCCGGGAGTGTTGCCCCGGAGGCGTCGCCAGAGTGGTGGCAAGGCCCGAAACCGGACCTACCTCCCATGCCTGGGAAATCTCTGTTCCTGCCAGACACCAGACGGAGACGGTGCCGCAGCCTAACCCTGTGGCGCCTCTCCCAATAGGCGACCGCAGTCCCAGGACCCCCAGGCCCGACCAGCAGACTCCAGACGAGGGCAACCCAGGCTCCCTCACCCCACGGAGCCAGAAACGACAGGCCCGCCTCCTCCAGCTGTTTGGCCCCAGTCCCGAGGGCCACCTCTCAGGTCGAGGCTCCCAGACAGGAGGGCCTCCCTGCACCCCACCAACGAGGCTCCAATACGAGGGCCTCCCTGCATCTCACCGACGACCAGGACCCGGGCAGTGACTCCCCTGCGGGTAGTGTATTGCCCCTTGCAGGCAGGGTCCCCCTAGGGCCCTCTCCTCACACCCATACGACAGAGTGAACTCCACCCAGGAAACATGGGTAACATAGTGACGCCCCTTGTACCGAGAACAAACCAGTGGAAATAACAGTGAACAGTGACCGAGTGAAGACCAGTGTAAAGCCAGTGACAGTTACTATTAGTCTATAAGAACTTGATACCCGGCAGAACAGAAATAATTTAAACCCTCAGTAAGAGAACTTATAGTAACTGTGTGAGTCCCCAAGTAAAAGAACTTTCAGTAACTGTGAACGGAGACTAGGGTGCGCGGGCGAGTCAAAAGTTTACGTGTAAGTGCCGCCGCGACTAAGTGACTGCATCAAGTGTCGCGATCCGCACCCTGTCTTATTTATAGTAGCATTTCCCCCACGGACTCTTAATCTTGTTTATTCCCCTTACTTCCAACTAAATATATATTCTGCCTAAAGATGAAATACGGGTATCAATACATATAGTTCATGGCATTAGTGTACATGCATTATACAGTGTGTTAAGTGTGACTGTGCATTGTGGTGTCAAAGGCTAACTGTGTCCGTCTCCTGTATATCAAATATCACTCTGTGTTGTATTGTAACGGTGTAGAATTAAGGCAATAGATGTGTTAAGGTATACTGCCTGTTTTTTCTTTTTTTTTGTCCTGTTCCTTTGTGGGTGCTTTACTTCCGGTCCGGAAAGACGACCCCGCTCAGTCGCTAGTGCTTTTAGGACCTAAAAACACTCAGCATAACACTGAGGGAAAGGTCTAGCGTCAAAGTGACTGCTGACATAAGACAAGCGGCATGGGATGAGATATTAACGAAACATATTGATCATTCATTCATTCATTACCAGACGCCATGTATCCCAAACGGGGTGGCCAAGGGCTTAGAGTTAATTTTTTTACAGGGAGGGGCACTAATCCTCCACCAACCCCACTTGAGACGTAGGGAGAAAAACATATTGATAATTTTGAAAATATCGAGATACACACTGAGACCCTTTTACTTGAATAAACAATATATCATTGGCTTCAGACTGTATTAACTCCCACAGAGTTAACCCATGTTTTAATGAACAGTGCATCGGTCTGCATTTTTACAGGTGTAAGCAGTAGATTCCCCTTCTTTGCTTACCTCTTGGCATCTTAACTTCCCTAAGATATATTTTGTACAACACATGTGTCACTGTTAATTATTCTGTTCACACATCCCTGTGTTAAGCCGAATGTGTCTGCCAACACACTCTGAAATGAGCCCCTTGCATAAAACCTGAATGTCATTAACACCTGCAAATGACATGGCACAACACGGGAGCTTCTTGTCGCTGGTCCAACTAGTGGTTCAACTCTTGCACATCAATGATGGAGTTTTTGTCTGGGAAACCTATACTATCTCAACAAATGTTCGGCACAGTAAGCAAGTGGATCCAGTCTGTCTCTGTAGTTCCTTTCACGTCTCATCTCTCTTCGTACTGCCAGCTCTACCTGTAAAACCACTTGTAACTCCATCTTCGTTCACAGAAAAGGGTAAATAAACAAACTCAGCATCACTTGATAGAGTTTGTTAGAGAAACATCCACTGTGCTACTCTACGATCAGCTTAAGGGTGCGTGTCAGAAATCGTAGCGCTATGAGCAAATATGGCGGATGGAGCATCGTAAAATTTGTTTGAACATACACCTTAGCGGTTTACGAGCGCGCTATGATTATCGTACCCGCTAAGATGATCTTAGCAGCCGTTACGAGCTTTCGAACATCCCACCCCTGACTCGTACCGGAACTTACGAAGGCACGAGACTTCCTAACTGGCACATCTCCCTTCATAACAATACATTTCATTCTTGCTACCATCAGATGTTATTATTGCTAGGGGAGCTTATGAGCTGGAGGGATTAGCCTAGATATAGCCTTTAAATTGTTGATGGTGGTGGAGAGAGAGAGAGAGAGAGAAAGGAAGGGTGGAGAAATGTTACTTAGCCATTCATATAGCCACCTAATCCTCGATGAGACTTAACAGAAACAGAATGGAAACTCAAAAATAGTTTTGTATAGGCCAACTAGTGGTCGGATCCACAAATAAGAATTTTTTAGAGAATTCGATTTACATATGAATGTCTTTGACTGAAGTAATTATTGTATTCAGAACATAGTTCACTAGAATTGTATTACAGTTGTATCTGTAGCAACGTCAAACGATAGAGTATTTGGATTTCCCGCCATATTCATCAGCTGGTGCATGTACATTTTCTTGCTCCTCTCTTGTTCTCTTTCTTTACGTGGCTTTCTTCAGCTTTTACTTCTATTCTGCAGTATAGTTCTCTTAATGGGGATGTTATTCGCATAACGTACGATTTGTACGTTTTGTCTGATAAATATCAGTATTATAGCCGTGAGCTCCATACAAGGAATTATGACGCAACATATAATCTTAACCTATGTGTAACGAAAAGTGACGTGATATTTAAGCTCACCATTCTCTTAAGGGTAGAGATTTTTATTAGGTTTTAAGAGAGATATAAAGGATTGTTTGTAGTAGGAAAACTATAAGCTGTTAAAGGTAATACTTACAAAACTAGAAACCAAGACGGTACAACCTCGCCTGTGTTCCCTAGCAGAAGACATGGCGTCAATTGTTGGTAAAGTAAATTCCGGCCTGGCCAAGGCAGGGCTACGGCCATTGACCACGAATAATATCCTGTACTACTACACCCCCATCAAGGGCTTTGCTTCCTATGGCGTGCTCAGTGTACAGATGTTCACCCCAGAATTGTTCGAGAACTTTCATTTCTTGTGAGTTGGTCTTGTAAAATTTGTTTGCATTTGACTTGTAATACTGTATTTTGATGTTAATCATTCTTGTCAGAGCTTAATTCAGTCATATGAGGTGCGATTATCCTGTTATTTTAATGTTAAATAGTTATTGTGCCGTCTGGTTTATTATAATGGTTGGGAGAGAAGGTTACAAGAAATGCAAGTCTAGGCTATACCATCGGTTCAGCTGTGAGTAGGCAGTTTTTTTTTTTTTTTTTTAATTTGGGAAATGTATGCTTTATGTACCAGAAGAACCTTACCAATTCAGTTACTACTGTAGTTTGTTTTCTTTATTTATATATTTTCATGGTGGTAAACAACGGCCATACCACGTTGAGTACACCGCTTCCCATCCGATCAGCGAAGTTAAGCAACGTTGGGTCTGGTTAGTACTTGGATGGGTGACCACCTGGGAACACCAGATGCTGTTGGCATAACGTTCTCCCTACGTGTGTGGGGTTGGTGGAGGATTAGTGCCCCTCCCTGTAAAACAATTAACTCTAAGCCCTTGGCCACCCCGTTTGGGATACATGGCGTCTGGCAATGAATGAATGAATGAAAACAGTTGTTTTCTGTTGACCTTTTTTTTTTCCCGTGTTGATAGCATTTTGTTCCTTATGTCACCAATGTTTGTAATGGCAGCCTTGAAAAAACTTACTTGAATCTTGGTTAAATTAGGTCTGGTTAGGATAAATTGGTTGGTAAGGTTAGGTTAAAATGTATGGTTAGGAAGAAGTATTATGTTTATCTTTATTTTGTTTATCAGGCTCCACTCCACCAACATGTGATGCCCTGCAGAGCCATAACTGGGATGTAAGTTGGAAATGTCTGTCATTACACTCGAGAAAGAGTTGATACAGTGGAAGGAACATGGCTAAAAGATAATAGTGAAAGAAATTTAATGGCAAATGTTTATTTACCACCCCAAAAAAATCAGAAAAATATAAAAGACTAGTTATCAGGAAGAGGAACTGATTTAGTAAGATGCTTCTGCTGCATAAAGCATATGTTTGCATATAATTTATGTAATTTGGGTAATACTGGATTATAATTTGAGGGTATCACTGGGATCAAGGAGTGGCTGGTTAGGATGATTATGGCCATGTATGTGGGTGCTTGCACCCAGGTAAAGGTGAATGGAGTTTTGAGTGAGGAGTTATCTCTGAATGTTGGTGTGCATCAGGGGTCAGTCTTGATTCCCTCGTTGTTTATCACGGTACTGTACTTGAAGCCCTCTCAAGTGACTTCAGATTTGGACTCGTTTAGGAGGTGCTGTATGCTGATGATTTAGTGTTGACTGCAGAGAGTGAAAGGGAGGCAGAGGAAGGATTTAGGAAGTGGAGAGTTGGTATGAGGCACAATGGCTTAGGAGTAAATGCAGATAAAACTGAAGTTGTGATATCTAGGGCTGGGGACGTATTGTCAGAGAAGAGGGGGAATAGCCATGTGTGATCTGCCACAAGGGTATGGGAAGTAATTCCATCCTGTGCAGTGTTTGTGATAAATGGGTGCATAAGAGATGTAGTGGTATTAGAGGTACCGTAGTCTACGAGATACAGTACCGGTAATGCTGATTTCATGCGTGTGGTGTATCGGGGAGAGCATGTGGAGCTTGCCAGGTGCGAAAGGATTGAATTTGCCGGTGCGTCTCTTGAGTGTATGAAAGAGTTTTGTTATGTGGGAGAGATGTTCTGTGCTGGAGGTGGGGATGGAGCCAGCTCTGTGGCTAGAGTGAGGAGTGGTTGGAAGAAGTTCAGTGAACTGTTGCCTCTCCTGACATTGAGAGGGCTTTCCCTCTGTGCTAAGGGATATTTGTATGCAGCATGTGTTAAGAGTGTAAAGCTATATGGTAGTGAAACCTGGGCAGTAAAGGAAGAGGATATTTGCAGGCTCAGACATAGAGAAATGACAATGATTAGATGGATGTGCAGTGCGTCCCTGAGTGCAAGGCCTGGGCAGGCTAGGTTTACGATGAAAGAGTCGAGAGGTAGGATGGGAGTGGAGTGTATTGGTGTTGTGATGGGGAGAGGTAGACTGAGATGGTTTGGGGATGTGGAGAGGTTGGGGAATGATAATTGGGTACAGAAAGTGAGAGGCATTATTGTTGGGGGTAGGATAGTGAGAGGTAGAATGACAAAGACCTGGGACGAGGTCATTGAGTGTGACCTCAGGGATAAGGGACCAAATAGGGAAGCTGCCAGAGATTGAGCAACATGGACAACTGCCATCAGGTGATCAATGCCAACACATGCAAGCAGGTTGGAGCTTTTAAAAACAAAAGAAAATGAACTGGAAGGAGCTTTTAAACTGGTCTTTTGTGTGTGGGTAGGTGTTCTTACCCAGTTATGTCCTATGGTATCAGGAATGAGTCAAGCCCATACTGTCTCGTATTAAATCATCTTTATCGTACATATCCTTAAATTTATGAATTGTTTTGGCACACACTGTTTCATTCGTTAGTGCATTCCACTGATCAATTGCCCTATTTGGGAAACTAAATTTCATTGTGTTTATCACCTCTCTTTTAACCCCTAAAACACGGATCGTCGCGTTTGCGACGCTCGGCCAAAAGGACAGGATGGCGGGTCGTCGCGTTTGCGATTTTAGTAAATTTTGAATAACCGCGGGCAAGCAGGCTCCAGCTGGTATTGTCTATCAGTACCACCACCCTCTAGCTACAACTAGCATACTTTACCTTTGTACTAAAGACCTCAGTTGTTGCCAAATATCGCGTTTTCCCCCCGTCCCCCCCCCCCACCACGGCCCGGCCAGCCTGGCTGTGATACATGGCAGCGCTCTGAGCGCTCAGAACTGTAAATCTGCGATCTCCTCTCACAAGCAGTTTATGCTACTAGGAAACGCTTGTTTCCCCAGTTGTAACACTAGCTTTTTTTCTCACGGTTTGCCTCTGTTTAGCGTCAGTTTACTGCAGGCTTTCAAAGTGAGATTATGGCGAGTTCTAGCTCTTCCCAGTCAGTGCAAGCGGCTGACAGGAACGAGAATAAAGTGGCGGACGTAAGGCAGAATAAAAAGCGCGCCGTGGTGATCTTTTGGGAAGTAATATGATTGAAAATAATGTAGTATACATGTTTTTAGCTGTGAAAATGGAAATGTTTGTTGAGTGACGGGAAGACCGCCGCCACAGTGCATGTCGGCCGTACACTTCGTTGATTTTAGCCTTATTTTCAGTGCTTATTGTACAAATACGGATTCCTAACTACCTTTACGTTGTAGTATAAAGTTTACTGTGACAGAATGAGGCTGTGGTAGAGGGGAAACCGGGTTGCTGGAGGTGTGAAAGTGAAGATTTGGTTACCCAACTTTGCAAGTCTCCACAAGTCCTTGGGTAGTCCATGAAGGCTCAACACCTGTCTCTGGAGAAAGCTGAATGTAAGTACTATCTGCCATACCAAGTATAATGTTCTAGGGTTAATCTCTGATTTTTGGCGAATATTTTCCTACAGGTACTCAGACCGCGATACAACCCCGCCACTCGGGGAGGATCGACTGTACACAGCCGCGTTTTAGGGGTTAAGCCGCCCCATCCCGACCACTTTTCCACCACTGACTCCCCCCAATCCCGACCATTTTTGGAAAAAATTTTTTTGGGCTCAAACCTCCGCTTTTGGTGAGAAACATCGAAAATTCATAGAGAAATCGCTCACCTGAGGTTTAAAATACTCGATACAGGTAGAAGTACCTCCTTACCTTACTGGGTTTTCTAACAGGCTGGCACCAAAGAAAACGAGTTCTATGGGAGGATAACTATTTCACACCACTCATAAACGGTATTTATTTATTTACTTGGTACAAATTTATATGTAGTACAAGAGTATATTGGTTTTCAAGCAGTAATATAGGCATTATAAGCATTGTTTCACTCACTAACTCATCACCATACCTGACCTTTTTTTGCCACATTACCTGATCATCATTTCTGACTGTTTCTTCCTCTAATGCTATGTAAAGTTTGTCCTCCACATTGTCATTGATTGGGGAATCACTCTGGCCCTGAATTTCGTACCATGGCATGACATGGCTTTACTGGCCAGGTCACTGATAACGTGAATTGCTGAGACAATGGCGTGCAGGGGGGGGTGAGGAGGTCATGCTGGGAAAGGCATTGTCCCTGCCTGGCATCTTGTAGAGGAAGGTGTCACGTGTATACGTACCAAAAATCACTCAAAAATTGAAAATTGTGGAAATTAGGGACCTTGCAATTGATTCGCGTTTATGTACGTCGATGGGATTGGCAGTGACAAAATGTGTGGACGTTAAAGAATGTCAACGGGACGCCGCGGGTTAATGTAGTTTTTTGCAGTGTCCTCTTGCTGATGCTTCCTCATAGGTTATATACTCATTTATGTCTGTTTTCTCTTTCCTTGAGATGCTTTTATGTAGCATAATCATGTCTAATCTTTTCCTTCTCTCCTTTAGTGTTGTTAGAATCAGTTTTTCTAGTCTTTCTTCGTGGCTTAGGTCCATTAAGTTTGGTACCTATCTTGTAGTGGCCCTTTGTACTTTTTCAGTCTTATCTATGTGTTTTTTGAGATGTGGATTCCAGACTACAGATGCATACTCCAAAGTAGGTCTAATGAATGATGTGATTATCTTCCTCGGCATGTCTTCATTTATGTGAATGCTACTCTCATATTAGCAAGCAGTGTGTACATGTTTTGTATTTTCTCACTGATGTGGTCAGCTGGAGATAGTCTGTTATTAATAATTGCCCCAGAGTCCTTCTCCTATTGTGGTAGAGTTGAACTTCTTTAGTTTATAATTCCAGTCTGGTCTTTTTTGACTTTTACCAAACTTGAGATTGATAAATAGATAGATTACATGCATTTGTCTACATTGAATTTCATTTGCCAAGTACTGCTCCATTCATGAACCTTATTTAATTCTTCTTGTAGCTGCCTCTCTGCAGGAGTCTGTATTTGTAATTTTCCTTTGTAGTTTTGTATCATCAACGAGCATATTTTGATAGCTTCCATTTCCAATATTGCTGTCAGTGTCATATACTGTATCTGACTATCTGTATTTCTATCTATCTGTATACAGCATAGCTATATATATATATATATATATATATTTCCACTCACTTGATGTAGTGCTGCTCTCGGGTGACTGCCCTTTCCTCTGCATCCTTCTTTCCTTCCATTCTCTTCTGTCTTTCTTTCCTTCATTCTTTCCTTGTCCTTCTGCCTATGGGTGACTTTACATTCCCTCTTCTTTCTTTCTTTCCTTCATTCTTTCCACTTCCTTCAGCCTGTGGGTGACTCTACACTGAGTGACAAGCCCAATGGTTTCCTGTGCACCAGGAAACCATTTACTATGCTGGGTGGTAACCATATAACCAAATTTTGGCTCCTGGTGGTTTAGTGGGTAATTATTGCGCTCCAATCGGATTGAGCCGGTGAAGGTTTATATCCAGGGGATGGTTGGGGTTGATTGCTCATGTAATGCCACTCAGGGATGAGTGAGGCTGGTCACTCTCATCTTAAATGTCGGGACCAACTGCCTAGCCCCGGGCTCCTACGCTTCTCATGGGGCAATGTAGGATTGGATGGATGGATGGATATATATACAGTAAGCCCTCCACTGTCCGATGTAATAGAGCCAAAGGCATGTCTGGAAAGTGGGCCTGTCTGGAAAGTGGGCCCCTGGCTCCTGGACTGGTACTTAAGGACCCTAACCCAGCCTAACTTTGAAAGCCACATAAATAACTCCCTACTGTACATACATAGCACTTATTTAAACATATTTAAGACTCTGTTCACGCCAATAATCGACATAAATCATGAAATAAATGAAAAGGAACCAGAGAATGAGGAATTAGAAGTATGGAAAATACTTAGGCGTAGCAGTGTACAGTGGACTGTACTTAGAGCACGTCTGTGGCTGCCTCCTCTAACTCTCTAAGGCTCTGGTAGTTTTGAAAATGCTCTTGAAACACGTATAGTAGTCCAGTGTTGTACTACACTTAATTCTTTGCACTGAGTTATAATTGTTTAACACTGCATATTCTTCTTAATTGCACCATGCCAGTTTCAGCTGCCACTTTGCACTCCACACTCACTCCTCACTTTATCCTTTCGTTTTCGTTTTTAAAGGCTCCAACATGCTTGCATGTGTCGGCCTTGGTCACCTAATGGCGGCTCTCCATGCTGCACGATCCATTGCAGCCTCCCTGTTCAGTCCCTTAACCCTAAGGTCACACTTAATGACCTCGTCCCAGGTCTTTCTCGGTCTACCCCTCATAACCCCACCCCCAATATTAACACTTCTCACCTTCCTCACCCAACTATCATCCCCCATCCTCTCCACATGTCCAAACCACCTCAATCTACCTCTCCTCATCACAACACCAATACACTCCAGTCCCATCCTACCTCTCAACTCTTCCATTGTAAACCCAGCCCCTCCAGGCCTTGGACGCAGGGACGCACTGCACATCCACCTAATCATTGTCATTTCTGTACGTCTGAGCCGGCGAATGTCTTCCTCCTTCACTGCCCAGGTCTCACTGCCATACAGCATTACACTCCTAACACACGCTGCATACAAAGACCCCTTAGCACGTAGGGAGAGCCCCCTCAATGTCAGGAGAGGCAAGAGCTCCCTGAACTTCTTCCAACCACTTCTCACCCTAGCCACAGAGCTAGCTCGGGCCCCACCTCCAGCACACAACATGTCTCCTAAATAACAAAACTCTTCCACACACTCAAGAGATTCACCAGCAAGTTCAATTCTTTCACGTCTGACGATCTCCACCTGCTCACCCCGGCACGCCGTACACATAAAATCAGCATTATCTCGCAGTCTACCTCTGATACCACTACATCTCTTATGCACCCATTTATCACACACACCGCACAAGATGGAATTACTTCCCACGCCCTTGTGGCAAACTGCACATGGCCACTCTCCCTCGTGTTTGACAGTACCGCCACCAACCCTAGATATCATCACTTTTGTTTTATCTGCATTTACCCTTAAACCCTTTTGCCCCATACCATCTCTCCACTTCCAAAACCTTTCCTCCGCCTCCCTTTCATTCTCTGCAATCAACACCAAATCATCAGCATACAACAACTCCCACGGGAGTCCGTTTCTAAAGTCACGTGAAAGGGCTTCAAGTACCATGATAAACAACATTGGACTCAAGACTGACCCCAGATGCACACCAACATTCACGGAAAACTCATCACTCAAATCTCCATTCACTCTCACCTGGGTGTGAGCACCCACATACATGGCCATAACCACCCTAACCAGCCACTCCTCCAAGCCAAGCTTTCTCATTGCCCACTTCACCACCTCTCTAGGGACTCTGTCAAAGGCCTTTTCCAAATCAACAAAAACAAAATAAAGATCCCTTCTCCTACCATTATATTTTTCCTGAAGCTGTCGAACAATGAATATGGCATCAGTGGTCCCCCTACCTGGCATAAACCCAAACTGCATCTCATCAATATTCACTCTTTCTCTAATCATACCTTCTAAAACTCTCTCCATTACCTTCATTATCTGATCTAAAAGCTTTATACCTCTATAATTTCCTCTTTCCAGGGCATCACCCTTCCCTTTATACACATTTACAATTACACTCTTCAGCCAATCATCTGGGACAACACACTCATAAATAATCCTATTTATCAGGTCAGTGACTAAACTCACCCCTATATCGCCTGAGGCCTTCAACATTTCGGCAGTCAACCCAGACACACCTGCTGCCTTCCCCACCCTCATCCTGCCTGTTGCCTCACTCACAGTAGCAGTATCAATCAAAGGCCAAGGGCCAGACACTGGATCTGCTGGCTCCAAACCTTCCCTGTCCCAGTCAGACTCCTCATTCAACAACCGATTATAATGCTGTCTCCATGCATCTTTAATATCCTCACTGTTCACCACTACCCTTCCTTCATCATTCTTCACACACTGCTCACCTATGATATCCCGATTATCCCTCTTCACCTGACCTGCCACCCTAAATATATTTTTCCTTTCCCCATGATTTAGGTTATCAAGTAATTGTCTCTGTGACTCAGACTTTGCCCTGTATACCTCTCTCCTAGCCCTACGCTTGGCAGCCAAATATTCCTCTTTGCTACCACCCTTCTTCCATTCCCGGAAAAGCCTTCTTTTCTCCTTAATTGCAGCTTCTACACCCTCATCCCACCACCAAGTTACTTTATGTCTTGGTGGTCCTCTTGTCCAGCCGCATGTTACATCAGTAACTCTCAAGAAATTGTTCTTGAGGGCTCTGTACTGTTCATTAACGCCTCTGTCTACAGCTCCCTGTTCAACCACCACTCTCCTCAACTCGCTATAGAAGGCATCCCTTACTACTTGGTTTTCCAGCTTCCATATTTTCCTCCTAGGTATGTAAGTCCTCTTTTTCATCACTTGTTCATTAAGCACCATATCACAAATCAGTAGTTTGTGCTGCTGCACACACTCCTTACTTCCTATAACTTTAACATCCCTCACTAACCTCCTATCGGCCCTCCTAACCAGAAAATAATCTATCTGACTGCTATTTCCCCCAGACTCATACGTAATTAACCTACTGTCTCTTTTCCTAAAATATGTAGTGCACACAATCATGTCCGTTGCCTCCCCAAACTCGAGTATCCTTTCCCCTTCTGCATTCCTTGGACCATATGCACATCCCCCATGCACTCCTTCATAACCTTGGGCTGCTTCACCTACATGACCATTTAGAGTCCCTTTGTACTCTAAATTCTAATTTCTTAACACTGCACAACACTGCAAATTCCCGTGTGGTCCATTGGCGAGGTATTGCAGTTTATTCACTGTTTATTCATAAAATACGAGCACGTGTGGCATCCATTGCGTCTTCCCTGAACGAAGGTTAGTCAGTAACTGGGAACAGGGTTGCCAGATCTGAACTCAGCCACATTACCAAACTCCTCAATTTTCATTACCAAATTTAACTTTTCATTACCAGATTCTTAAAGGAAGCATTTATTCCTCACTAATTATATGTACAAATGGAAATAATCACTCTCCTTATAATCAGCAGCATGTTTATTTTTGCACTATGTATGCCAGCAGAGTAATCAAAGACAGCAGACAGACCACCATCTCCATTCTCTATATCTTCATACATGTGAAAAATCTGTTTGGTAATGGATCATGCTGATTCACTACCAGATGAACTTTTCAGTACCAAATTGGCCCACAGTTGGTAATGAAAAATACCAAATGGCAACCGTGACTGGAGAGGGGGGAGGGGGGAGGAAGGAAGGGGTAAAGAGGCCATGGTGTCAAAAGCTGCTTGGCGCCGTGCAATGCACGGCAATTTCAAATTATGGGTGGGAAAAAATTTGGATTTTGGGGGGATTTTTTCTTTTTTTGGCCATTTTTGGGTTCCGAAGGTCCAGGCCCGTAACGTCCGGTAAGTGGGGAGTCTGGAAAGTACAGGGATTACTATATATATATATATATATACAGTCAATCAATCAATCAATCATTTCCTGTGGCACCCTCGGGGATGCATAGGGCCTCGATGAACTCACACCACCACATCCTATCTTGTGCTAACTCCTCAAGATCTCCCCAACACTCATCTCCAGCTTCCCGTCTCATTGTCCTCACCCACGTCTCTTTTGGCCTTCCTCTACCTCTCCTACCAAGTGCCACCCACCCTGGTGTACCTCGTACTATTCCCTGTCTCCTATACACATGTCCTAGCCACTTCTATCGTGAGAATCTAACATGCTCATCGATCGGCTGCACTCCCGTTATTTCTCTAATTCTACTATTTGGTATCCTTTCCCACCACTTAACTCCTAATATTCTTCTAAGTGCTTTATTTTCAAACACCAAGAATTTATTTTCCATAGTCACTGTGCTGTACCAAGACTCGTGTCCATAAATTAAGATACTCCTAACCATTACCTTATAAAGTTTGATTTTTGTATGCACAGAAAAATTGTTATTATTCCAAATATTTTTAAGCATTCCCATTGCCTGATTAGCCTTTTTTAACCTTTCCTCAAATTCAAAGTTCAAAGAACCATCCTTGGCTAAATAAGTACCTAAATATTTAAACCTATCAACTTGCTTTACAACCATACCTCCAATTACACATTCCTGCGCATTTTCCATATTCATATTGATTATTTCAGTTTTTCCACAATTAATAACCAAACCCACCTTGCGACCTTCACTCACCAAACAGTCCAACACTCTCTGCATCTCTTCTGGCCCATCACAAATCAAAACTATATCATCTGCATAATCTAAATCCAAAAGTTTCCTGTTCTCTCCCCAAAGTATACCTGCACCGGTTTCTGTTCCAACACGTTTCATAATGTAATCAATGACCAATATAAATAGTAAAGGCGATAGAACACCACCTTGAATTACTCCGGACTTGACTTCAAACGAATCACTCAGACAACCATCAACCATCACTTTACAAAATGTGTCCTCATGCATGTTCATAATGACCCTCACAAACTCCTCTGGTATTCCATAATGTCTCATGATCTTCCCCATAGTCTCTCTCGAAACACTATCAAAAGCCTTTTCAAAATCAACAAAACAAAGACTTAACGGTACTCTCATTTCATTAACTTGCTGCATCAAACGCCTAACTATAAAGATCTGATCATTGCAACCACGTCCGTTTCTAAAACCAGCCTGTTCATCCCTCAGAATACCCTCAACCACCGGCTCCAACCTATTTAACAACACTCTACTGAAAACTTTCAAAACTATCGGTGACAAAGAGATTCCCCTCCAATTACCACATTCACTAAGGTTTCCCTTCTTCGGAACTTTAACAATTACACCATTCTTCCAAACTGATGGTAGTAACCCCGTCACCCATATCTTATTGAATAGCTCGGTCAAGATCATTATTAATCTATCCCCCTCCACTTTAAACATTTCCGGAAATAAACCATCCTCCCCTGGTGCCTTATTATTCTTTAACTGTTTTACTGCTTTCTCCACTTCTGCAAGCCTCAACTCTCCTGTTTCTATATTTAAATCTTCCTGAGCAGACGGTATATCCTCTTCTGGTGGTATTGGTCTATTAAGAACTGTCTCAAAATGCTCTTTCCATCTGTTTTTAATATCTCCATCTTTGGTCAATAAATTTCCTTCCCTGTCTCTAACTGGTATTTCCTTGCGTTTACCTGCATTACCACTCAGTTCTCTAATCGATTCATATGCTATTCTTTGACTCTGTCCAACACTTTTGTTTATTAAGATTTCAGTCTCTGCAACCTTTTCATCCACACATCTTCTTTTATCTCTCCTAGCTAACCTTCTTACTTCTGAATTCAAACTCCAGTACGCAGCTCTTGCTAATTCAATCTCTCGTTCATCAACGCATTGCATCTCACTCCTCAATTTAGCCTCACCTCTCTTTTTTATCATATCCCACGTTTCCTCTGACATCCATTTCTTTCTCCTGAATCTATGTCTCCTTCCAATCGTACATTCAGCAGTCTCATGCAAAACTTTGTTCACATCCTCCCACATCTCATCTACACTTCTCTCCCCCTCTTCCAACGTTTCCAACACCAAAAACCTATTTCTGCATTCTAATCTGAATTCCTCCTTTTCTTCTCCTTCCCTTCTAAGCTTAACAATATCGTATCTACCAACACCAGATTTTTCCTTCTTCTGATTTTTAAGTTTAAACCTTATTTTTGCAATGCTGAGTTGATGGTCACTACCAATATCCGCTCCCCGTTTAACATGAACATCTAGCAGAGAACTTCTATGTCTCCTACTGATAGCGATGTGATCAATCTGATTTTTATATTTTCCACACGGCGACACCCAAGTTGTCTTGTGTATATTGCAATGCTGAAAGAGTGTGCCCCCGATGACTAAGTCATTTGCTAGACAGAAGCTTCCAAACCTCACTCCGTTTTCACTCATCCTACTACCAACTCCCATCTTACCCATACATGCCTCAAATCCCTCATTTGAACAGCCCATTACTGCATTAAAGTCTCCAACGCAGATCAAAACATCATGTCTAGGTACCCTTCCTACTCCTTCTTGCAACTTTTCATAAAATGTGTCTTTCCTTTCATCGAGTGCATCATTAGTAGGTGCATAACACACAAACAGACTGATGTTGCCATGATTTGATTTAAACCGTGCGTATAACAATCGCTCATCTATAGGATCCCCCTACAGTAATCACTCTAATATCTGGACACCCAATAAGTAGACTGTAGCACCAGTCGAGCAGGGCAGTACTCCCGAGGTGGATGGAAAGCTGATGACAGGGAGTGCTGGAGCTCCCGTTTCATCAGCCCTCAGGACTAGTTCCTGACCATCCCCCTTTGCTGAACTTTTTCAGTGTCTCAGTTACACAGAGAGTAGGCCAGCATGCTCTCCAGTACAAATTTCTCTATCTATCTTCACCAAACTACATGCACAGTACACACTACACTTCCTATTCAAAATTCACCAAAATGGCGTCAATTCACCCAGCCTCGGAGTCCCCAGGGGGGGGGACCATAAATGCCCCCGCCATCTGCCCCTCTCCCGGTGACGACTCGAGGTGCCTGGAACCACTGTCTGACTCTCTTCTTCTTCATTTCTGCAACATTCGCGGCCTTTCATCTAACTTTCGCTCTGTTGAGCACCACCTCTCCTCCTCTAAACCTCACCTTCTTTTTCTAACGGAGACTCAGCTGTCTGAGGCAACTGACAGCAAACCCTTTTCTGTATCCTCCTTCTTTCTCTATACTCATTTCAAAGCCAAAGGTGGCTGTTGTGTATACATACGCAACAACTTATCTTGCTCTCGTGTTCCTGAACTTGATTCTTCTGAATTCTCCACTCTCTGGCTTCGGCTTTCCTGTCATTCTCAGACTAAATATATCTGTGCTATTTACTTATCCCCTAATTCTACTGACTATCAAAAATTCTTCGACTGTCTTACTTCTACGATGGAACACATTCTGTCCATTTCTCCTTTCTCTGAAATCTCCATTCTTGGAGATTTCAATGTTCACCACCACCTTTGGCTCTCCTCTCCTTTCACGGATCCACCTGGTGAACAAGCCTACATCTTTTCTATCCTTAATGACCTAGAGCAGCTTGTACAGCACCCTACCCGTATCCCTGACCGCCTTGGAGAGAGCTCCAACATACTTGACCTCTTCCTCACAACTAATCCTTCTGCTTACTCTGTTAATCTTTTCTCTCCGTTGGGCTCCTCCGATCACAACCTTATTACCTTAACCTGTCCTATCGCTCCAGTACGGCCTGCGGACCCTCCAGGGAAACGTCGTCTCTGGCATTTTGGAGCCGCGGACTGGGAGGCCCTCAGGCAGTACTTCTTTGATTTTCCCTGGAATGATTATTGCTTCAATGGCCGTGAGCCATCTGAGTGTGCCTTGCGCATTACGGAGGTTATTCTCTCGGGCATGGAAGCATACATTCCTTTCTCATATCCTTTGACTAACGCAAGAAAGCCTTGGTTTAATCACGCTTGTTCTAATGCAGTCCGCAACAAGGAGAAGGCCTACAAAAGGTACCGGAGCCAACCCACCCCTGAATCACATAATCTTTACGTTTCTGCCCGGAATCGTGCTAAGTCTGTTCTTCGCTCTACTAAAAATAATTTCATCCATACTAAATGCTCTCAACTCTCCAACTCGAATTCTTCCCGCTCCTTCTGGCACCTTGCCAAAATCTTTCTAACAACTTTACCTCATCATCCTTCCCTCCTCTTTTCTACTCTGATGGTTCTGTAGCTATTTCTTCTACTGATAAAGCAGATCTCTTCGCACAGACTTTCTCCTCCAATTCCACCTTAGACGATTCCGGTGCTGTTCCTCCATCACTTCCCCCTCTGACTTCCTCATGGCTGACATTAAAATTTCTTCAGTTGATGTATTTTCTGCCATTACTGGCCTCAGTACTAACAAGGCATATGGGCCTGATGGGGTCCCTCCTGTTGTTCTCAAAAACTGTGCTTCTGTGCTTACACCCTGCCTAGGCAAACTATTTCGCCTTTGTCTGTCAACTTGTACCTTCCCTTCTTGCTGGAAGTTTGCTCTCATTCAGCCAGTCCCAAAGAAGGGTGACCACTCCCAACCCTCCAACTATCGTCCAATTGCTTTAACGTCCTGTATTTCAAAAGTTTTCGAGTCAATTCTTAATAGAAAAATTTTAAGGCATCTTTCCTATCACAACCTTCTTTCCGATCGTCAGTATGGGTTCCGTCAGGGACGCTCCACTGGCGATCTTCTCACCTACCTTTCAGACTCCTGGTCATCCTCCTTTCGGGACTTTGGCGAAAGCTTTGCCATTGCACTTGACATCTCAAAGGCTTTCGATCGAGTCTGGCATAAATCTTTAATTTCCAAACTGCCCTCCTACGGTTTCTATCCTTCTATCTGTGCCTTCATCGCTAGCTTCCTTTCTGGTCGTTCTATAGCTGCTGTCGTAGACGGCCATCGTTCTTCTCCTAGATCTATCAACAGTGGTGTTCCTCAGGGCTCTGTCCTATCACCAACTCTCTTCCTTTTATTCATCAATGATCTTCTAAGCTGTACATCTAACCCTATCCACTCATACGCTGATGACTCCACCCTTCACCTTTCCATTCGGTTCCCGCAACGCCCATCTCAACAGTTACTTCAAGAAACAAGGGATGAGGCTATGGCACACCTATTGTCTGACTTGGCTCATATCTCTGACTGGGGTAAAAATAATATGGTTGTCTTTAATGCATCTAAGACTCAGTTCTTACACCTATCAACCCGACAAAATCTTCCACAGGTATACCCACTAATGTTTAATAATATTCCGATTAATCCTGCATCATCCTTGAACATGCTTGGGGTTTCATTTACTCGGGACTTATCTTGGAAAGATCATATTACATCTCTTGTAAAATCTGCTTCCAAGAGATTGGGTGTGCTAAGCCGACTCCGCTCTTTCTTTACCCCTGCACAATTGTTGACTCTATACAGGGGTTTTATCCGCCCCTGTGTGGAGTACAACTCTCATGTGTGGGGAGGCTCCCCACATACAGCTCTTCTCAATAGGGTGGAGTCAAAGGCTTTTCGTCTCATTAACTCTCCTCCTCTTACTGACTCCCTTCTACCTCTGTCTCTTCGTCGCACTGTTGCATCTTTATCTCTTTTCTATCGCTACTTTAATGGTCACTGCTCCTCTGAACTGTCTGCTTGCATTCCTCCACCTCTACGACGGGCGCGTAGCACCCGTCTGGCAGCAAACTCTCATCCCTTTTCTGTCCAACTCTCTAATGCAAGAGTTAACCGTTACTCCCAGTCTTTCATTTATGCAACAGGTCAGCTCTGGAACTGTCTCCCTCTGTCTGTATTTCCTTCTGCCTATGATCTCCAGTCTTTCAAACGTAGTGTGTCCAGGCATCTCAAAATGATCGGATCTTGAATTTGGCTCTCTATTGTATTTTGTTTTTCTCTTGGAGGGAACTGTTACTGCGGGCTCATGGCCTTTGGTTCCTTCTTCCTCGCATAAAAAAAAAAAAAAAAAACTACCCGGACATAATCGTCCTGGGATCCAATATTCCCAAAATGGTCCGGGGAACCCCCCCCCCAAAAAAAAAAAAAAAGATTTTTTTTTTTCCTGTCCGTAATTTGAACTTGCCGCGCACGGCACGGGAGAGCATTGTTGTGGCGCGTCATTCCTCCGACGTCTGATAGAGCGCCGCTGCATCTTCCCCACTTTCCGCCTGTCTCTCGCCGCGAGTGCACACTCGTCGTAATGGCTGCCCACGTGATCGCTTTTGTGGTGGTGCCCTACCTGCTGCTCTCGGGCCTCCTCTTAGTGTGTGTGTTGATGGCCCTGCCACCTGAGAAAAGGAAGAGAGTGGTGTTTACTCTGAAGAAGAAATGGGAGATATTGGAGAAAGTAGATGCGGGGTGGTCTTCTTCCTGCATTCTCCGCGAGTTTAACCTGGCCCGGTCTACTTTGTTTGATATCAAGAGATCCCGAGACAAACTCATGCAGTACACGGCTGACTTCTCGTCGAGAAGCAAACGCAACGTTTAGAGGAAGGTGATGTTTACCCCCAAGTTTGCAGAAATCGACCGATCCACGTTGATTTGGTATCGACAACAACATGCTGCTGGTGTGATGGTACGTGGAACGAAGCTGAAGGCTGCTGCTGAGAAGTTTGCCAGGCTTCACGACGCCCTAGACTTCAAGACATCCGAGGGTTGGCTCTTCGCGTTCAAGTTGTAGCATGGCCTTACCAACCGTAAAGCACATGGCGAAGCATTGGACGCTAACGAGGATGGAGTTGACGAGTTTCGGCACAAGGTGAAGGGCTTGATCGACAGAGAGGGCCTAACTCTCGGTCAAGTCTACAACGCTGACGAAACTGGCCTATTCTATCGCTCGCTGCCAACGAACACTCTAGCCGAGGAGACGGAGAAGCGTGTACCTGGCCGCAAGCTTTCCAAGGAACGGATATCTGCTTTGTGTTGTGCCAGTGCTAACGGCATGCACCGGCTTAAGCCCGTTGTTGTTGGCCGCGCAAAGCAGCCTCTGTGCCTTCGTGGGGTGATGGATGTCCTTCCTGTCGTCTGGTACCATTCTTTGAAGGCATGGTTCACAGCTGTGATCTTCAAAGACTGGTTTCATCGTCATTCCGTCAAGGAGGTCATCCATTACCAGACGAAGACACTGGGAATCCCGCGCAACTAGGTAAAGGCCCTCCTTGTCCTCGACAATACACCTGCCCACCCATGCGACAAGGACTTGGTTGCTGAAAATGGCTGTATTAGGTGCATGTTTCTGCCACCTAATACGACTGCTCTCATCCAACCAATGGACCAAGGAGTGATTGTGGCAACAAAGCGCCTATACCGTTGGAAGTTCCTGGACGAGGTGATGGTTGTTCTCGAGGACGAGGACGAGCGCAGGGAGGGACGGGACACGCGAGGCAAGCGGACTTTGGAAAACCTTCGCCGCTACAACATCAAGTCTGTGCTGTACAACTGGGCTAGTGCATGGAAGGAAGTCCCTGTGAAGACTTTGGAAAAAGGTTGGTCTCATCTGCTTCTCGGAACGGATGTGGAGTACGATTTTCTAGGCTTTGATGTGGATGACTTCCATGCATGGCTACGTAGACACGGCGACGATGTAGATGTGGACGATGTTCGTGAGTGGTTGGATGACGACGAGGGCGATCATGGGTATCAGACGTTGTCTGATATCGAGATCGTGTCTTCGGTTGCAGGTGTCAGTACCGAACTTGAAGATTCCGACGCTGAAGGTGACGATGATGCGGACTCCTCTCAGCAGGACACTACTCCACACTACTCCAGCTATCCCCAAGCTGAGCACACTCCGGGAACATCTAGAGTTCGTCCTAGACTACCTGGAACACCCGGACTGCGACAGGGAGATGGGGCCCTTGGGACTCGTGGAGGAAGTGCGTGCTTTCAGGCAGCGCATCATCAATTGTCAGAATCGTCGGTCATTGCGTCAATCAACCATTGACAGTATTTTCAGGCCCGTGACCCCCGCTGTGCCCAGCCCTGGCTCCATTCCGTTGCCTCCCCAAGACAGGCCCTCATGCTCCGAGCCACAGCCTAGCACATCAGCCACTGTGGAGTCACCGCTTGACATGAGTTTGTGGCTGTCTTCAGAGTCGTCTGCAGTGGGTACGCCATCAACCACGACCCAGCGATGCACCCCTAGGTCACCTGCCAGTGATACTCTCGGACTCTGACAGTGAATAAACAGCAAGAACTTCTCCACTAGACCACACGGGAATTTGGAGTGTTGTGCAGTGATAAAAACAGTGTGTTGTGTTAAGGATTTAAAGTTGTGAGAGAAAAGACTCAATAGAAAAAAAATTTAACGTAAATAGACTTGTTTGTTTTGGCTTTGGAAAATTATATAAATGGGAAAAGTTAAAGTGCAACACTTAGTAAGTTACAATGGAGCATTATTTAGACAAGAGTGCACACTGTGAAGAGAATGGACTTCTGTGTGTGATTGACTAAGTTCAGTGCAAGACTTCAGGAACAGTGTACTGGAAGTGCTTCAGGAAATCGTTCTTACTGTCAGAGTCCGAGAGGAGGCGGTTATTCATCGAGGTGGCCAGGGACTTGCTGTAAGTAGGCAGAATGTTTCATACTGTACTTTTTTCCATACTTTACTTACCTCATTTCACTCTTTAATGTCCTTTATTGGTGTGAATAGGGTGTTAGTAGCTATGCATGTGCAGTAGGAATGTGTTTTTCTGAGTTAGGCTAGGTTAGGGTCCATAAGTACCAGAATCTTTATTAATGTATGAACATACCGTACTTCTAAACCCTCATTTTGTTTCTTTTGCATTTTATTTCAGTCATTTATGTGCCTTATTGGTGTGATTTGGGTCTTAAATAGGTGCTATGCATGTCCAGAGGGAGTTGTATAGGTGTTTCTCTGAGTTAGGGTCCATAAGTACAAGTCCATAAGCTGGGGCCCAATATGCGGACAGAACCAATATCCAGACCTACCTATGGCCCTATTACGTCGGATATTGGAGTGATTACTGTGTATATATATATATATATATATATATATATATATACAGACTGTACAGTCGTCTCCTAAGGCATGGCAAATTGGTTCTGGGCCAAGCCCGCGCCATAGAAAACCGTGCCATACAACTAACTAAATCTATGGGAAAAATGGAATTTGGTTCGGGACCTTCGTCCAAAGTTCCCGTCTTCACTCCACTTTTCCCCATTTTCTCCCACTTTACACAGGCACACAATCAAGCAATCAGTCGGTGCACGTATTACACACAAATTAAACACTAACCAATAAATAATTAAGGGCTTTAAGAGCATAAAATACTGAACGTACCTATCTCCGACAGCGATAGTGCTAAAGTGGAAGGGGTATTTTTGGGGGTTCCGAGGCAAGAGGCGTGTTTCAAACCTTCCTGCGCCCCTGTGCCATAGGTATTTTATGTGTGTCATTCATTTTTTTTTGGTTCTGGCACCTTGCCATGTCATAGAAAACTGCATCATAGAAGTCCGTGCCATAGGCGACTTGATTGTGTATAGCCTATATATATATATATATATATATATATATATATATATATATATCTTTAATATATATATATATATATATATATATATATATATATATATACATGTATATATATATATATATATATATATATATATATATATATATATATATATTTTTAATATATATATATATATATTTTTAATATATATATATATATATTTTTAATATATATATATATATATATATATATATATATATATATATATATGTATATATATATATATATATATATATATATATGTATATATATATATATATATATATATATGTATATATATATATATATATATATATATGTATATATATACAGTATATATATACGTGTAGTGGGTGGTATGCGGGATGATGAGATAGTGATTTTGGGAGGGGACTTGAATGGTCATGTAGGTGAAGCAGCACAAGGTTATAAGGAGTGCATGGGGGATGTGCATATAGTCTAAGGAATGCAGAAGGGGAAAGGATACTTGAGTTTGGGGAGGCAACGGACATGATTGTGTGCACTACATATTTTAGGAAAAGAGACAGTAGGTTAATTACGTATGAGTCTGGGGGAAATAGCAGTCAGATAGATTATTTTCTGGTTAGGAGGGCCGATAGGAGGTGAGTGAGGGATGTTAAAGTTATAGGAAGTGAGGAGTGTGTGCAGTAGCACAAACTATTGATTTGTGATATGATGCTTAAAGAACAAATGATGAAAAAGAGGACTTATGTACCTAGGAGGAAAATATGGAAGCTGAAAAACCAAGTAGTAAGGGATGCCTTCTATAGCGAGTTGAGGAGAGTGGTGGCTGAACAGGGAGCTGTAGACAGAGGCGTTAATGAACAGTACAGAGCCCTCAAGAACAATTTCTTGAGAGTTACTGATGTAACATGCAGTTGGACAAGAGGACCACCAAGACATAAAGTAACTTGGTGGTGGGATGAGGGTGTAGAAACTGCAGTTAAGGAGAAAAGAAGGCTTTTCCGGGAATGGAAGAAGGGTGGTAGCAAAGAGGAATATTTGGCTGCCAAGTGTAGGGCTAGAAGAGAGGTATACAGAGCAAAGTCTGAGTCACAGAGACTATTACTTGATAACCTAAATCATGGGGAAAGGAAAAATATGATATTTAGGGTGGCAGGTCAAGTGAAGAGGGATAATCAGGATATTATAGGTGAGCAGTGTGTGAAGAATGATGAAGGAAGGGTAGTGGTGAACAGTGAGGATATTAAAGATGCATGGAGAGGGCATTATAACTGGTTGTTGAACGAGGAGTTTGACTGGGACAGGGAAGGTTTGGAGCCAGCAGATCCAGTGTCTGGCCCTTTGCCTTTGATTGATACTGCTACTGTGAGTGAGGCAATAGGCAGGATGAGGGTGGGGAAGGCAGCAGGTGTGTCTGGGTTGACTGCCAAAATGTTGAAGGCCTCAGGCGATATAGGGGTGAGTTTAGTCACTGACTTGATAAATATGATTATTTATGAGTGTGTTGTCCCAGATGATTGGCTGAAGAGTGTAATTGTAAATGTGTATAAAGGGAAGGGTGATGCCCTGGAAAGAGGAAATTATAGAGGTATAAAGCTTTTAGATCAGATAATGAAGGTAATGGAGAGAGTTTTAGAAGGTATGATTAGAGAAAGAGTGAATATTGGTGAGATGCAGTTTGGGTTTATGCCAGGTAGGGGGACCACTAATGCTATATTCATTGTTCGACAGCTTCAGGAAAAATATATGGGTAAGAAAAGGGATCTGTATTTTGTTTTTTTTTATTTGGAAAAGGCCTTTGACAGAGTCCCTAGAGAGGTGGCGAAGTGGGCAATGAGAAAGCGTGGCTTGGAGGAGTGGCTGGTTAGGGTGGTTATGGCTATGTATGTGGGTGCTCACACCCAGGTAAGAGTGAATGGAGATATGAGTGATGAGTTTTCCGTGAATGGTGTGCATCAGGGTTCAGTCTTGAGTCCCATGTTGTTTTATCATGGTACTTGAAACCCTTTCACGTGACTTTAGAAACGGACTCCCGTGGGAGTTGTATGCTGGTGATTTGGTGTTGATTGCAGAGAATGAAAGGGAGGCGGAGGAAAGGTTTAGGAAGTGGAGAGATGGTATGGGGCAAAAGGGTTTAAGGGTAAATGCAGATAAAACAAAAGTGATGATATCTAGGGTTGGTGGCGGTACTGTCAAAGACGAGGGAGAGTGGCCATGTGCAGTTTGCCACAAGGGTGTGGGAAGTGATTCCATCTTGTGCGGCGTGTGTGATAAATGGGTGCATAAGTGATGTAGTGGTATCAGAGGTAGACTGCTAGATAATGCTGATTTTATGTGTACGGTGTGTCGGGGTGAGCAGGTGGAGATTGTCAGACGTGAAAGGATTGAACTTGCTGGTGAATCTCTTGAGTGTGGGGAAGAGTTTTGTTATTTGGGAGACATGTTGTGTGCTGGAGGTGGGGCTGGAGCTAGCTCTGTGGCTAGGGTGAGAAGTGGTTGGAAGAAGTTCAGGGAGCTCTTGCCTCTCCTGACATTGAGAGGACTCTCCCTATGTGCTAAGGGGTCTTTGTAGCATGTGTTAGGAGTGTAATGGTGTATGGTAGTGAGACCTGGACAGTGAAGGAGGAAGATATTCGCCTGCTCAGACGTACAGAAATGACAATGATTAGGTGGATGTGCAGTGCGTCCCTGCGTCCAAGGCCTGGAGGGGCTGGGTTTACGATGGAAGAGTTGAGAGGTAGGATGCGATTGGAGTGTATTGGTGTTGTGATGAGGAGAGGTAGATTGAGGTGGTTTGGACATGTGGAGAGGATGGGGGATGATAATTGGGTGAGGAAGGTGAGAAGTGTTAATATTGGGGGTGGGGTTATGTGGGGTAGACCGAGAAAGACATGGGACGAGGTCGTTAAGTGTGACCTCAGGGTTAAGGGACTGAACAGGGAGGCTGCAATGGATCTTGCAACGTGGAAAGCCGCCATTAGGTGACCAAGGCCGAATTGGAGCCTTTAAAAACGAAATGAAAATGAAAACATATATATATATATATATATATATATATATATATATATATATTTATATATATACACATTTATATATATTTACATATATATATATATATATATATATATATATATATACACATACAGTAAAAGTCCTATTATTCGGCAGTTGATTATTAGGTAGATCCGACATTTCGGCAGTTTTGAGAAATAGTCCCATTTACGAAAATCTTTGATTGTTCGGTAGATGTCCGGAATCATCTCAGCAGTCCAGGAAAGTGTTATCTCTGACTTGTAGGCCTAATGTTTCATTACACTTCTGTATGTTTACTAATTTCTATATTTTTTTCAGATTCAGGGTATAGTACTGTATTGATTACAATATTGCACAATATCATACAGTAGAGTAACCACTCCCTCCAAATTAGCGAGGGTAACGTTGCAAGCCCCCACGCTAATTCTTGAAGTTCGTTCATTCTTTACGCCTTCCTGAAAGTGACATTTACCTGTAATTGCGTAGCCCATGAACCACTGATACTGTAATGCATTACCCATAAATAAATGGTGCTTGTTTAATTAGTTTCCCCGTTGTTTTTGCTGTACGGCTGTGACAGCTCTAGTATTTTTATTCCTCAGCATAATGGTGGAAGAGACCATCCTGTTTAACTAAACCTAACCTAACCGAGTTTAACTGTACCTAATAATTTAACCAAACCTAACCTAACCTAAAGTCAGAAAAATACTTAAAAATAAACTGGAGGAATATGAATTGCTAAGGTCTCTCTGATGAAAGTTAAACTTACATTTAGCGCTCATTCTTTTGTTCGTTTTTGTGTTTAATGTGAAAGAGAGAGTATTGATGCAAACAGTAATATATCCCATTAACCCCTTAATAACCTCCGGCACTGAACTACCCTTTACAGTACTGATGTCAGTGATATCAAGTTAGTGTGAGCAATACAGAAAACTGAACAATTATGGGGAGGGAACGAAGGTCACTGGTATGTTTACACGACTCTACGCTACGATTCCAAGCAGTCAGGCGGTCGGTTAATCTCAGATGTTTCAATAAATGCCCCGTAACTTTATCAATATTTTCGTGACTCATAGCGAATCATAGCGTGGGTTTAAGACGCTAAATAACACATTGCTAGGTGAGCCAGACAATTATCTTCACATCTTTAAGAAAAACAAATTGATTTCAGAAGAATGGAAGAAACTTACGGTACTCTGCGTACTCAGAGAGGGATTAAATTTCTTCCATTTTCTTAAAGATGTGAAGATAATCGTCTGGCGCACCTAACAATGTGTTATTTAGCTTCCTAAACCCATGCTATGATTCACGGGAGAAGTTACAAAGTTATGGTGCATTTACCAAATGGCCAAAAACATCTGAGATTAACCGACCCTCTGACTGCTTGGAATCGTATCATAGAGTCATGTAAACATACCAGTGACCTTCGTTCCCTTCCAATAATTGTTCACAGTTTTTTCATAGCTCATTAACTCGACATCACTGACATCGGTACTGTAAAGGGTTATTCAATGCCGGAGGTTATTGGTTAATGGAATACATTACTGTATCCATCAATACTCTGCCTTTCACATGTAAAAAAAAAAAAAAAACGAACAGAAGAAGGAGTGCTGAATGTATGTTTAACTTTCATCAGAAAGACCTTACCAATTCATATTCATTCATTCATTCATTGCCAGAATTCATATTCCTTCACTTTATTTTATGCAATTTTCCGACTATTTTATTTTGTGTTTGGAAAAAGTACTGTATACAGCACTCACTCCAAACATACTTGTAATAATATAAGTAGTGATGAGTTCACCAATACAAGTGATGTACTGAGCTGGTAGGTAATATTCCGTATCATTTCAGTCATCCAGGAAGTGTTATCTGACTTGTATGTCTACTGTGTCATTACATTTGTATATGTTCACTAATTTATATATATATTTCATATTCAGGTATAGTACTGTATTGATTGCATTATTGTACAGTATGCAGTACTCTCTCCAAACACAGTTGTAATACCATAAGTGGTGATGACAGTGTTTACCAATATATTTAAGGTACTGAATGGGTAGGTTTTTGATTATTCGGCAAATCCAGTATCTCGGCATCACCCCTAGGGGTAGGGGGGTTTTTCAAGAATACTCCCCCAGTATCCCTGCTTGTCGTAAAAGGCAACTAAAAGGGTTGGCGGAGGGTTAGTGCCCCTCCCCGGAAAACAACTAACTAAAAAAACAAACAAGAAGCCTTGGACAAGGACTGACCAAATGATGACGACCCAGGACCGGACAAAGGACTTGGTAATGGGTACATGGAATGTAAGAGGAGCAAATGATGAGGTGAAAGAGAGAGAGATTGTCCAGGTGTTTGAGGGTGCGAAAGTGGATGTATGTGGAATAACTGAAACAAAATGGTGAGGAGAAAGTGTGAGAGAATGGGAGTATGGATGGGGTATATGTGCAGGAGTAGGTGAGAATGAGAGGGCAAAGGAAGGAGTACAGTACTCGTCAAAATTATTCAGCGTTGTCCGCCGGGTGCGCAACACTTATGGCCCAAAAAGAATCACCCATTTTTGGGGGTAAAAATTGAGCCACAAGTTTGCGCCGTGAGCATGACGTCACGGTAGCCTGAGGCCTTCCGACGTGCTGGTTGGTTGCCGCCTCAGTTGCCGACGGGCTGCCTGAGAGAGAGGAACTCCGCCGCGTGTCCCTCTCAAATTGCACCATTTTTTACTGAGTGTCCTGCAGTGTTTTGGGGTTTACCACTTTGTTATGGCACCTACCCATGAACTATCGAGTGAAATCATATCCCAGATCATTGCTCTAAAGGAGGCAGGCCACCAGACAAAGGAAATTAGTGAATTGGTTGGTGTGGCATGATCGACAGTGCGTCGTTGGTGTGTGTGGTTTCGGTTGGAAAGCAGTGGTGAAGTTCCCACAAAGAAACCGATGTCTGGTAGGCCTAGGAAAACTTCCCCAAGGTCTATTAATGTTTTAAAACGTGCAGTGGAGTTTAATCCTCGTGTGAGTGGAAGGAAAATTAAGGAGAGCAACCCGGAAGTGTTTGATGAGGTGTCAGTGAGAACAGTGTCTTGTAGGGTGCATGAGCTTGGTTACACAAGTCATAGGCTTGTGAAAAAGCCTCTTCTCACCAAGAGCCAGAGAATTCGTAGGCTTGCCTTTGCTAATAAATATCTAAACTGGGGTGAGGAGCAATGGTTGTCAGTGTTGTGGTCTGATGAGGCAACGTTTAGTGTTACCTGTAACAGAGAAGCACGTGTGTATCGACGCAAAGGTAGTGACCCACTTGACCCACGGTATGTGGAAAGCACAGTAAAACATCCTGATTCACTCATGGTATGGGGTTGTTTCTCAGGGAAGGGTTTGGGGAAGCTTGTTGTACTTCCCAAGAACCTCAGAGTGAATCAGGATGTTTATCTGGAGCTTCTGTGTGATCATTTACCAGACTCCTTCGAGCTAACAGGTGCACGAGTGTTTCAGCAGGATGGTGCACCTGCTCACAAGGCCAAATCGGTCACCAATTGGCTTCATGACTGCGAGGTATCATTCATGAAAGACTGGCCTGGAAATAGCCCGGACCTCAACCCGATTGAAAACCTCTGGTACCTCGTTAAGAAGAGTCTCCAAGGGAAGGACGTGAGCTCTCTGCCTAAGCTGGAAGCCGCCATTTGTGACTCCTGGGACAAAATACCCCTCCAGCACCTCAGGAGCCTCGCCCTTTCACTTCCAAGACGTCTCAGGTCCGTGAAGAAGAGTAAAGGCTACCCTACGAACCACTAAAGGTAAATAAAATGCATTATTTATGTTTTTTCAATGTTGAAAGGTTTGTTTCTTAGGAGGGACGCAGGGCGCTCCATACTTCTGATGAGCACTGTATGTATTTTTTTTTTTTGTCCGACTCTGGGCAAAGGCTTCAGGGCCTGTTTCTTGGGGGCAGTGACCTATTCCAAGGCCCAGTAGTCCTCATACATCTCCACATGTCACCACTTCGGCACCAACTCCCACCATCCATATTGAATACACGCTAGGGCTGTCTCATACAGGACTGGTGTATTGGTATTAGTTGACCCTTGTGCGGTGTGGTGCGGTGAGGATCTGTCCATTCTCCCCTTTGGGGCTAAGATGCGAATGAATGTGTTTGAATGGATGAGTAAATGGAGAGTGAGTCGTCCTGTCTCGGCTACCTCCCTTTCCTTGGGGGAAGCAGCCTAGGTATATAGATAGATAGATAGATTTTTGCGACATGTCGGCGGGTCATCTGGTAGATCAGGAAAGTCTGCTTTTGGGAAATTCAAATCCTTAAACTGTTCCCTGCCCCAGCCGGGATTCGATCCTGGGTCCATTAGGACTGCATGCCGCCTCTACCGAAGAAGAGTATAAGACAGTATGGATCAGTTGGGTCAAGGATTGTGTGGGTAAAGTTGAAAGTTGGAATACAAATGTGGATGATTGTGTGTGTGTATGCGCCAACGCAAGATCGTGCTAGAAGAGTGAGAAGAGTTCTGGACAAATGTAGAAGTGTGCATGGAAAAGTTTGGAAGGAATGAGAGAGTGTTTTTGATCGGTGATATGAATGGTAAAGTTGGGAATGTGAAGGTGGATGGAATAGTTAGTGAGTGGGGTGTGCCTGCTGAGATAGACGAGAATGGGAGTGCGTTAGTGGACATTTGTGCTGGGAGGGGGTTGGTGATAGCCAATACCCTCTTCAGGCATAAAATGATCCACAGATATACATGGCGAGTGATGAGAAGGGTGGGTGGTGAACTGAATGAAAGGAAGGCAATGATTGATTATGTGTGTGTGGATGAAAGGATGCGAAGATGTGTAATGGATGCAAGAACTTATAGAGGTTGCGGGAGTGGACTTTCTGACCATTACTTGGTGGTGGCCAGAATTAGGATTCAAGTAAGATGGAGGAATAGAAGAAGGGAAAGACGAGAGGAAGGAGTAGTTGCAAGGAGAGTGGAAAGGTTACAAGAGGATGAGAAAAAGGCAGAGTATAAGAGAGAAATGGAGGAACGATTGGGCAAATATGAATTGGAGCAGATGGGAGATGTGGAAGGTGTGTGTAGGATATTTACAGAAGAAACATGTGCAGCATGTGAGGTGGTGTGTGGAAGGAAGAGAAGACGGAGGGGGTTGCAAGGAACAGCGTGGTGGACTGAAGAGGTGAGACAGGCTGTGGCACAAAAGAAGAAAATATACAATGAATGGATGAGAAATAGGGGCGTGGAAGAAGTTGAGAGGCGGAAGAGAGAGTTATATGTAGAAAGAAAGAGAGCGGTGAAAAGATTAGTAAGAGAGAGTAAGAAGAGAGTGGATGAAGAATTTGAAAGGAATTTGAGTGTAAAGTGGAGGGACTGTAAGAAAATGTTCTGGAAAGAGGTGAAAAGAGTAAGACAGAGTGGAAGTGAAGTTAGCAGGGGAGTGAAAGATAAAAATGGTAGATTACTAGTGGAGAAGGGAGAAAAAGTGAGCAGATGGAGAGAACACTTTAAGGAATTGTTGAACATAGTTGATGGAAGTAATGCGAGTATAAGTGGCTGGGGAATGGCTGGGAGAAGGAGGGAGGTGAGAAGACAGGAAGAAATCAGTAGGATAGAAGTTGTGGAAGCAATGAAGAAAGTTAAATTGGGGAAAGCCCCAGGAATTGATGGCGTGTGTGGTGAAATGCTGAAGCATGGGGGAGAGATAGTAGTAGAATGGATGTGGAAGATGTGCAGATTGGCCTGGGAGGAAGGTAGAGTCCCGGAGGATTGGAAGTCAGGTATAATTATTCCCTTGTACAAAGGAAAAGGGGAAAAAGAAGTATGTTGTAATCATAGGGGCATTTGTCTTCTTAGTATAATAGGAAAAGTGTATGGTAGGATACTTATTGATAGAGTTAGAGAAAGAACAGAGAAATTAGTTGGAGAAGAACAGGGAGGCTTTAGAAAGGGAAGAGGTTGTGTAGATCAGATATTCATTCTTAGATCTTTAGTGGAAAAGTTTTTAGAGAAGGGAAAGAAGTTGTATGCGGCTTTCATGGATTTGGAGAAAGCATATGACAGGGTGGATAGACAAGGATTGTGGAAAGTGTTAAGAATATATGGAGTACATGGGAAGTTGTTGAATGCTGTGAAGAGTATGTACAGTGGTGCGAAGGATGCAGTGCGTTTAGATGGTGAACTAAGTGAATTTTTCTCTTTGAAAGTTGGGTTGAAACAGGGATGTGTCATGTCTCCATGGTTGTTCAATCTGTACATGGATGGGGTAATAAAAGAGGTACAAGGTAGGGTAGTGGATGTTGGAGTGGCCCTGGTGAGAGAAGATAGTGTTTAGAAACTCCCTGTACTGTTGTTTGCAGATGATACTGTGTTGTTGAGTGAAGATGAAAGGGAGCTGCGAGGCTTGGTGGATGAGTTTGTGAGAGTGTGTAAGAAACGGAATCTAAAGGTGAATGTAGGGAAGAGTAAAGTGATGGTCTTTGAGAGAGGTGAAGTCAGTGAATGTACAGCGAGGTTGGATGGTGAGGAATTGGAAAATGGGAATATGTTTAAGTACTTGGGTAATGTGATGAGTAAGGATGGAGGTTTGGAGGGTGAAGTGCTTGAAAGGGTACAGCAGGGAAGAAAGGTTGCTGGTTCTTTGAAAGCAGTGATAAGAAACAGGGAAGTGAGCATGGAAGTGAAAAAGTTACTACATGACAGTATTGTGATACCAACTCTAACATATGGAAGTGAAGCTTGGACGTTGTTGGAAGGACACAAGTCAAGAGTGAGAGCAGTGGAAATGAGTTATTTAAGAGGAGCCTGTGGAGTCACATGGAGAGACAGGCTGACAAATGAGGATATAAAGGAGCGTTGTGGTGTGGATGTGGATGTGATAAGAAGTGTTATGAGGAACACACTGAGGTGGTTTGGCCATGTGGAGAGGATGGAGGGTAAAGAGAGTGTATGTGAGTGAGGTGGAGGGGGGAAGAGGGAGGGGGAGGCCGAGGATGAGATGGAGGGATGGGGTGGAGTGGTATATGAGAGATGGGGGTGTGAGTTGGGAGCAGGGCAGTGAAATGGCGGGGGACAGGGTGACTTGGAGGCGATTTGTTTGTGGCCACCCCAAACGGGATTGATGCGTCTGGCAATAGATAGATAGATAGAGATACTGTATATATATATATTCAGTATATATGTATGTTTGGATGTATGTATGTATCGATACTAAAAACGTAGCTTCTGTAATCGGTGCCAGCACTGATCCCTGTGGGACTCAACCAGTCACGTCTCTCTATGATTAGTAATTTTCCCTTAGTACTGTTATCTTTTCTGAGAAAATCTTGCATCCATTAGTACAGATTACCTTGGATTCCTCCTTGATGGTACAGTTTCCATAAAAGTCTGGTGTGGTACTGTCAAATGCCTTCTTGAAATCCAAATGCAGTAGATGCTGTCTACCCATCCTTCTCTTTTCTGTAGTGTTTCTGTGACTCTATCATAGTAGCGTAATAGAATAGTAACTCATGGTTTTCCATTTCTAATACCAAACTTTCTGTTATCATATTGTGCTTTTTGCAGATGATTTACCCAGATTTTTCTTTTCAGCTTTTCTAATATCTTACTTACGACACTGGTCAGCGATACTGATTGTTAGTTAAGTGGATTTTGTCTATTTCCTTTCTTGAAGAGGGGAACAATGTTTGCTTTCTTCCAAATGTCATGTAGTTTACCTTCTCTTAAGGATTCCCTGAATATTAAATGTACTGGTCTGCTTAACTCTTCTGCACATTCATGTAATACCTAACCTGAAATCTCGTCAGGACCATCTGTTAATCCTTTGTTTTTTTTTTTACTCATCTCCTCCTGGACCTCTTGTTCCGATATATACATTTGCATTTGTTGATATTTGTGGGCATGCTTGTTCCTTTTCACCTCTCTCAACTCTACTTTCTTCTGTAAAAACTGGTGGGAATTTTTTGTTAAGTAGATTTTCCCCTCATCCTCATTTATATAGATTTTCCCCACATCCATGATGGACTGTACAGTATTTTATCTTTAACTTTAGTTTTGCTTCATATGTAGCTGTAAAACAACTTTGGTTGATCAGTACATGAACTTTTATTTATAATGTTTTCCTCAAATTGCCATTGGGCTTCATATCCTTGTATTGTACAGTATAATCATTTCTTGCTTGTTTGTAGGTGTTATATGCCCTCTAACTATTACGGTATGTCGTCTGTATCTAATCCACAGCAAAGCTCTTCTCTTTTGCCCTTTTACATTCGGTATTAAACCATTTCTCTATCCTTATTTCTGTTTCTTTGTGTTGTGGGATATAATTTTGGGCTCCTGTTTCGTAAAATTCACAGAATTTTCTTTATACCCGGTACTGTATAACATTTATGCTGTATCTTGTCCTCTAAGCTGCTTTTTCTAATCTTTTGCTATAAAGTACAGGTGTACCCCGGTTTTACGATTGGTTGTTTTAAGAAAAATCCATTGCTAGGCGGGGTATCATATTGCAGGATAGATTTAACCCGCCCTGTCCCGACTGATTTTCCACCACTGACTCCCACCCAATCCCGACCAACTTTGGAAAAAATTTTTTTTGGCTCAGACCTCCACTTTTGGTGAAAAACATCGAAAATTCATAGAAAAATCGCTCACCTGAGGTTTAAAATACTGAATACAGGTAGCAGTACCCCTTACCTTACTGGGTTTTCTATTAGGCTGGCTCCAAAAAAAAGTTCTATGGGAGGGTAACTATTCCACACCACTCATAAACGGTATTTATTTATTTATTTGGTACGAATTATATGTAGTACGAGAGTATATTGGTTTTCACACAGTAATGTAGGCAATATAAGCATTGTTTCA
Organism: Coenobita brevimanus; assembly: GCF_032717465.1. Lineage (NCBI taxonomy): Eukaryota > Metazoa > Arthropoda > Malacostraca > Decapoda > Coenobitidae > Coenobita > Coenobita brevimanus. The sequence continues at coordinate 27,176,492 of NC_136970.1, read as the reverse complement.
CTCACCAAACACATCAAGATACCTGACCCTTTTTGGCGACATTACCTGATCATCATTTCTGACTGTTTCTTCCTCTGATGCTACGCAAACTTTGTCCTCCACATTGTCATCGATTGGGGAATCATTCAGGCCTTGAATTTCGTACCGTGGCACAACATGTCTTTACTGGCCAGGTCACTGGTAACAACCAGTCCTGCATGAGACAGCCATAGCATGTATTCAATATGGACGGTGGGTGCTAGCGCCGAAGTGGTGACATGTAGAGGTGTATGGTATGTAGGAGGACTGCTGGGCCTTGATAGCAGGCTATGAAGCCTATGCCCAGAGTCGGACACATAAAAAAAAAAAAAAAGGTGAATTGCCGAGACAATGGCGTGTGGAGGGGGGCGAGGTCATGCGGGTTAAGGCATTGTCCCTGCCTGGCATCTTGTAGAGGAAGGTGTCCCGTGTATACATACCAAAAATCACGCGCAAAATTTGAAAAATGTGCAAATGACAGACCTTGCAATTGCGGCCCGTTTATATACGTCAGCAGGACTCACAGTGACAAAACGTTCGGACGTATATATATGTCAACGGGAAGTGGCGGGTTAACGTGTAAATACAGTAATCACTCTAATATCCGGATGCCCAATATCCGAACATCCCCACCAACCAGACATAATTGTCCCGGGATCCAATATTCCCAAAATGGTCTGGACCCCACCCCCCCCCCCCAAAAAAAAAAAAAAAAAAAAACTAATTTTTCCATCCCGTAATTTGAACTTGCCGAGAGCATTGTTGTGCGCGTCATTCCTCCGACGTCCGATAGAGCACTGCTGCATCCTCCCCACTTTCCGCCTGTCTCTCGCCGCGAGTGCACGCTCGTCGTTATGGCTGCCCACGTGATCGCTTTTGTGGTGGTGCCTTACCTGCTGCAGGCACTCCTGCTGCTCTCGGGCCTCCTCTTAGTGCATGTGATGTGATGATGGTCCCGCCACCTGAGAAAAGGAAGAGAGTGGTGTTGACTCTGGAGAAGAAATGGGAGATATTGGAGAAAGTAGATGCGGGGTGGTCTTCTTCCCACATTCTCCGCAAGTTTAACCTGGCCCGATCTACTTTGTTCGATATTAAGAGATCTCGAGACAAACTCATGCAGTACACGGCTGACTTCTCGTCGAGAAGCAAATGCAACGTGGAGAGGAAGGTGATGTTTACCCCCAAGTTTGCAGAAATCGACCGATCCACGTTGATTTGGTATCGACAACAACTTGCTGCTGGTGTGATGGTACGTGGAACGGAGCTGAAGGCTGCTGCTGAGAAGTTCGCTAGGCTTCACGACGCCCTAGACCTCAAGGCATCCAAGGGTTGTCTCTTTGCGTTCAAGTTACGGCATTGCCTTACCAACCATAAAGCTCATGGCGAAGCTTTGGACGCTAACAAGGATGGAGTTGACGAGTTTCGGCACAAGGTGAAGGGCTTGATCGACAGGGAGGGCCTCACTCTCGGTCAGGTCTACAATGCAGATGAAACTGGTCTATTCTATCGCTCGCTGCCAACGAACACTCTAGCCGAGGAGACGGAGAAGCGTGTACCTGGCCGCATGCTCTCCAAGGAACGGATATCTGCTTTGTGTTGTGCCAATGCTAATGGCATGCACTGGCTTAAGCCCGTCGTTGTTGGCCACGCAAAGCAGCCTCGGTGTCTTCGTGGGGTGATGGATGTCCTTCCTGTCGTCTGGTACCATTCTTTGAAGGCATGGTTTACAGCTGTGATCTTCAAAGACTGGTTCCACCGCCACTTCGTCAAGGAGGTCATCAATTACCAGACGAAGACACTGGGAATCCCGCGCGACTAGGTAAAGGCCCTCCTTCTCCTCGACAATGCACCTGCCCACCCGTGCGACAAGGACATGGTTGCTGAGAATGGCCGTATTAGGTGCATGTTTCTGCCACCTAATATGACTGCTCTCATCCAACCAATGGACCAAGGAGTGATCGTGGCAACAAAGCGCCTATACCGTTGGAAGTTCCTGGACGAGGTGATGGTTGTTCTCGAGGACGAGGACGAGCACAGGGAGGGATGGGACACACAAGGCAAGCGGACTTTGGAAAACCTTCGCCGCTACAACATCAAGTCTGCGCTGTACAACTGGGCTAGTGCATGGAAGGAAGTCCCTGTGAAGACTCTGGAAAATGGTTGGTCTCGTCTGCTTCTCGGAATGGATGTGGAGTACGATTTTCTAGGCTTTGACGTGGATGACTTCCAATACATACGCACGGCGACGATGTTGATGTGGATGACGTTCGTGAGTGGTTGGATGACGACGAGGGTGATCCTGGGTATCAGACATTATCAGATATCGAGATCGCGTCTGCAGTTGCAGGTTTCAGTACCGAACTTGAAGATTCCGACGATGAGGTGGACTCCTCTCAGCAGGACACTACTCCAGCCATCCCCAAGCTGAGCGCACTCCGGGAACATCTAGAGTTCGTCCTAGACTACCTGGAACACCCGGACTGCGACAGGGAGATGGGGCCCTTGGGACTCGTGGAGGAAGTGCGTGCTTTCAGGCAGCGCATCATCAATCGTCAGAATCGTTGGTCATTGTGTCAATCAACCATTGACAGTTTTTTCAGGCCCGTGACCCCCGCTGTGCCCAGCCCTGGCTCCACTCCGTTGCCTCCCCAAGACAGGCCCTCATGCTCCAAGCCACAGCCCAGCACATCAGCCACGGTGGAGTCACCGCTCGACGTGAGTTTGCGGTTGTCTTCAGAGTCGTCTGCAGTGGGTACGCCATCACCACGACCCAGTGACGCACCCCTAGGTCACCTGCCAGTGATACTCTCGGACTCTGACAGTGAATAAACAGCAAGAACTTCTCCACTAGACCACACGGGAATTTAGAGTGTTGTGCAGTGAAAAAAACAGTGTGTTGTGTTAAGGATTTAGAGTTGTGAGAGAAAAGACTCAATTGGAACAAAATTTAACGTAAATAGACTTGTTTGTTTTGGCTTTGGAAAATTATTAGAAGAATGGGAAAAGTTAAAGTGCAGAGTGCAACACTTAGTAAATTACAATGGAGCATTAGTTAGACAAGAGTGTGCACTGTGAAGAGAATGGACTTCTGTGTGCGATTGACTAAGTTCAGTGCAAGACTTCAGGAACAGTGTACTGGAAGTGCTTCAGGAAATCCTTCTTAATGTCAGAGTCCGAGAGGAGGCAGTTATTCATCAAGGTGGCCATGGGCTTGCTGTAAGTAGGCAGAATGTTTCATACTGTACTTTTTTCCATACTATACTCACCTCATTTCACTCTTTAATGTCCTTTATTGGTGTGAATAGGGTGTTAGGAGCTATGCATGTGCAGTAGGAAGGTGTTTTTCTGAGTTAGGCTAGGTTAGGGTCCATAAGTACCAGTCCAGGAGCCAGTCACCAGAATGTTTAATGTTGTATGAACCTACTTCTAAACCTTCATTTTATGCTTCTTTTGCATTTATTTCAGTCATTTATGTGCCTTATTGGTGTGATTTGGGTCTTAAATAGGTGCTATGCATGTCCAGAGGGAGTTGTATAGGTGTTTCTCTGAGTTAGGGTCCATAAGTACAAGTCCATAAGCTAGGGCCCAATATCCAGACAGGACCCTGCCTATGGCTCTATTACGTCGGATATTGGAGTGATTACTGTATAGGGATGTGTAGTGGTGGGTGGTGGCGACCATCATCCACTCACTTGATGTAGTGCTGCCTACCGGTACTTTTTCCTTAGCCTTTATCATTCTCTTTCTGTTCCTGCCCTCCTCTCTTCCTATTTCTCTCATCATTCCTGTCACTTCTTTTTGCTTTTCTTTCCTTTAAAGTGGCTTTACATTGGGTGACAAGCCAAATGGTTTCCTGTAAGCCAAGAAACCATTTACAGCACTGGGTGGTAACCATATAACCAAACCATACGTGCTCCCTACATGTCAACAAATGGGTTGATGGAGGGTTAGTGCCCCTCCCCGTAAAACAAATAACTCAAAGTCAAATGGCCATCCCTTCCGGGATTAGGCGTCTGGCAATAGATAGATAGATAGATAGTTTTTGAGCCTTGAGATTCTGCCCCAACCTAGTCCTAAACCCACCCAAATGAGTCCAAGACCAAGTTTTTAGGCACTCTAAATGGCCGAACAGCTTTAAAATAAGCAAACCTAAGCCTAAAATCTGATAATAACTTGCCAAAACCAACAAATAAAATATGAAAATCATAAAAAATAGGTCAGAAAATATTAAACACCTCTCATACCTCACTTCTTTTAAGCCCATATCCGGTCCTGGTTGTCATCCTTGCCATCCCCCCCAAGGTTAGGGGACATGTGGTGTTCTCTAGCACTTACTCATCCTTCTCAAAGCCCTTAAACTCCATCTCTGGGGAATGGTTGGGGGGGGGGGGAAGGCTGGCAAGTTGGGGTAGTGGTCGTGGGAGACATACAATGGCTTGGGGTGGCAATGGAGTCTGATGCGATGATTCACAGAGTGGTGATGGAGTGCGGTGCCCATTGCAAAACTGGGGGTAGGCCTATGATAGGTGGGTGTGGGGTGGTATTTTTATTCCCATCATTAATCTTGGTTGTTGTATAATGGGGTATCCCTGTGTACTTCTTTAGGTCATGATAGTTGCCCTTTTTGTAGTGTAGGGTTGTTTTGTAACTTTCATTATCACTAACTATATCATATGCTGTCCTGAAATTGCAAGTTAATACTGCATGGTTGCTTTTGCCAAAAGGAGGGTGATAAATTATTTTGTCAGTTTCATTTTCATGCATAGTAAATAGCCTATAAGATCTAATAATGATGGTTCTTCTGGTCCTCTTTTTCTAGTGTTTTACATGTTGTGTTAAGAAAAGCTCCTGTATATGATCCAGGAGCTTTTGATCCCAACAGCATTCATAGCTTCTTACATCTAGAGTATTCCAATTTGTGTTGATATCTCCTGTTAGTGTAATTCTTTAAGATTTTTCTGCCATTTTATGTAGTTGGGTTCTTAAACTCTGTATTATACTTTGTGCCAGGTCTTCATATTCACCTCTATCCCATTTGTTTGTCTTGGGTGCATACATAAATTTTTTACAATTATTTTCCCTTTAGATGTGTTAGTCTCTGCTGCAATTAATTCTACTTGTGAGGGTAGGCTATATCTAGTTGTGTCTGTGGCTTGGAGTTTTTTCTTTGTTAATATCATAACTCTTTCTCCTTTTTTCAAATTTCTGTCATCTCCATATGTTATATTCATCAAAATTTAAGAAGTCATTGGATATCCTAGGGTTTAATTTTGTTAATGTTAGGCAGTTAATATGAGGTTCCTTTTCGTTGGTATTGTTATGTCCCCGTCCCACACTGCCCTAGGCTCCAACAGCAGTAGTTTAGTGACATCAGTATAGGAAGGACGTTGCCCAGTGAGTTGTTCTTCCTATGGTCAACCTTTCGGTGTGCAGCACACAAGATCAGCTGAGGTGAAAGTAAACACTATCTTCTTAACTTTACTGTCTTAATTTCCAAAAAATTACACTTAATGCTTGCCAACATCACTTCACCATTTTCACAAATACCGACAATATACAAACTTACTAACTGCAGTTACACTTCACTGTTTGCCAACAACACTTCACTGTTTTCACAAGTACTGATGATATACAAACTTCACTGCACAGACACAGCACTGCACTCATACCGAACTGAAAACTAACCACACCTGCTCTAGTCTCTTCCACATTATATAAGCCTGCTTTGTTCTAGAATGATCTACATTTCTCCACAGTTCTGGTGTATTCCCGAGGGAGCATTGTTACAACAGTTACCAACTCAGAGACAACCAAAACATGCCAGAGTTTTCTTACATTACATAACACTGTAAATTATTTTGCATACAAGCTTAAATTCTATCTATCCATCTATTGCCAGATGCCATAATCCCGTAAGGGGTGGCCATTTGACTCGGAGTTATTTGTTTTACAGGGAGGGGCACTAACCCTCCACCAACCCAGTTGTTGACACGTAGGGAGCACGTATGGTTTGGTTATATGGTTACCACCCAGCGTTGTAAATGGTTTCTTGGCTTACAGGAAACCATTTGGCTTGTCACTCAATGTAAAGCCACCTGTAAAGGAAAGAAAAGCAATAAGAAGTGACAAGAAAGATGGGAGAAATAGGAAGAAAGGAGGGCAGGCAGAGAAAAAGAATGATAAAGGCTAAGGAAGAAGTAGGCAGCACAACATCAAGTGAGTGGATGATGGTCGCCACCACCTACCACTATAAATTACATAATTTAACAAGCAATGTACAATTTATGAAATAACTACACTCACAACAGCAGGCTAACTGACAACTCTGACTCATGACGATAAAATACCAGGAACATCTAAAAACGTCCAGACTACCTAACTAGCAAATCCCACTTCTCAACAGTATAGTCTTTATCTCTAATGATTGTGTGTGTGTGTGTGTGTTCTTACGTAATTGTATCTTAACAGGAATGAGTCAAGCTCGTTCTGTTCCGTGTATTAAATCACTTTTACCATACATATCCTTAAATATATGAATTGTTTTGGCACACACTATTTCATTCAGTAGTGCATTCCACTGATCAGTTGCCCTATTTGGGAAACTGAATTTCCTTACATCTTTATCCCCTCTCTTTTTATGTAGTTTTTTGCAGTGTCTTCTTGGTGATGCTTCCCCATAGGTTATATACTCATTTATGTCTATTTCTCTTTCCCTGAGGCACGTTTATATAGCATAATCATGTCTAATCTTTTCCTTCTCTCCTGTAGTGTTGGTAGACTCAATTTTTCTAGTCTTTCTTCATAGCTTGGATCCCCTAAGCTTGGTACTCATCTTGTCGCAGCCCTTTGTACTTTTTCAATCTTATTGATGTGTTTTTTGAGATGAGGATTTCAGACTACAGATGCATACTCCAGGGTTGGTCTGATGAATGATGTTATTATCTTTCTCAGCATGTCTTCATGTATGTATGTGAATGGTATTGTTATGTTAGCAAGCAGTGTATACATGTTCCGTACCTTCACACTGATGTGGTCAGCTGGAGATAGTCTGTTATTGATAATCACTCCTAGGTCCTTCTCTCTCTCTCTGATATGTGTAGGGTTGAACTTCCTGATTTATAATCCCAGTCTGGTCTTTTTCCACTTTTACCAAACTTAATCACATGACACTTGTCCACATTGAATTCCATATGCCGTTTATTGCTCCATTCTTGAAGTTTATTTAATTCTTCTTGTAGCTCATCAAGAGTCTGTGTTAGTAATTCTTTTTTGCATTGTTGCATCATCAGCAAACATATTTAGATAGCTTCCATTTCCAATATTCCTATCTGTATCATTTATATATACTAAAAACGTAATTGATTCCAGCACTGAGCCCTGTGGAACTCCGCTAGTCACATCCCTCCATGATGAGTACTGTACTTCGTGGGGTATAAGATGCACTTTTTTGTTTCAAAATTACTTTCAAATATCCCCATGCATCCTGGAGGCCAGTATAGACAGGTTCGCTTGGCTTCATTTAGAAGAATCCCTTACACAGATGATCATCTGACTGCTTGGCAGTCATAAGTATTTTCTAGAGTATAAAGACCTTTGATTTATTGTAAAAAGTTACATTCACTTCTGTATATACTCAGATTTTATGATTAGAAACACTCAAGTGTCTGTTTACAACTGACCATGTGACGGTCTAGGGGTTTAGCGGTATAGCAGTTTAGCAATTTAGCATCATGTACAGTAGACACTCTGCTCCAGTAGGCTAACATGATCACTGGTGAACTCCTTGCTAACCTTCTGAGATGCAGTCATGATCACTTTGATTGTCATCCACTCAGTAAAGGAATCACATTAGAGAAGTTGGCTGGCATGACTGCTGAGACGTAACAAACGTCTGTCCCACATGGAAATTCAGTAACCCTAGTTAGGCTAGCTTCTCTTGCTGATGTTTTGTTTCATTCGAGACAAGAATATCATAGAAGGAAACAGTCTTATCTTGCTGTTAGTGAAAAACGTGAAAAAGTTGCAACATTAAACAATACTGCCTGAAATTACAGCATTTTAGCTGTTTAGTGCTTAGCGTTCACCCAGTCGGAAGTTAGCATGACCACTTGTGACCTCTCTGGTAATCATCAGAAAGGGAATCATGAGCACTTCACTTGCCATCCACTCACTAACTCGCTGGGAAATCATATTGGAGATGTTGGCTAGGATGACTGCTAAGTCATTATAACAAACATCTGTCCCTTAAGGAAATTCAATAACCCTTGTTAGGCTGGCCTCTCTTACTGATATTGTTTAACCCGTACAATCCTGCCGTCGGCATGGTGCTGACAGTACAAAACGTCTCGAGTAATCCCAGTGACGTGATGGTGCCGACAGCAAAATTCGAGTGCTGTAGTGCGTCTCTAACTGCTTCAATCTAGCTATTTTTTGCTAAAGAGTAGCTTAATGTATTGGCAACATTGTGCACAAGCACTTGTAGCACTGAGTTTGGTTCTGCATGGCTGGGTAACATCAGTGTGCCACTGTCCGTCACAGTGTTAGAATGTTGCAGAAGTCACGCCATTTTTCCACCTCATTGGGCTGGAGGAGGCGGTTGAAACTGTCACACGGACCCTCTGTCCCTTCATTTAGTGATTCTATAGAAGAGGAAGACCTGGATGACTCTTCTGGGGAGGAGTATGACCCAGTGGAGAAGGATATTGAGAATGGGGATTCCCCCATTCTCCTCCCCCGTTCTCTCGCATCTGGGAAAACATAGCTCTTGGCTTGGGAAACTGAGCTAGAAACACGATGGGCGGCCATCCTGCACTTATTTCTCCTATAAGGAGTACTTTTTTTTGTTTTTCCTTGATTTATATGTCCTTTTGGATTGTTTTATGCAATAAAATTTTTTTCTGTTTTTGGTCTGGGATTGAATGGGTATAAAATTGCAAAAATGTCTGGTATGGTACAGGTTAATTTGAGACAGGAATATCATAGAAAGAAACAGTCTAATATTGCTCTTACTGATAAATGGAAAAAACAGTTGCAGTGTTAAACAGTACTGCCTGAAATTACAGCATTTTAGCTGTTTAGTGCCTAGCATTCACCCAGTTGGTAGTGGAGGTGTAGGAGGAGTACTGGGCCTTGGGATAGGCAACTGCCCCCAAGAAATAGGCCCTGAGCCTTTGCCCAGAGTCGGACACATAAAAAAAAAAAAAAAAACCTGACCACTAGCAGACTGTCTGCTGACCTTCTGCAAGGCAATCATGATCACTTTATTTGCCATCCACTCACTAACTAGCAAAGCAGTAATATTGGAGAGAGGTTGGTTTGCGAGACTCCCTGAGAATACAGCTACACTTAGGGAGGATGTTGATGTCCATATGGGAGATGGTAATTACAAACTGTGGAGAAGAGACAGAAAAGAAAAAACGGGAGGAGGAGTGATGATAGCAGTGAAGAGCAACACAAATGTAGATACCGTGGAAATGAGAGAAGGCAAGGCCAAAGTGATAAATATGAAATTAGAAACTGGAGAGAATAGTAAGAGAGATATGGCAGTAGTGTATGTTCCCCCTAAGACAGGAGCATGGAGTCATGATGAATACCAGGAAATGTCAGACAAGGTTAGTTATTTACCGAAAATGATTGAGAAAAGCAACAATATAATTTTAATGGGTGACTTCAATTATAAAGAGTTGAACAGGGAGGAATGGGACTCAGGAGGCAGCAAAGATTCGTGGAGCAGTATATTATTAAATATAACGGTGAACAATGTGCTGACGCAATGGGTCAAAGAAGAGACACGGTTCCAAGGTTAGGACACACCAGCAAGACTAGACTTACTATTTACCAAAGAACCCGATGTAATAGAATCCTTGAAATATCTGTGTCCTATTGGAAAAAGTGATCATGTGGTCATTGAGTTCCAAATGATGACAGGGATTGTGGAGCCAAGAGACGAGCTTTATAGGCAGGGAAGATATAACTTTGGGAAAGCAAACTTTACGGGATTGAGAAAATTTTTCGAAAATGCAGATTGGAGAAAATTCAGAGAAACAAGAAAGATACAGAGGAAGTGGGATATTTTTCTAGGCCTCTATAATTCGGGAGTGGATGAATTTGTGGCAAGAGTAAGGGGGAAAGAAAACAAGAAAAAGGAGTGGTTTAATAGAAGGTGTATGGCAGCAAAAAAAGAGAGAGACACGGCGTGGAACAGTTGGAGAAAGAGAGGTAACAACAGAACAAAGGAAGAATATAAAAGAACTAGAAATGAATACACAAGAATACGTAGAGAGGAAGAAAGGAATTTTGAAAAAGGCTGTGCGTGATGCTAAAGTGACAGCAGATGAGAGGTGGGGTAGGCGGCTGACAGAGAATTTTCAACAGAATAAGAAAATGTTTTGGAAGGAGGTGAAAAGGGTGCGAAAGGGAGAGTCTGGGAAGGAAGAACGAGTAAAAGCAGAGGATGTAAGGGTGTTAATTGAGATGGATGCAGTAAGGAAGAGATGGGCAGAGTATTTTGAAAGATTATTAAATGTAGAGGAGGAAAGGGTGGCTGAGATTGTGGCGGATGGAAGGGTGCAAGGAATAAATGTGTTGGGAGAGTTGAATGATTCTTTGATCACGAAGGAGGAAGTGGAGAAGGCAGTAAAGGAGATGAAAACAGGGAAAGCTGCAGGTATGGATGGGTGTGCTGTGGAATGCCTGAAGGGTGGTGGAGTGACTATTGTTGACTGGTTAGTAAGATTGTTGAATGTGTGCTTTGAGAAAGGTATGGTGCCAATTGACTGGGCAAGTGCTTGTGTGGTCCCGTTGTATAAAGGCAAGGGTGATAAGTATGAATGTACTAGCTTTAGGGGTATAAGTCTGTTGAGTGTTGTAGGTAAGGTGTATGGTAGAGTGTTAATTATGAGAGTTAGAGAGGGTACAGAGGGAGTGATTAGTGATGAGCAGTGTGGCTTTAGGGAGAGGGAGGGGATGCGTTGATCAGGTGTTTGCTGTGAGACAAGTGTGTGAAAAGTATTTAGCGAAAGGCAAGGATGTGTTTTGGGCATTTATGGATTTAGAGAAAGCGTATGATAGAATTGATAGGGAGGCTTTGTGGACTGTTTTAAGATTGTATGGACTTGATGGTAGGTTACTAAAAGGGGTGAAAAGTTTTTATGTAAATAGTAGAGCATGTGTAAGAGTGGGAAATGCTGTGAGTGATTGGTTTCCCCGTGAGAGTGGGGCTGCGACAGGGATGTGTGATGTCACCTTGGTTGTTTAATATTTACATGGATGGTGTTGTAAGGGAGGTGAATGCAAGAGTTTTAGGTGGTCTGAGTCTGGTAAATGTTGATGGTGGAGATTGGAATCTGAAGCAGCTGCTGTTTGCAGATGATACTGCACTGGTGACTGATTCAGAGGAGAGATTGAGACAGTTGGCAGAGGAGTTTGGAAGGGTGTGTGAAAGGAGGAATTTGAAAGTAAATGAGAATAAGAGTAAAGTGATGAAGTGTACGAGGTTGATAGATGGTAGGGGGATGAATATAGTTTTGAATGGTGAGTTGCTTGAGGAGGTAGATTGTTTTAAATATCTAGGGTCACATGTTGCTGTGGATGGAAGAATAGATGCAGAAGTGAAGTTTAGAATAAATGAAGTAGGAAAGGTGCTGGGAGGAATGAAAAAAGTGTTTAAATGTCGTTCGCTTAGAATGGATGTAAAGAGAAGGCTGTATGAGGGTGTTGTGGTACCGACTGCGTAATATGGGGCTGAAACATGGAATATGGGTGTAGCAGAGAGGAAAAGTTTGAATGTAATGGAGATGAGGTGTCTGAGGAGTATGTGTGGAGTGACGCGTATGGATCGGGTGCGAAATGATGAAGTGCGAAGGAGAACTGGAGTTGTTCAGGAGATGGCTGGTAGAGTTGAGCAGAGGGTGTTGCGATGGTTTGGGCATATGGAGAGAATGGATAATGAGCGATTGGTGAAAAAGATAACTAGATCTGATGTGAGAGGTGTAAGGCTGAGAGGAAGACCACGAATAGGATGGATGGATAGTGTGAAGAGAGCGCTGGATGCGAGAGGGATGTCTGTCGAGCAAGGAAGAGTGGCTGTGCGTGACAGAAATAAATGGAGAGAAATTGTGAATAAATAAGTGATGACGCAGCCCTGAGGGGATATTCTCCCGCATTTGGTCTGATCAGCTAGTCAGGTCAGGTGCGGGTAAGGGGATGGGTATGTTATGATGTGGCAGGGGTAAACCAGCTCTGCTGTCGGGCCCTGCTGCGGATGTCACTGATTGCATTGCGCAGTTGACCCTTGTGCGGTGTGGTGCAGTGAGGATCTGTCCGTTCTCCCCTTTGGGGCTAAGATGTGAATGAATGTGTTTAAATGGATGAGTAAATGGAGTGTGTGTCGTCCTGTCTCGGCTACCTCCCTTTCCTTGGGGGAAGCAGCCTAGGTATATAGATATAGATAGATGATAGACAAATGTAAGGAAGAACCCAAACTGTTTTATAGAGTTGTCAATGGCAAACTGAAACAAAAGGAAGGAATCATCATACTGAAAGTAGAAGGAGAGGTCTATAAAGATGCAGCAATGCAAACAGAAATAATGAACAAATGTTTCCAGTCAGTTTTCACTAATGAAAAGGAGTTTGTGAAAGGGGAGGGAGTGACTAGAAATGTAGTGATAAAAGATACAAAAGTGGAAGTACAGGAAGTATATAAATTACTGGAAACTCAAGATGTAAGGAAAGCCCCAGGACCAGATGGAATCTATAATTGGGTACTGAAGGAATGCAGAAAACAACTGACGTATAAGATTCATAGTTCAAGTGTGTGTTCTCTGGAAGAGGGGAAAGTGCCTCAAGAATGGAAGAGGGCAAATGTGGTACCAATTTATAAGGGAGGAAACAGGGAAGAACCCCTGAATTGTAGACCAGTGTCCCTAACCAGCATAGTCACAAAATTGTGCGAAAGAATTCTGAAAGATAGATGAATAAAATATCTGGAAGAGATGAATATTGTGGCTGATAGTCAGTTTGGATTTAGAAGTGGAAGGTCATGTGTTTCCAACTTGTTGAGTTTTTACTCAAGAGCGATTGACATGCTGCAGGAGAGAGATGGTTGGGTGGATTGTGTGTATTTGGATTTGGAGAAGGCCTTTGACAAGGTACCCCATAAGAGACTAATGTGGAAACTAGAGCATATAGGAGGACTGAAGGGGAACCTCCTGGAATGGATGAGAGACTTTTTGAGAGATAGACAAATGAGGACAGTAATAAAGGATAGGATGTCTGGATGAAGGGAAGTAACAAATGGAGTCCCACAAGGCTCTGTGTTGGCGCCAGTAATGTTCCTGATTTACGTAAATGATATGGTAGATGGAGTGAACAGTTATGCAAGCCTGTTTGCTGATGATGCAAAGATCTTGAGGAAGGTAGTGGTTGAGGAGGATTGTAAAATGCTGCAGGAGGATCTGGATAGGATACACGATTGGATCCGGATGTGGGAAATGAAATTCAATGCAAAGAAATGTTAAATATTGGAAATGAGTAAAAGTACCAAGAGGCCATCATTGAATTATTTGATGGGTAATGAACCAATCACAAAAGCGAGAGAAGAGAAAGATTTGGGAGTGCTGGTCCAGGACAGAGTGTCACCTGAAAAACATTAACAAGACAGTTAGAGAGACGTATAAACTCCTGACTAATATAAGAGTAGCATTTCATTATATGGATTAGGGAGATGATGAAAAAATTGATGGTGGCCATGATTCGCCCCAGGTTAGAATATGCAACAGTAGTGTGGTCCCCACACAAAAATAAAGATATAAACAAGATTGAGAGAATACAAAGAACAGCAACCAAAATGGTCCCCAGTCTGGCAGATCTGTCATACAGAGAGAGGCTGGAAAAGCTGGATTTGCCTTCCATAAAAGAAAGGAGAAAGAGAGGCGACATGATTGCAGTGTTCAGGACCATGGTGGGAGTTGATAAAATTGACAAAGAAGATCTGTTTTTATGGGATAAGAGAGTAACAAGAGGACACGGAATGAAACTGAAGAAACCAAGCTGCATGAAGGATATCAAGAAATATAGTTTTCCTTACAGATGTATAGACCTGTGGAATAGCCTGGACAAAGAGATCGTCCAAGCTAAAAACTTAAACGAGTTTAAAACTAAATTTGACTTACTGAGAAACAGAGATGGGACCCCACGAGCGTAGCTCATTTCCTGTATATCACAATTAGGTAAATACAATTAGGGAAATACACTGTGTTTTTCAGCCATGACTGATGTAATTTAGCAGTGTTGAATCAGGGATCTGACACTTACAATACACTGTAGGCTGGTTAGCTCATGTTTGGCAGCCTCTTTGACTAAACTGTTAGAATAAAACGGGATAAGAAAAAAGGCTCTCCCTTGCATACCTAGCCTTTCGGCTGCATCTGGTAGAAAGTGGAGGTAGTATTGTGTGTAGGGGAGTTGGATAGTAGAATGAATGTCTCGTTACCTATCTCTCTATAATTTTGTTTATCCCCTTCTCTATCTGGTATTCACCTTGGGATTTCTAGTGCAGAATTATGTTCTGATATTTAAAAATGGGCCTGCATTTCTCTTGCACTGTCCTTTAGAACTGTCACGTAACATACAGCGGTATAGCAGCTGGGAGAAACCAGTGTTACAAAGGCATAACAATGGATGTTTAAATGTTTTCTATCTATCTATCTGTCTATTGCCAGACGCCTTAATCCCTTATACAGGGTGGCCGCAAACAAATCGCCTCCACGCCACCCTGTCCCCTGCCATTTCGCTGCCCTGCTTCCAATTCACACCCCCCTCTCTCATATACCTCTCCACTCCATCCCTCCGTCTCATCCTTGGCCTTCCCCTCCCTCTCTACCCCTCCACCTCACTCACATACACTCTCCTCATCAGTCTCTAACTCTTCATTCTCTCCACATGGCTAAACCACCTCAATGTGTTTCTCCTAACATTTCCTATCACATCCACATCCACACCACAATGCTCCTTCACATCCTCATTTGTCAGTCTGTCTCTCCATGTGACTCCACAGGCATCCTGTCTAATAACTCATTTCCACAGCTCTCACTCATGACTTGTGTCCCTCCAACAACGTCCAAGCTTCACTTCCATATGTCAGAGTTGGTAACACAATACTGTCATGTAATAACTTTTTCACTTCCATGCTTACTTCCCTGTTTCTTATCACTGCCTTCAAGGAACCAGCAATCTTTCTTCCTTGTTGTACTCTTTTAAGCACTTCACCCTCCAAACTTCCATCCATACTCATCACATTACCCAAGTACTTAAACATACTCACATTTTCCATTTCCTCATCATCCAACCTCACTGTACATTCACTGACTTCACCACTCTCAAAGACCATAACTTTACTCTTCCCTACATTCACCTTTAAATTCCGTTTCTTACACTCTCTCCCAAACTCATCCACCAAGCCTTGCAGCTCCCATTCGTCTGCACATAAAAATACAGTATCATCTGCAAACAACAGTACAGGGAGTTTCCAAACACTGGCCTCTCTCATTTGGGCCACTCCAACATCCACTGCCCTACCTTGTATCTCATTTATAACCCCATCCATATACAGATTGAACAACCATGGAGACATGACACATCCCTGTTTCAACCCAACCTTCAAATAGAAAAACTCACTCATTTCACTATCCACACGCACTGCAGCCTTAGCACCCTCAAACATACTCTTCACAGCATTCAACAACTTCTCATCTACTCCATATACTGTATTCTTAATACTTTCCACAATCCTTGTCTATCCACCCTGTCATATGCTTTCTCCAAATCCATGAAGACAGCATACAACTTGTTTCCCTTCTCTAGAGACTTTTACATTAAAGATCTAAGAATGAATATCTGATCTAGACAACCTCTTGCCTTCCTAAAACCTCCCTGTTTTTCTCCAACTAATTCCTTTGTTATTTCCCTAACTCTGTCACTAAGTATGCTACCGCATACTTTTCTTATTACACTAAGAAGACAAATGCCCCTATGATTACCACACTTCTTTTTCCCCTTTCCCTTTGTACAAGGGAATAATTATACCTGATTTCCAGTCATCCAGGACTCTATCTTCCTCCCAGACCAATCTGCACATCTTCCACCTCCATTCTACTACTATCTCTCCCCCATGCTTCAGCATTTCACCACACGCTCCATCAATTCCTGGGACTTTCCCCATTTTGACTTTCTTCATTGTTTCTACAACTTCCATCCTACTGATTTCTTCCTGTCTTCTCACCTCCCTCCTCCCAGCCATTCCTCAGCTACTTATAGTCGCATTACTTTCATTCACTGTGTTCAGCAATTCATTAAAGTGTTCTCTCCATCTGCTCACTTCTTCTCCCTTCTCAACTAGTAATCTACCACTTTTATCTTTCACTCCCCTGCTAACTTCATTGCCACCCTGTCTGACTCACTTCACCTCTTTCCAGAACATTTTCTTACTTTCCCTCCACTTGACACTCAAATTCCTTCCAAATGTTTTCACTAAATTCAGTATGTTTTGAGGTGAATGACTGTTTTTAGTAAATTGTGAACAGTTAAGAATGCTTTGTTAATTTATGATGTTGCAAGGCAAACGATGCTGTCAGTGAGGGAGTATTATTAGGAAGAGGGTAGAGACAGCTGTACACATTATTCCCAAAAATCTTACCATATTGACCTTCAGTTGTAAAACATTTTACCGGTAAATTGCTTTTGTTTAGTGTGTATATAAAAGTGCTGCATTTATTGTTATTATTATTATTATTATTATTATTATTGTGGAGGTATTCAGAGGTTAGGGAGAGTGCATTATTAGTGATGGCAATAAAGTCGTGTTCTGGAGCATGTTTGCTGAGCAGAAAAGACTTGTGTCGTATTTCATTTTGTTTGTTGAAGGATATTTTTTCAGTTTAGGAACTGACTGTGTTTTCTGTAGGTATTGATACATCAGGAGCAAGTTACAGTAGTCTCACATCAGACTGAGTCGAGATCGAGTGTGGGAAAATACCATAACACCAGAGGTGTGGGGACGAATCTGAGTAGTACCGCGTATTTTTAGGGTAAATAAAATGCTGTAAACGTTCCATGTAATTGATTTTTGAAAATATGTTCGTGTTGTCTGTGATTGTAATATACAGTGCATGCAGGCATTTGATTCGGAGATAATGTGTATGCCTGCATTTAATGGCCTATATATTTTCCTAAATGAACGAAAGAACGGGTTTGATTGAGTTTTGTTGTTTTAAGCTCATTTCACGAAAAATAATACTTATTTCTATATACTGATACATATATATTGTACTTTAATGGAGATAAACATTGTCTCAAATTATTGTACAAAAGGAATCGGACAGTTTGGACTTCATAATCATTGTGTTAAGATGGCGTCTGGTCACGAAGTAACATTTTGTAAGGAAGGGGTTGTTTGTTTGTTTTGTTGTCTTGTATCACTCCCTTTTACAGAAAAATAGAGAAACCAAAGACATATATAGTACTGTACTGAATAGAGGTTTTGAAAGGTGGACTTCATAAAGTGTTAAGATGGTATCATGGAACGAAGTAACACTTGAAAGGAAGGGGTTGTTTGTTTCTTGTCTTGTACCCTTCTTTACATAAAAATAAACTAAAAACAGATTAACAAAACTGAATAGAGATTCTGAAAGGTTGAGTGTGTATTTGAGTGAAAAATACTCATATCAAGCAATCTTTCTGTAGTCTTGGTCGAGACATACTTATTTTCTCAGAACTGCCCTTCCAGAATTAGGGTGCGTCTTTCATGCAGCAGCGTCTGATATGCCGTGAAGATTACCCCTCAGTACTGTTCTCATTTGCCTTTTTCTGAGAAAATCTTGTATCCAACATTACAGGTTGCCTTGGATTCCTCCTTGATGGTACAGTTTCCATAAAAGTCTTTGGCATGGTACTCTGTCAAATGCATTCTTGAAATCTAGATAGCTACTGTCCATGCATTCTTCTCTTTTCTGCAGTGTTTCTGCAACTCTACCATAGTAGCCTAATAGATTAGTAACATGATTTTTCCTTTCTAAAACTGAACAGCCTTTGTGTTATCATATTGTGTTCTTCTAGATGGTTTACCCAAACTTTTCTTATCAGCTTTTCTACTGTGTGTGTGTGTCTGTGTAATGTATATTTTTCATTCACCCTGATACAACAGCTGTTGGCATTATTTCCATTTCATTGTCATCTTATCAGTTTTGGTATGCACTAGATCTGTTTTCATTAAACACATTTTTTTTCATTATCACTTCTGTTACAGATAACTTTTAATTCCCTTAGAATCATCCTCGTCATCACCATGCTTCTTTTTCTCACCTGCTGGTTGGGCGAGATAGGGTACAGGAAGCTAAGAAAAGGAAAAAAATGATAGTGGGAGAACTAATTCACAGTATGCTTAGTGAAATGGGCATCACACACGTTCATTTACAGTTCCGTTCAGTCCCACGGAATCCTGGCTTCACCAGATTGGTACCATATACACTTATTCCACATGTAGCATCACATTTACCTATCCATCAGAGTCAGCGTGATGACTGTCAAGTTAAAAAGGGGTGCCAAACCTTGGTCATACACTCCTGTGCATAAAATTCATCAGCCAGCTTATTATCTTATCAGTTCCTGTCTCATCAGCCTCCATACCTGTCTTTCTCACATACCCTATCTATCCTTTACCAGACGCCTCAATCCCGTAAGGGGTGACCACAAACAAATCGCCTCGATTTTGCCTTGTCCCCCACCATTTCACCGCCCTTCCCTCAGCTCACACTCCCCTCTCTCATATACCTTTCCACTCCATCCTTCCATCTCATCCTCGGCCTCCCCCTCCCTTCCCCCCCTCCACCTTACTCACATAAACTCTCCTTGTTAATCTCTTGCTCACTATCCTTTCCACATGGCCAAACCACCTCGGTGTATTTCTCCAAACACTTTCTATCACATCCACATCCATGCCACAATGGTCCTTCACTTCCTTATTTGTCAGTCTGTCTCTTCTTGTAACTCCACATGCTTCTCTCAGATAACTCATTTCCACTGCTCTCACTCTTGACTTGTGTCCTTACAACATCATCCAAGGTTCACTTCCTTAGGTTGGAGTTGGTATTGCAATACTGTCATGCAGTGACCTTTTTGCTTCCATGCTCACCACCCTATTTCTTATCACTGCTTTCAAAGAACCAGCAACCTTTCTTCCTTGTTGCACCCTTTCAAGCACTTCATCCTCCAGACTTCCATCCTTACTCATCACACTACCCAGGTACGTAATTGCACTCACATTTTCCATTTCCTCATCATCCAGCCTCATTGTACATCATGGTTGCCAAGTCATGCCCAGCTCTACCCATGGAAACCCAGCTGAAAACCAACCCAAAAGTAGCCCAACACCAATAATTATTTTTAAAATCCTCATTGTGCAAAATTAGTGTTTTATATTAATCTATCTATCTATCTATCTATAGCCCGACGCCCTAATCCCGCAAAGGGTGGCCGCAGACAAAACGCCTCCAATTCACTCTGTCACCCACCATTTGACTACCCTCCCGCCAACTCACCCCCCCCCCTCCCTCATACACCTCTCAACTCCATCCCTCCACCTCATCCTCGGTCTACCCCTCCCTCTCCCTCCCTCCACCTCACCTACATACACCCTCTTAGTCAGTCTTTCATTCTCCATTCTCTCCACATGTCCAAACCACCTCAGTGTATTTCTCCTAATCTTCTCAACCACATCCACATCTACCCCACAACGTTCCTTCACTTCTTCATTCGTCAACCTGTCCCTCCATGTCACTCCACATGCTCCTCTCAAGTAACTCATTTCCACTGCTTTCACTCTTGACTTGTTCCCCTCTTGCAAGGTCCACGCCTCGCTTCCATACGTCAGGGTAGGGATCACAATACTATCATGCAGTGACTTCTTAACTTCCATACTCACCTCCCTATTTCTCATCACTGCTTTCAGTGTACCAACAACCTTCCTTCCCTGCTGTACCCTTTCACGTACTTCATCCCCCAAAGTTCCATCCTTACTCATCACACTACCCAAGTACTTAAATGCACTCACATTCTCCATATCCTCACCATCCAACCTCACTGCACATTCTGTGACTTCATTCCTCTCAAACACCAAAACTTTACTTTTGTTTACATTAACTTTCAGCTTCCTCCTCCTACACACTGTCCCAAATTCATTCACCAAACCTTGCAACTCCCATTCATCTTCACTCAACAATACTGTATCATCAGCAAACAGCAACACTGGAAGCTTCGAAATCTCACCCTCATTCATTAGGGCCATCCCCACATCCACTGCCTTACCTTGCACCTCCTTTACAACCCCATCCATATATATATTAAACAGCCATGGAGACATCACACAACCCTGTTTCAGTCCCACATTGAGATCAAAGAACTCACTCAGCTCACCATCCACTCGCACCGTAGCCCTAGCTCCCTTGTACATACTCTTTACAGCACTCAACAATTTCCCCTCCACTCCATATATTCTTAATACCTTCCACATACCTTGCCTATCTATTCTGTCATAAGCTTTCTCCAAGTCCATGAAGGCAGCATACACTTTCCTTCCCTTCTCTAGATACTTCTCCACTAAACATCTTAGAACAAATATCTTATCTACACACCCTTTTCCCTTCCTAAATCCCCCTTGTTCTTCTCCAACTAGCTCCTCTGTCATATGCCTAACCCTATCAATGAGTATTCTACCATATATTTTACCAGTCACACTAAGAAGGCAAATACCCCTATGGTTACCACATACTTCTCTCTCCCCTTTTCCTTTGTACAGAGGAACAATTATGCCTGATTTCCAGTCCTCTGGAACCCTTCCCCCTTCCCAAGCCAATCTACACAACTTCCATATCCACTCCACAACAATCTCACCCCCATACCTAAGCATTTCACCACACACCCCATCAATTCCTGGGGCCTTTCCCAGCTTAATCTTCTTCATTGCTTCCACTACTTCCGCCCTACTGATCTCTTCCTCCCTCCTCTCATCTCTTCTTCTCCCAGCCATTCCCCAACCACTTATACTCACACTGCTCTCACTCTCTACATTCAACAAATCCTCAAAGTGCTCCTTCCATCTCCTCAATTTCTCTCTCTTCTCCACCAGCAATCTATTATTCCTATCTTTCACTCCCCTATTATTTCCCCTTTCACACTGCCTTACTTTCTTTACCTCCTTCCAAAACAATTTCTTACTCTCCCTCCATTTCACACTCAGATTCCTCCCAAACTCTTCATCCACTTTCTTCTTACTCTCCTTCACCAGTCTCTTAACCTCCCTTCTCCTGCTCACATATACCTCTCTCTTCTCTCTCTCATCTTCTCCTCTACCTCTACTCGCCAACCATTCACTATATGCCTTCTTCTTTTGTTCCACAGCTCGTTTCGCCTCATCATTCCACCATGCTGTCCCTTGCACACCCTTGCATCTCCTCCTCACTCCACAAACCGCCTCACATGCTGCGCCTATCTCTTCCGTGAATATCTTACATATGTCTTCCAGCCCTTCCATCTGCTCTAGCTCATACCTTCCCAATCTTTCTTCCACTATGCTCTTATACTCTGTCATTTTCTCACTATCTTGCAATTTCTCCACTCTTCTCACAGGAGCTGCTTCCTCCTGTCTTCCCCTTCGTCTCCTCAACCACTTTCTTTGCATCTTTACCTTGGCCATCACTAAGTGATGGTCTGAGACTCCATTCCCCCACCCTCTCCACACTCTTGCATCCAACACTTGTCTTCTCATTCGCTCATCCACACACACGTAGTCTATCATTGCCTTTCATTCAACAAGTTCACCATCCATCCTCCTCCTCACTCTCCATGTATACCGGTGGATCATCTTATGACGAAAGTAGGTGTTGGCTATTGCCAACCCCTTACAAGCACAGATGTCCACCAAAGCACTACCATTCCCATCTACTTCAGCTGGCACACCCCACTGACCAACCACTCCATCCACTCGTACATTCCCAACTTTGCCATTCATGTCTCCAATCAACAGCACTCTCTCGCTCTTCTCAAACTTGTCCATACATGCTTCTACTCTCGCCCAAAACTCATCTTTCACTCTTGCCACTCGATCCTCTGTTGGAGCATACACACATACAATCGCCCATGCTTGTATACCTACTTTCATCCTCACCCATACAATCCTTGCACCCACTGTTCCATACTCTCTTATATTTTCCTTCCACTTCTTGCTTATCATCAGACATACTCCCTCTCTTGCCCTCTCATTCTCACTGACTCCCGCACATATACCTACACCATATTCCCATTCTCTCACCCATTCACCTCTCCATTTAGTTTCAGTCAATCCACATATATCCACTTTTGCATCCTCAAGCACCTGAACAATCTCTCTCTCTTTCACTTCATCATTCACTCCTCTCACATTCCATGTTCCCACCCTAAGAATGTCCTCTTTCCGTTCCTTAGTCGTCAACGTATGGTCCGTCCGGGTCCGAGGCGCTTTGTTCGCTTTTTTAGTTAGTTCTTTTTACGGGGTGGGGCACTAACCCTATTAAGGCTTGAAATAATCACTTGATTCACATCAACTTTCTTTATTTCCCTAAATACAATATTGCCCATAAAACATCAATGATTCTGCAGAAATATACTTTCCATCACAATTATGTTATTCAAAAATCTATATGATCATCATCACTGTGTTTCTTTGCTGTGTACATTACGTCATATGTGAAATTTGCCAACATCATTTTGTTTGGTGTGAAATCATTACATTTTATGCCTATATGCCCAAACATGAGGAGTGTTTTCAATCGTTTCATGCTGCTGTCTGTTTCTTAATTTACTTTTCACTAAATTATATTGAGAGAAAACCCTCTCTACTGCAGCATTGCTTGCTGGCAATGATAGTCAGTATACCATAGGAATTTCTGGGCTGCACCCACTGTTCCCTATGGGAGTATTAGAGCAAGGCCCATTTATGGGCCTTGTATTAGAGGGTCTCTCTCTCTCTCTCTCTCTCTCTCTCTCTCTCTCTGCGCTGTATGTTTAAACAACTCTTTCTCTCTGTCTCAGTATTTTGTCGTGATGTGATTTAACTCCAAACTAGCCCCCCAAACCGCGACAGTTTTCAAACCAGCTCAAAAAAATGCAACCCGCGACCGGTAAAATTTGCTCATGGAAGAGCTTGAAAACCAGCCCAAAATGCCGGGAAAACCGCAACCTTGGCATCCCTGCTGTACATTCAGTGGCTTCATTTCTCTCAAAGATGTTAACTTTACTCTTCGCTACATTCATCTTCAGATTTCATTTCTTACATACCCTCCCAAATTCATTCACTAAGCCTTGCAGTTCCCCTTTGTCTTCACTTAACAACACCGTATCATCTGCAGACAACAGGACAGGGAGTTTCCAAACACTGCTCTCTCTCGTTAAGGCTGCTCCAACATCCACAGCCGCACCTTGTATCTCTTTTATAACCCCATCCATTTACAGATTGAACAACCATGAAGCCATAATACATCATTGTTTCAGTCCAACATTCAGATAAAAAAAATTCACTGAGTTCACTATCCACACACACTGCAACCTTAGCACCCTCATACATACTCTTCATGGCTTTCAACAACTTTCCATTTACTCCACATATTCTCAATATTTTCCACATTCCTTGTCTGTCCACCCTGTCATATGCTTCCTCCAAATCCATGAAGGCCACATACAACTTGTTTCCCTTCTCTAGAGACTTTTCCACTAAAGACCTAAGGATGAATATCTGATCTACACAACTTCTTCCCTTCCTAAAACCTCTCTGTTCTCCAATTTATGCTTTCACCCCTGTCCATTTGTTTGTTGGTTGATTGGTTGGTTTGTGAGCAAGATTACACAAATGCTACTGCATGGATTTCCACAAAACTTGGTAGAAGAATGGGCCTTGGCCCAGAATAGACTCCTTTACATTTGGTGCGGATCCGAGTAAAGATGCTGATGGTGTTACAACCTATAGGATTATGAGTTTGGTATTGGATTGAACTTGATTGAATTAAAAGGAACTGCATGTTGGGCCTTGGCTGATTGCCATTCTAGTTCCTCCTTTCTTTCCCTTGCTCTGTCAGTAACTATCCTACGTTATACTTTTCCTATTACACTAAGAAGAGAAATGCCCCTGTGATTACCACACACTTCTTTTTCCCTTCCTTTGTACAGAGAATAATTATACCTAGCTTCCAATCCTCCTGGACTCTATTTTCCTTCCAGGCCAATCTGCACATCTTCCATATTCATTTGACTGCTTTCTCCTCCATGCTTCTGCATTTCACCACATACTCCATCAATTCCTGGGGCTTTCCCCATTTTGACTTTCTTCATTGCTTCCACTATTTTCATGCTACTGATCTCTTCCTCCCTTCTCACCTCCCTCCTTCTCCCAGCCATTCCCCAGCCACTTATACTCGCATTACATTCATTCTCTATGTTGAACAGTTCCTTTAAGTGTTCTCTCTATCTGCTCTTTTTTTCTGCCATCTCCGCTATCAGTCTGTTATTTTTATCTTACACTTCCCTACCATCTTCTCTATCGCATTGACTAACACTCTTTACCTCCTTCGAGAACATTTTCTTACATTTCCTTCACTTTACACTAAAATCCTTCCAAATTCCTCATCCACACTCTTCTTACTCTCTTTACTAATCTTTTCACCCCTTCTTCTTGACCTCTCTCTCTCTCTCTCTCTCTCTCTCATGACTTCCTCCAAGCCTCAGTTTCCCATCCACTCACTATATGCTCTTTTGTGCCACAGCTTGTCTCACCACTTCATTCCACCTTGCTGTTCCTTGCACTCCCTTACAACTTCTCTTCATCCTGCACACCACCTCACATGCTGCATAGATTTCTTCTGTGAGTATCTTGCACACACTTTCCACCTCCCCCATCTGCTCCAAATCATATTTGCCCAGTCGCTCCACTTCTGTCTTATATTTTATTTATTTATTTATTTTTTTCATCCTCTTGCAACCATTCTACTCTTGTTGTATGGACTGCTTGCTCCTGTCGATCCCTCCTTCTGTTCCTTTATTGCACTTTTACCTTGACTTTCGCCACCACCAAGTGGTGGTCTGAAAGTCCACTCCCTCAGCCTGTGTATGCTCTTGCATTCATTGCAAACCTTCTCATTCTGTCATCCACACACACATAATCAGTCGTTGCCTTCCATTCATTCAGTTCACCACCCACCCTTCTCATTACTTCGTCACTTGTCACCTTTACCTGTGGATCATTTTGTGCTTAAAGAGGGTATTGGCTCTATCACCAACCCCTTCCACTAGAGCACTGCCATTCTCATGCACTTCTGCAGGCACGCCCCGCTCACCAACGACTCCATCCACCTTCACATACCCTAATTTTCCATTCATATCTCCAATCAAAACACTCATTCCTTTCAAACTTTTCCATGCATGCCTCCACATTTGTCCAGAACTCCTGTTTCACTTTACTTGCACGGTCTCGTGTTGGCGCATACACACACACAGTCATCCACGTTTGTAATCCTGCTTTCAGTCTTGCCCACACAATCCCTGAACCAACTGATCCATACTCTCTTATATTCTCCTTCCTTCTCTGCAGAGAATAATACATACACCCTCTTTTTCCCTCTCATTGTCATCTACTCTCGCACATACAGTATACCCCATCCATGCTTCTACTCTCTCACACTCTCACCATTCCATTTTGTCTTTGTCAATCCACATATGTCCACTTTTGCACCCTCAAGTACCTTGACAATCTCTCTCTCTCTTTAACCCCCTCATTTGCAACCCTTACATTCTATGTCATTATCCGAACCAAGTCCTTTGGCCAGTCCTTGGTCGTCACATACCCATTTACCAGACACAATATATCCACCTTCTTCTAGGCCTACCATGCCTTCTCTGACCTTCAGATTCATTCAGATATACAGTAGCTACCCATTGCTCCACTCTATTCACATCCATTCTTTCCACATGCCCATACTGTCTAAGCACACTGTCTTTAACTCTGGTGTTCACAGAATTCCTTATTCTGCATATTCCATGAATCAAGATATTCCTTATCCTATCCTGTCTTCTCACATCACTCACATAGCACCAGCCACTTTCCTCCCCTGTGTCTCTCTACTTTCAACATCCTTTGCACATTCACCTGTCTTTTCAATCACTCCATCCAAGTACCTAAACTCACCAAATTTAAGTCTCTCCATTCTGCATGTACTTTCAAGCCACAATGCATACAGACATTTCCAAAACTGCACCAGTCTACCAGACTATCTGCAAGCAGGACTGCATCAACTTCATACATCAGATTTGAGATACTCCATCCTTTACTTTTCATTACCAATGCCATCCCTCTTTCCATGGTCCATGTTTTTATCTCTTTCATATCTCCATCCATATGATTAATAACAACCATGGGAGCATCACATGCCCTTATCTGACACCAACACTGATCTTAAACCATTCACTTAGATGCCCACCTATCTTTACGCATGCTTGACCACCAACACAAAAGGCCTTAGCGGCACTTAGCCGCTTATAAGACTTTTCCTGATCCCTCTGTTTACTGTCTTATGCATTTTCCAGATCCATAAAAGCCAAAAATTGTCCCTCTCATAGGCCACCACTGTCTGTCTCATTGCCAATATTTGATCTGCACATTCTCTGCTGCTGTTAAATTGTTGTTTTTTAGTTTCCCCTTCTGTGAGGGAACCAGGCCCTGTAAATAGCCCAGTTAGTGGTGGGATATTGGAGTTAAAGGAGGGAGAAATCTTATTGTAATATACAGTAGCATTGTGGCTTCATGTGGAAGGAGCTTGCTGCCCATTAGATGTAGCATTCGTTGTCGGGTGTCATCTTGTTCTTCCTGTAGGCACGGATGGTTGTGTCTATGAAGGAATGAAGCTCGTTGTTGTAGAGGCAGTGGTCTTGGGGCTTCCAGCTCGTGGTCCGTGAGGGAAGAGATGTAAGCACTGGTCATGGTGTCCGTAGGTGGTATCATGATGAGATGTGGTGCAAGGCATCGGCAGGGTCTTGTTGGCACTGTTCTGGTGTTGGTGGCAATGAAGAGGTGGTGGCAGGTATTGGTTTCTGCTTCTTTCTCTTCTTTCATGGTGGTAGAGCAGCATCTGTGAAGCTGGAGGAGAGGCAGGACATTATTCCCTTTCAGTGACCTCTGTGGTGTTAGGGCAAGGAAGAGGCTGGTCATCCTGCAGTGGAAGTGGAGCAGGATAGGGCAGAGGAGGCTGAGGAGCAAGGTTAACAACACTGACTGCCTCTTCAGGGATGGAGATAGAGTGGTTGTGGTGGAGCAGCACAGGGATTAATTTGATAGGGGCTGCCCGGTCTTCTTGTGCAATTGTAATTGCAGATTGCATGCATGCAAATATCCAGGCCTAGATGGTATTATCCTCATCAGTTGTGCATCGATGTAGGTGTTTGCATTGATCGGGGGTTTGGCTAGATCCCTCCACTTGGCTGCCTGAAGGGCCAGTGACAGTGGCAACCTCTGGCCCCTTACTCCTACTGAGTGTAAATTCCACTCTCTCCCCCACTGCCAAGGATTTTCCAGTCTTCCTGGAGTTTGGCTTTTTGATGGCATTGTGATGGACAAATATGTCCTGCTGGTTGTCCATCCTCATGATGCAGCCATAACCCACCTTGAAGTTGTACCACTTCACCTTCTCCGAGGTGATGGTGGGTGGGGAAGGATTAGTGGGGTCCTGGAGGATGTCTGGGTCTCTGTGGTAGGCATGGCAAACTGGGGAGGAGATGTAGCTCTGGCTGCTGCTCAACCAGAACTGTACAGTGTACTGCCAAAGTAGCAAAGTTTGTCATTCACCAGGCATTCTGATATGTCCCTCACTCTCTGCATAATCTATCTATCTATCTATTGCCAGACGCCTCAATCCCGTTTGGGGTGGCCACAAACAAATCGCCTCCAAGTCGCCCTGTCCCCCACCATTTCACTGCCCTACTCCCAACTCACACCCCCCTCTCTCATATACCTCTCCACCCCATCCCTCCATGTCATCCTCAGCCTCCCCCTCCCTCTTCCCCCCTCCACCTCACTCACATACACTCTCTTCGTCAGTCTTTCACCCTCCATCCTCTCCACATGGCCAAACCACCTCAGTGTGTTCCTCATAACGCTTCCTATCACATCCACATCCACACCACAACGCTCCTTTATATCCTCATTCGTCAGCCTGTCTCTCCACGTGACTCCACAGGCTCCTCTTAAATAACTCATTTCCACTGCTCTCACTCTTGACTTGTGTCCTTCCAACAATGTCCAAGCTTCACTTCCGTACGTTAGAGTTGGTATCACAATACTGTCATGTAGTAACTTTTTCACTTCCATGCTCACTTCCCTGTTTCTTATCACTGCTTTCAAGGAACCAGCAACCTTTCTTCCCTGCTGTACCCTTTCAAGCACTTCACCCTCCAAACCTCCATCCTTACTCATCACACTACCCAAATACTTAAACGTACTCACATTTTCCAATTCCTCACCATCCAACCTCACTGTACATTCACTAACTTCACCTCTCTCAAAGACCATTACTTTACTCTTCCCTACATTCACCTTTAGGTTCCGTTTCTTACACACTCTCTCAAACTCATCCACCAAACCTTGCAGCTCCCCTTCGTCTTCACTCAACAACACAGTATCATCTGCAAACAACAGTACAGGGAGTTTCCAAACACTATCCTCTCTCACCAGGGCCACTCCAACATCCACTACCCTACCTTGTACCTCTTTTATTACCCCATCCATGTACAGATTGAACAACCATGGAGACATGACACATCCCTGTTTCAAACCAACTCTCAAAGAGAAAAATTCACTTAGTTCACCATCCACACGCACTGCAGCCTTCGCACCATTGTACATACTCTTCACAGCATTCAACAACTTCCCATCTACTCCATATATTCTTAACACTTTCCACAATCCTTGTCTATCCACCCTGTCATATGCTTTCTCCAAATCCATGAAAGCCGCATACAACTTCTTTCCCTTCTCTAGAAACTTTTCCACTAAAGATCTAAGAATGAATATCTGATCTACACAACCTCTTCCCTTCCTAAAGCCTCCCTGTTCTTCTCCAACTAATTTTTCTGTTCTTTCTCTAACTCTGTCTATAAGTATCCTACCATACACTTTTCCTATTATACTAAGAAGACAAATGCCCCTATGATTACCACACATTTCTTTTTCCCCCTTTCCTTTGTACAAGGGAATAATTATACCTGACTTCCAATCCTCCGGGACTCTACCTTCCTCCCAGGCCAATCTGCACATCTTCCATATCCATTCTACTACTATCTCTCCCCCATGCTTCAGCATTTCGCCACACACTCCCTCAATTCCTGGGGCTTTCCCCGATTTAACATTCTTCATTGCTTCCACAACTTCTATCCTACTGATTTCTTCCTGTCTTCTCACCTCCCTCCTTCTCCCAGCCATTCCCCAGCCACTTATACTCGCATTACTTCCATCCTCTACGTTCAACAATTCCTTAAAGTGTTCTCTCCATCTGCTCACTTTTTCTCCCTTCTCCACTAGTAATCTACCATTTTTATCTTTCACTCCCCTGCTAACTTCACTTCCACCCTGTCTTACTCTTTTCACTTCTCTCCAGAACATTTTCTTACAGTCCCTCCACTTTACACTCAAATTCCTTCCAAATTCCTCATCCACTCTCTTCTTACTCTCTCTTACTAATCTTTTCACCTCTCTCTTCCTTTCCACATATAACTCTCTCATCCGCCTCTCAACTTCTTCCACGCCCCTATTTCTCATCCATTCATTGTATGCTTTCTTCTTTTGTGCCACTGCCTGTTTCACCTCTTCAGTCCACCACGCTGTTCCTTGCACCCCCTCCGTCTTCTCTTCCTTCCACACACCACATCACATGCTGCACATATTTCTTCTGTAAATATCTTACACACACCTTCCACGTCTCCCATCTGCTCCAATTCATATTTGCCCAATCGTTCCTCCACTTCTCTCTTATACTCTGCCTTTTTCTCATCCTCTTGTAACCTTTCCACTGTCCTTGCAACTACTCCTTCCTCTCTTCTTTCCCTTCTTCTATTCTTCCATCTTACTTGGATCCTAATTCTGGCCACCACCAAGTAGTGGTCAGAAAGTCCACTCCCCCAACCTCTATACACTCTTGCATCCTTTACACATCTTCGCATCCTTTCATCCACACACACATAATCAATCATTGCCTTCCTTTCATTCAGTTCACCACCCACCCTTCTCATCACTCGCCATGTATACCTGTGGATCATTTTATGCCTGAAGAGGGTATTGGCTATCACCAACCCCCTCCCAGCACAAATGTCCACTAACGCACTCCCATTCTCATCTATCTCAGCAGGCACACCCCACTCACCAACTATTCCATCCACCTTCACATTACCAACTTTACCATTCATATCACCAATCAAAAACACTCTCTCATTCCTTCCAAACTTTTCCATGCACACTTCCACATTTGTCCAGAACTCTTCTCTCTCTCTTCTAGCATGATCTTGCGTTGGCGCATATACACACACAATTGCCCACATTTGTATTCCAACTTTCAACTTTACCCACACAATCCTTGACCCAACTGATCCATACTGTCTTATGCTCTTCTTCCATCTTTTACTCACAACTATACACACTCCTTCCTTTGCCCTCTCATTCTCATCTACTCCTGCACATATACCCCATCCATACTCCCATTCTCTCACACTTTCTCCTCTCCATTTTGTTTCAGTTATTCCACATACATCCACTTTCGCACCCTCAAGCACCTGGACAATCTCTCTCTCTTTCACCTCATCATTCGCTCCTCTTACATTCCATGTACTCATTACCAAGTCCTTTGTCCGGTCCTGGGTCGTCATCGTTTGGTCAGTCATTGTCCGAGGCTTCTTGTTTGTTTTTTTAGTTAGTTGTTTTCCGGGGAGGGGCACTAACCCTCCACCAACCCTTTTAGTTGCCTTTTACGACAAGCAGGGATACTGGGGGAGTATTCTTGAAAACCCCCCTACCCCCAGTATAATAATTCTTCCATATACCTCTCCTACAGCATACAAGAGATTTTTGCCATGATAATTTTTGCACTCACTCCACTCACCTTTTTTCTTGTACAGGGATACAGTCACGGCTTTTTTCCATTCTGCTAGTACGGTTTCACTCATTCAAGCTTTCTTACATATCTCCGACAAACACTTCTTTGCACTCTCTTCATTAAACTTTGTCATCTCTGCATACACCTCATCAATGCCTGCTGCTTTCCCATTTTTCTGCTGCTTCACAGCATTCTTCGCTTCTGCCAGTGTCATGTTTCCTGGCACTGTACTACGTTCCTTCTCAGCACACTGCCAAATCCAATCTTTTTTATAGCTGCTGTGTTTGCACATTTCCCATTTATCAGTTGTTGAAAATAATTTTTTCATATGCTTCATATTTCAGTTACATTGTTTAATACTGTATTGTATTCTTCCACTTTCATCTGTCACACTTTCACACTTGCTTTCTCCTCTACATTTTGGCACTTTCTCTTCTAAATTTTTGCACCTCTTTCCAGAATAGTTTCCTGTTTTCATAGTACAGTAGGATCTCGTCAATAATGTCTAACCGGTGACAGAAAAACGCTGTTATTAGCGAAAACATTATTTGCGTGACATTAAAATACATGTATAATGTGTTTCTTGGTGCCTTCACGCCACGATTTTTACCCATTTTTCCCATTTGGACCCTCCTATCACTATTTTTTAGCTGAAATAATAAGATGTTGTTAAACTGTCATGAGTAATATAAAACTCTCCTTAAACAAGTTAATGTGTTTGATGTGACGATTGTTTTGAGGCCTGTGCGTGAAGGCTACTGTGGTGTACCCCGTGATCCCTCACTGGCCTCGTCCCCACTCCTGCTTTTCGTGCCAAGGTCACCAACTTCCGTCAACACTTTATCAAACCCCACAGAGTCAAAATCTTCAGGAAAGTCCCCTGTGTCAGTGTCTAATCAACCCCTCTCTGTTGTTCTTCCTCGACTGGCCGGCGTTGTGAAAGAAAGCGAGTGATGAGTGACTGATGGTGGGCATTCACTCAGTTGTGATACTGTTTCTGGCATTTTCTTGAAATTTGATTTACAAGTCCAGTCATTAGTCATTTATTCTGATGGCTGCTTTATCTCCGTCTCAGCAGACTTGAGTTGTGTCAGGAATGCCGACCACGGTTGTTTAGTGGTTGCCAATGTTGTATTATTCCAGGCTTTGACGAAGAAATTTATGGCCTGTTGAATGTTATATTTCTTCCAGAATACGGCAACAGTAATTATGCTGGGGGTTGCAGGTATACCAGGTGGAGTAGGTGAGTCAGGTGGGGCTATGGAGGTGGAGGGGGAGGCAGCTGGTGAGTCAGGTGGGGCAGTGGAGGTGGAGGGGACAGCGGCAGGTGAGTCAGGGGATGTGGTGAGGGGAGGATCCTCCATCTCCTCCGCGCTACTGCTCACATTTTCAGCAATTTCCTTCATCTCTTCTTGTTTGTCTGTTTTATTCCTCATCTTATTATGGACATATTTCTAGTACAACTTGGCATCTGTCAAATAACTGTTATTCAGGTGAATCCAAATGTTGTTATAGAAACTGGGTAATTGTTCTAACTTACCGTTATTGCCGAAAACATTATTGTCGAAGTCGTTATTGGCGAGATCCTGCTGTAATTTGCATTCATGTTTTTTCCAAAATCATCAATTTCCTCTCTTTTCTTTTTTTCTTTTCTTTTTTATGGCATTCTGCACAGAAGCTGTTTTACAGTTCTTTTGTAAAGGTGCTGTGTAGATTAAGTTAATGTATTTTAATAATTAATTTATGGTGTAAATATTACTAAGAAAAGGTGATATAGCCTGTGTAAGGAATTGTGGTTTGAAAACAGAACAAGTGTCTGGCTCAGGGATGATGAATGCCCGTGCCCCACATAGTCTTAGGTCACCTTTGGACAAGGTGTAGCACCTGTTAGCCCACCTAAATGGTAGTAGGTGGATGGTTACCATCAACCCAGGAAGTACTACCATGGGAGTGGCATAAGGTGAAGCAGTCCTTGCACAGCACTCCTAGCTGGAGAATTCACTTACATTTACCAAGTGCTGTACAATAGCCAAAGTCAGGGCTGAGACTAATACAATACTTATGTCCTGTACATAGCTTATCCATCAGGATTGGTTACACTAAACAGCTTTTGTAATGTTTACTGGTAATACAGGCATTTGTTACTTCTCACATTGAGTCACTAATAGGGTTTCACTGTACAACACAATGTAACATGACATTTCTCTTTTTAGCAGAAGTATTAAGTGTACGTTACTGTTCCATATAACATCATTATTTGTGTGCAGGGTTGTGCCACAGTACATCTCACTGACCAATGCGTGCCTGCTCAACGCCTTGACAGGCACAGGCCTCTACCTATACTCCAGCCAGCACCTCGCACGCGCCACACCAAAGGAGAAAGTATTGTTCTCGTAAGCATTCATTTTTCTTTGATCTTTCTTTGCTCTTTTGCATGCATTTTGTGTGTGTGTGTGTGTACAGTATTTACAGTATTAGATATAAGAATGTACAAGCAAAAAGATTCATTATAATAAACACCAATGTGTTGATATGCATGGAGGCGATTTGTTTGTGGCCACCCTTTCTGGGATTAAGGCATCTTGCTATAAGGAGAGAGAGATACATTGATATGTAAAGAATATAAACTGATGTATCCCTGAGGATGGAGAAATAATAATGTGCTCCTTACTTCTATGTATTCTGTTTTGTGAAAGGCAGTCAAAAGTTCAACAATGAGTAGTGGAACTTCCCTTGTTGTAGTAGCAAAAGGATAATGTATGATTACACTGTGACCCAGCGCTTAGGTTGCAAGGCACTTTGTACTCCGACAATACAGGTTGGCAAAGATTGCACCAAGGGGCTTTCTCCTGTGATTCATGTCCTTACAGTGGTCAGAGTGCTGTGTGGTTGATTACCCAGTCTGTGTGAGCAGGGGAATTTGGCTTTGGAGGGTGCTTTCTTTCTCCTGTGATTCATGTCCTTACTTTGATCAGAGTGCTGTGTGGTTGATTGCCCAGTCTTTTTGAGCAGGGGAATTTGGCTTTGGATGATGACATTAATTCATTTCATTAACAACAATTTGAAGAGAAGTACCAAAAGCTTTTTCCAATCTTCCATCATCTAATCCAGTGTTGCCCCATGAGGATCATAGGAGCCTGGGGCTAGGCAAGTTGGTCGTGACATTTAAAGTGAGTGACCAGCTTCACTCATCCTGAGTGGCATTACATGAGCAATAAACCCCAGCCACCCCTTGGATATAAACCTACACAGACTCAGTCTGATTGGAGTCCCTTAATTGCCCGCTAAACCACCAGGCGCCATAATTTGGTTATATGGTTACCACCTGGCGTGGTAAATGGTTTCCTGGTGTACAGGAAACATATATATATATATATAGATCTCTCTCTCTCTCTCTCTCTCTACATATATATATATATATATATTCATGTCTGTGTATGTATGTGTGCTTAGAGTGTGAAAATACAGGAGTATCCAGTGTAAAATAGCTCTGAATTTCCAGAATATAGCCTCAGTGACTAAGAAGCATGGTGGAATGAAGAGATGAGACAAGTTTTGTTTCATCGTTTCATTTTTAAAGGCTCCAACATGCTTGCATGCATCGGCCTTGGTCACCTAATGGCGGCTCTTCATGCTGCACGATCCATTGCAGCCCCCCTGTTCAGTCCCTTAACCCAGAGGTCACACTTAATGACCTCATCCCGTGTCTTTCTCGGTCTACCCCTCATAACCCCACCCCTAATATTACCACCTCACCTTCCTCACCCAATTATCATCCCCCATCCTCACCGCATGTCCAAACCATCTCAATCTACCTCTCCTCATCACAACACCAATACACTTCAGTCCCATCCTACCTCTCAACTCTTCCATCGTAAACCCAGCCCTCCCAGACCTTGGACGCAGGGACGCACTACACATCCACCTAATCATTGTCATTTCTGTACGTCTGAGCCGACAAATATCCTCCTCCTTCACTGCCCAGGTCTCACTACCATACAGCATTACACTCCTAACACATGCTGCATACAAAGACCCCTTAGCACGTAGGGAGAGTCCTCTCAATATCAGTAGAGGCATGAGCTCCCTGAACTTCTTTCAACCACTTCTCACCCTAGCCACAGAGCTAGCTCCAGCCCCACCTCCAGCACACAACATGTCTTCCAAATAACAAAACTCTTCCACACACTCAAGAGATTTACCAGGAAGTTCAATCCTTTCATGTCGGACATTCTCCACCTGCTCTCCCCGACATGCTGTACACATAAAATCAGCATTATCTTGCAGTCTACCTCTGATACCACTACATCTCCTATGCACCCATTTATCACAAACACTGCACAAGATGGAATTATTTCCCAAGCCCTTGTGGCAAACTGTACATGGCCACTCTCCCCCGTCTTTAACAGTACCACCACCAACCCTAGATATCATCACTTTTGTTTTATCTGCATTTTACCCTTAAGCCCTTGTGCCCCATACCATCTCTCCACTTCCTAAACCTTTCCTCCTCCTCCTTTTCGCTCTCTGCAATCAACACCAAATCATCAGCATACAACAACTCCCATGGGAGTCCGTTTCTAAAGTCATGTGACAGGGCTTCAAGTACCATGATAAACAACATGGGACTCAAAACTGACCCCTGATGCTCACTAACATCCATGGAAAACTCGTCACTCAAATCTCCATTCACTCTTACCTGGATGTGAGCACCCACATACATAGCCACAACCACCCTAACCAGCCACTCCTCCAAGCCAAGCTTTCTCATTGCCCACTTCACCACCTCTCTAGGGACTCTGTCAAAGGCCTTTTCCAAATCAACATAAAACAAAATACAGATCCCTTTTCTTACCCATATATTTTTCCTGAAGCTGTCGAACAATGAATATGGCATCAGTGGTCCCCCTACCTGGCATAAACCCAAACTGCATCTCATCAATATTCACTCTCTCTAATCATACCTTCTAAAATTCTCTCCATTACCTTCATTATCTGATCTAAAAGCTTTATACCTCTATAATTTCCTCTTTCCAGGGCATCACCCTTCCCTTTATACACATTTACACTCTTCAGCCAATCATCTGGGACAACACACTCATAAATAATCCTATTTATCAGGTCAGTGACTAACCTCACTCCTATATCGCCTGAGGCCTTCAGCATTTCGGCAGTCAACCCAGACACACCTGCTGCCTTCCCCACCCTCATCCTGCCTATTGCCTCACTCACAGTAGCAGTATCAATCAAAGGCCAAGGGCCAGACACTGGATCTGCTGGCTCCAAACCTTCCCTGTCCCAGTCAAACTCCTCATTCAACAACCGGTTATAATGCTCTCTCAGAGCATCTTTAATATCCTCGCTGTTCACCACTACCCTTCCTTCATCATTCTTCACACACTGCCCACCTATAGTATCCCAATTATCTCTCTTCACCTGACCTGCCACCCTAAATATCATATTTTTCCTTTCCCCATGATTTAGGTTATCAAGTAAGGGTCTCTGTGACTCAGACTTTGCCCTGTATACCTCTCTTCTAGCCCTACGCTTGGCAGCCAAATATTCCTCTTTGCTACCACCCTTCTTCCATTCCCGGAAAAGCCTTCTTTTCTCCTTAACTGCAGCTTCTACACCCTCATCCCACCACCAAGTTACTTTATGTCTTGGTGGTCCTCTTGTCCAACTGCATGTTACATCAGTAACTCTCAAGAGATTGTTCTTGAGGTCTCCGTACTGTTCATTAACGCCTCTGTCTACAGCTCCCTGCTCAGCCACCACTCTCCTCAACTCGCTATAGAAGGCATCCCTTACTACCTGGTTTTTCAGCTTCCATATTTTCCTCCTAGGTACATAAGTCCTCTTTTTTTATCACTCGTTCTTTAAGCACCATATCACAAATTAATAGTTTGTGCTGCTGCACACACTCCTCACTTTCTGTAACTTTAACATCCCTCACTAACCTCCTATCAGCCCTCCTAACCAGAAAATAATCTATCTGACTGCTATTTCCCCCAGACTCATACGTAATTAACCTACTGTCTCTTTTCCTAAAGTATATGTTGCACACAATCATGTCCGTTGCCTCCCCAGACTCGAGTATCCTTTATGCCATATGCACATCCCTCATGCACTCCTTCATAACCTTGTGCTGCTTCACCTACATGACCATTTAAGTCCCCTCCCAAAACCACTATCTCATCATCCCTTATACCACCCACTACACGTATTAAATTATCCCAAAATCTATCTTTCTTTGCTTCATCCAATCCTGCCTGTGGAGCATATGCCAATATAATGACAGCTATCTTTCTACCGAACAGAATTTTCACTACTAATATCTTATCTCTTACTCTCATAACATTCATAACATATTCCATCCATTTCTCCGCAACCATCACACCAACACCTCCATATCCATCTGTCCCCCCCTGCCAAAACAACTTATAGCAACAGTCCTTCCCAACAATCTTTCTGGCTGATCCACCCCTGTACCGGACTTCCTGCAAACACACCACATCCACCCATCTCCTACTGAATGCCTCAACGACTTCCCCCGCTCTTCCCCTCAAACTTCCCACGTTCCATTAACCCACCCTCATCCCCCTGGGTGATTTACTGTCCTCAGGCTTGTTTTGAAACTTATTCTTGTGTTTTGTCATATTCCACAGGCCCTACTCACTGCTGTGTTGCAAAAGAAGAAAGCATATATTGATTGAATAGGAAGCAGGGGCATGGGGGAAGTTGAGATGCGGAAGAGAGAGTTATATATGGAGAAGAAGAAGAGAGATGAAAAGATTAGTGAGAGAGAGTAAGAAGAGATTGGATGAAGACTTTGGAAGGAACTTAACTGTAAAGTGGAGGGAATGTAAGAAAGTGTTCTGGAACAAGATAAAGAGAGTTAGACAGGGTTGTCACGGGGTTTTTATAATATCACAATGTTTTTAAAATAAATGCTTAAATATTATTTAATTGATATTAATATTCAATAATATTGAAGAGCAGAGACAATGATTGTCTTGCTACATCAAGCAATGATTACTTTACGCTGGCTTGTGCACAATTCTCTGAGAACGAGAATTTAAAAACTTTCTCAACAGTACACAGCAGAGACTAATTACTAACAAATGCTGAATTAGTACTGTTAGCCTCTGGAGAAAGTTACTTCTCCCCTGACAATAAATAACTAATACTAACATCAGGTTCTTGCCGATGCTTAAACTCCTAGGTGGCACAACGGATATTAAGTTAATACAACAAGACTGGTCTAAGTACCAGTTATGAAAGCAAACGTTTATGCAAGCTAGGAGCTATATGGAAAATAAGCTTAATTTGGAGAAATGAAACAAGATTTTACTTTACATTAAGCTCAAGAAAAAGAAGTTAAATTTATTGATTACAAAAATAAATTTAACGTTACATTTCAAATCAAATCAATGAGACCGCACTCACTCACTCACACAAAAGCTAAATACTTACGCCTAGGGAAAAAAAAACACCTTAACTAAACTCTTAAGACTACAAAATACAAAAAGGAAATACTATAGTCGATGAATGCTTTGTATCACCCGAAGCTGAACTAAGGATGGAAGTACTGGATAACTGTCTCAGTGGAGTCTGGGTGCTAGCGACCTCTTCTCTCGCACTTCTGGAGCACAGGACCTCTCTCCGTCAAAGCAGCAACTAGACTGAATTCAAATGATGTATAGGCAGGACGCACAAGCCACCGGAAGAAGGCGTGGCTAACGGTTGAGGCAAGCAGGGGCGAACAATAAAGAAACAATTGTATCGCTCAGTAGAGCACTTAGTGACGTGCATTAAATCGGTCACTTTTGAAAGTGACGAATGTTTTGAAAAGTATACTCCGAAATGGAGAGAGAAACGGTTAACTGAGCGATACACAATGAGTTTACCACTAATAATTCGTGGCTTCTCACAAAAGGGAAATGTCGCGAATT
This sequence comes from Coenobita brevimanus, assembly GCF_032717465.1. NCBI lineage: Eukaryota > Metazoa > Arthropoda > Malacostraca > Decapoda > Coenobitidae > Coenobita > Coenobita brevimanus. The sequence goes on along the minus strand of NC_136970.1, from coordinate 27,137,311 downwards.
GATTCGTGACATTACGCCCCTACAAAATTAAATTTTTTCCCTATGGGAAAAAATTTGTGGATATATATATATATATATATATATATATATATATATATATATATGTACACATCCTAAGTCATTCACACAAGATTCACACTGTGGTGTGTGTGCTATCCTGCTACAGGAGAAAGTCACAGTCGCCAGTGAGCGAAAAAAACTCGTATTTACGTTAATAGAAGCAAGTTTGAGGGAAAAACTCCGTGACGACGGTGAAAATCCTGTACTCAGGTCAAACTGAGCGAAAATTCGCTACATTTACACTGACAACTAATTGTTGTGTAGCGTGGTGTATGTAATACACGGTGTAGGTGTGACAGTTGTAGTGTAACTGTACCTACGTGTAAAATGACACAGTAAATAATATGGCGACGACGAAGGCAGAGGAGAAGAGGCGGCAGCGTGCGGCAGACGATCAGCTGGTCCGCACAGCAAAACTGCTACACCCATTGCTGAACCTGCAAAACCAATTAAGGTGGAGCATCAAAAGTGTCAATGAGACAAAATTCTTATTACGTTACAATTACTCTCTCTGCCTAGCAATCAGTACATGCTACGAAAAGTACACTCAAGGTCGCCATTAATTTTAGCACACGATTAGTGTCGGCAAGTTGAGAATCCTTGTGCAAACTCGGGTCTTCCATAGCCTCGAACTGCACACGGGTCCTCAACCTGTGCCTTAACCTACAGTTCTTATATTAATATCGGGAAGCTGAGAATCCTTGTGCAAACTCGGGTCTTCCATAGCCTCAAGTCGCCTCTGCGGAATTCTCACTTCCCCCTTAACCTACAGTCCTTATATTAGTATCGGGGAGCTGAGAATCCTTGTGCAAACTTGGGTCTTCCATAGCCTCAAGTCACCTCTGCGGAATTCTCACTTCCCCCTTAACCTACAGTACTTATATTAGTATCGGGGAGCTGAGAATCCTTGTGCAAACTCGGGTCTTCCATAGCCTCGAGTTGCCTCTCAACTTCCCCCTTAACTTACAGTACATAATTTGTATGTACAGGCCCTGGACATAATGTGTCCTGTGGGGCCAATGGGCGAGACGTCAGGTCTGCACCCACTTCACCACTACCCTGTCTCTCAACTGACTCAGAGATTACAGGTGTGGTTACGAACAGCACAGGAAGGACATGTCCCTGATTAGTGGTGTTACTTTGACACACACTGCAGGAACGGACAAAACTATCTATGTCCCGTCCCATCCCTGGCCAGAAAAAGTCAGCTCGGATACGGCCCTGGGTCTTCCTTTTGCCCATGTGACCTCCTGAGGCTGAACAATGACCCCATTGTAACACTGCTAGGCGGTACTTGGCGGGAACGACAAACTGCAGTCGAACCTCGCCCTCGGGTGTTCGTGACTCACGGTAGAGCCGTCCTTGTTTACGAAGGAACTTGGCTCGACCTCCCTGTGAATACTTTATCACTCGACCCTTTTGTTTGTTACGCACGGTAGCAAGTGTCGGGTCAGAATGTTGTTCTTGCACAACAAGTTGACTACACATCAGATCTTGCGGCGATTCAATGATCACTGGGGTGACACAATCTGGAGCCTCAGCCATGGCTCGTGTTACCGCAGCAGCCAAAGTCTGAGTAGCGTCATCGGAGCAACTATCCTTGACTCCATTAACATTTCCAATGATGAGGTCAAATAAAGGTTCTGGCATGACAACTGCAAGTGTCATACCAGTATAAAATGGAGATGCCACCTGGATACGTGCCTCAGGGAACAATCTCACTGATCCATCAATAAGTCTAACTTGGATCTGTCGACCTGTATACTCATCGGGCCGAACTAAACTCTGCTTAACAGAGCAGCCTGAGGAACCATTGTCCCTCAGGACATTTACAGAAACATCTCCTACAAACCCTGGCTGAACAAGAAAGGCAGTGTTGTTGGTGGAAGGGTCTGAGGAGGTAGCAGCCAGTCATTCATGAGACTGCGGAACAACCGATGCAGCAAACGTGACGCCCTGGGAACTAGGTGTCTGAGGAGAGTTCATGGTCGGAGGGGGACTTGTGAACTGTTGGGAAGTACCTGTACTGGTAGAGATGGCACCACCGGGTACTTGTGGAATGAAGGCTGCATTTGCCTCCTGCCTCCGATACACTAATTGACCTGACTGAGGGTTACGTGGCTTGTCCTTGTATTGCTGCTGCTGCTGCTTGGGGAACTGCTGCTGGTTGGGGTGCTTGTTGTACCGCTTCCAAGCAGGCTGCTGTGTATTTTGCCCCTGGTCCTTCTGTGGTTTTGGACCTTGGCCATTACTCTGAGAACGGCCTTGGTGCTGGGATTCAGTCTGAGACGGCTTCCCAGACTTGGCAGTAGCTTTTCTGCTCCAGGTGTTTTGCTTACGAGCTTGATACCTGTATGCAGTAAAGAATGCATCAGCCTTTTCTGCCATTTGGCTGGCATCTTTCACCTGGCAGATCTTAAGCTGTGCTATGAGCTCAGCAGGCCACGACCTCTCTAGCTGTGTACGCAGCATAAGGTCAATTATCCCCTCACGCGTGGAAGGAGTTTCATCTTTCTCCATCCACTCATTTAAGAAAGCTGTGAGACGATCAAGGAACTGAACAGCTGTCTCCTTGTCTTGGAGACGAGCTCGCATGAACTGAACTTTGGCGTCGTCTACTGTGAGACCATACGCCTTAATGAGTGCAGCTTTCATCATCTCATATGTGAGATTGTCTCCACGAATTCTGTGGAGAATATCGAGGGCAGGGCCCTCAAATAGGCTAAGAAACTGAAGCCGCTTAGCTGCCTCATCCAGTTGATACATGTCTGCCATGTCCTCAAAACGAGCTATGTACGGCTCGATTCGCTCGCTTTCCTTGTATGAAGGAAGCTTGATGCGTGGGGTCGCCAGGACATGTGCAGGGAGAACGCTCGTGGAGCTTGGACCAACTGCACCAGACGTGTCTGAAGCCAAGGAATCTCGCTTGAGCTTCAGCACTTCAAGTTCATGTTTTTCTCGTGCCTCACGTTCGGCACGTTCATATTCACGTTGTTCCCGCACGTGTTCTAAGTCGAGTTCGCGCTCCTTTTCGCGTTCCTCACACTGTTCTCGCTTGTGTTCGCGTTGTTCTCGCTCATATTCGCGCTGAATCTTACGCTCTTCACGGGGATCATTCTCGCGCTGCTGCTCCTGATTATGCCGCGAGAGTATATACTCTTTAATTTCGGTTGGGTCCGAAAGACCCATTTCTTTGGCTTCCTGTAAAAATACAGTAGTAGCCATGGCGCTAATTTATTAACCAAACCGAAATTGAGTACTGACTGCTTAGCGACAAATACTTATTAATAAACACAAGTAAAGAATACAGACACAAGCTAGTGGTGACCAGTCTTATCTAGTTAACCGGCAAAGAATAAATCAAAAATGTAAATGACTGGGAAGACTCAATAATAGACACAATGGGTAGCGACTACCCAGGAGCGAATAAAATCGTCTGGCGTTACCAAGAATAAACTAGAGTTAAGTACTCTATGGATTGATAAAGCAAAATTCACTTGCTAAATTAAGGGTAAACACCAGTAAGCTTGTGCCTGTAAACTTTAACGATAAATACCTAAATATGAACGAGTGAGCACTATCTTGTGAATAGCTTTATAGCTAGGAGTTAATATCCTGGCGAGGTCGCCAATTGTCACGGGGTTTTTATAATATCACAATGTTTTTAAAATAAATGGTTAAATATTATTTAATTGATATTAATATTCAATAATATTGAAGAGCAGAGACAATGATTGTCTTGCTACATCAAGCAACGATTACTTTACGCTGGCTTGTGCACAATTCTCTGAGAACGAGAATTTAAAAACTTTCTCAACAGTACACAGCAGAGACTAATTACTCACAAATGCTGAATTAGTACTGTTAGCCTCTGGAGAAAGTTACTTCACCCCTGACAATAAATAACTAATACTAACATCAGGTTCTTGCCGATGCTTAAACTCCTAGGTGGCACAATGGAAATTAAGTTAATACAACAAGACTGGTCTAAGTACCAGTTATGAAAGCAAACGTTTATGCAAGCTAGGAGCTATATGGAAAATAAGCTTAATTTGGAGAAATGAAACAAGATTTTACTTTACATTAAGCTCAAGAAAAAGAAGTTAAATTTATTGATTACAAAAAATAAATTTAACGTTACATTTCAAATCAAATCAATGAGACCGCACTCACTCACTCACACAAAAGCTAAATACTTACGCCTAGGGAAAAAAAAACACCTTAACTAAACTCTTAAGACTACAAAATACAAAAAGGAAATACTATAGTCGATGAATGCTTTGTATCACCCGAAGCTGAACTAAGGATGGAAGTACTGGATAACTGTCTCAGTGGAGTCTGGGTGCTAGCGACCTCTTCTCTCGCACTTCTGGAGCACAGGACCTCTCTCCATCAAAGCAGCAACTAGACTGAATTCAAATGATGTATAGGCGGGACGCACAAGCCACCGGAAGAAGGCGTGGCTAACGGTTGAGGCAAGCAGGGGCGAACAATAAAGAAACAATTGTATCGCTCAGTAGAGCACTTAGTGACGTGCATTAAATCGGTCACTTTTGAAAGTGACGAATGTTTTGAAAAGTATACTCCGAAATGGAGAGAGAAACGGTTAACTGAACGATACACAATGAGTTTTCCACTAATAGTTCGTGGCTTCTCACAAAAGGGAAATGTCGCGAATTGATTCCTGACAAGGGTGATAAAGGAGTTAGTTGAGGAGTGAAAGATAAAAATGGTAGATTGCTTGTGGAGAAGGGAGAAAAAGTGAGCAGATGGAGAGAATGTTTTAAGGAACTGTTAAACATAGAGAATGAAAGTAATGCGAGTATAAGTGGCTGGAGAATGGCTGGGAGAAGGAGGGAGGATAGAAGAGAGGAAGAAATCAGTAGAATGGAAGTAGTGGAAGCAGTGAAGAAAGTCAAAATGGGGAAAGCCCCAGGAATTGATGGAGTGTGTGGTGAAATGCTGAAGCATGGGGGAGAGATAATAGTAGACTGGATTTGGAAGATGTGTAGATTGGCTTGGGAGAAGGGTAGAGTTCCGGAGGATTGGAAGTCATATATAATCAGTACCCTGTACAAAGGAAAAAGGGAAAATGAAGTGTGTGGTAATCATAGGGGCATTTATCTTTTTAGTATAGTAGGAAAAGTATGTGGTAGGATGCTTATTGACAGAGTCAGGAAAATAACAGAGGCATTAATTGGAGAAGAACATAGAGGTTTTAGGAAGAGAAGAGGTTGTGTGATGTTTGTTCATAGGTCGTTAGTGGAAAAGTTTCTAGAGAAGGGAAAGAAGTTGTATGTGGCATTCATGGTTTTGGAGAAAGCATATGGCAGGGTGGATTGACAAGGAATGTGGAAAATATTAAGAATATTTGGAGTAAATGGGAAATTGTTGAATTCCATGATGTATGAGGGTGCAAAGGCTGCTGTGCATGTAGATAGTGAACTGAGTGAATTTTTCTATCTGAATGGATTGAAACAGGGATATGTCATGTCCCTGTGGTTCTTTAGTATGTATACAGATGGGGTTATAAATGAGATACAAGGTAGGGCAGTGGATGTTGGAGTGGCCCTAGTGAGAGAGGATGGCATTTGGAAACTTCCTTTACTGTTGTTTGCAGACGATAATGTGTTGTTAAGTGAAGAAAAAGGGGAGCTGCAAGGCTTGGTGAATGAGTTTGGGAGAGTGTGTGAGAAACAGAATCTAAAGGTGAATGTAGGGAAGAGTAAAGTTATGGTCTTCGAGAGAGATGAAGTCAGAGAATGTACAGTGAAGTTGGATGATGAGGAAATGGAAAATGTGAGTATGTTTAAGTACTTGGGTAGTGTGATGAGTAAGGATGGAAGTTTGGAGGGTGAAGTGCTTGAAAGGGTACAAGAAGGAAGAAAGGTTGCTGGTTCTTTGAAAGCAGTGATAAGGAACAGGGAAGTGAGCATGGAAGTAAAAAAGTAACTGCATGAATGTATTGTGATACCATCTGTAACCAGTGGAAGTGAAGCTTGGACTCAGTTGTAACGACACAAGCCAAGAGTGAGAGCAGTGGAAATGAGTTATTTGAGAGGAGCATGTGGAATTACATGGAGAGACAGACTGACAAATGAAGAAGTGAGAGAGCATTGTGGCGTGGATGTCGATGTGATAACGTTAGAATTGAGGTGGTTTGGCCACGTGGAGAGGATGGAGTGCGAGAGACTAACGAGGAGAGTGTATGTGAATGAGCTGGAGGGGTGGGGGAGGGAGTCTCTCTCTCTCTCTCTCTCTCTCTCTCTCTTGCTCTTTTTTAGTGGTAGATGGGGATGCTCACCATCTACTCACTCGATGTAGTGCTGCTTGTGGGTGACTGCCCTTTCCTCTCTTCTTTCTTTCCATTATTCTTTCGTCTTCTGTCTGTCTACAGGTGACTCTACACTGTGTGACAAGCCAGATGGTGTCCTGTACACCAGGAAACCATTTACTGTGCTGGGTGGTAACCATATAACCAAATTATGGTGCATGGTGGTTTAGTGGGTAATTAAGGTGCTCCAATTGGATTGAACCTGTGTAGGTTTATCTCCAAGGGGTGGTTGGGGTTTATTGCTCTTGTAATGCCACTCAGGGATGAGTGAGGCGGGTCACTCTCATCTTAAATGTCAGGACCAATTTGCCTAGCCCTGGGCTTCTGTGCTCCTCATGGGGCAACACAAGATTAGATGGTGAATGATTTTTTAAAAATTTATTATCATTATTATTTTATTTTTTGAAGAGCAGATTTCTTAGTGGCATCCCATCGAATGCATTCACCAGGTCTACAGATGTTGAGTCTGTTATAGGTGAATTGTTTTTATCATTATATTTTCCTTGCAGCTGTTTAAAAGATTTCCCCCGATCTACATGTCAGGCTTGAATTCAAACACTGTTTCAGATATGGTACATTAACTCTCCCTTATATTTTTATCAAGAATGTCTTTACTACAACCACTATTATCCCATAGCCCAGTAAGTATGTATCTGTAATTTCCATGTTCTGAAGCCATCTCCCATCCCTGTCGAGAACTTTATGATGAATCACTTGAACCAGTCCTGTAGGATGGATTTTTCTTAAATTATTACATATACCATATTTGTTATGGTTAACCCATGCACCCTGTGGAACTTCCTCAGATGTGCACCCCCCCCCCCCCTTTTTTTTTTTTTCTTGTTTATTCAACTCCATTGTGTACTGTGGCTCTTCTGTCATTCTGCTGATGGCTGGCTGGGTCAATAAACAGGAAAGGTGGTTTGTACATCCTTTATTAGGATGTTTTTGCAGCAAAGGATCCAGATTCACTATGCTTAACTTGTTGACACAGCAAGCTGATGAAATCTATAGAGGTCATCTTGGTGTCTTTTTGCACACTGAGTGTGATTTTCTGTTATGTTCTTTGTTTTATTTCACAGTACATGTACACCTTCCTGTAAAGGTAGAAGTTAGTTGAAGATGAGTCATAATCACAGATTTGCCCAGGATGCATAGGGTTAACCTTATATCCAAGGATGCCATCAGCATCAATGGAACTTTATCCTTACCTCCCACAGGTTTATTGTTTTTCATTTTGGCAAATACATGCATCACCTGGTGGTAGGTTGTGGCCACTGTCGTACTTTCACCAGATTTAATGCTACCTATTTCTTCTATCTATCTGTTGCCAGATTCCTTAATCCCATAAGGGGTGGCCACAAACCAATTGCCTCCATGTCGCCCTGTCCCCCGCCATTTCATTGCCCTGCTCTAAGCTCACACCCCCATCTCTCATATACCTCCCCACTCTATCCCTTCATATCATCTGTGGCCTTCTCCTCCCTCTCTCCCCCTCCACCTCATTCACATACACTCTCCTCATCAGTCTCTCACTCTCCATCCTCTCCGCATGGTCAAACCACCTCAGTGTGTTTCTCCTAACGCTTCCTATCACATCCATATCCACACCACAATGCACATTCACTTCCTCATTTGTCAGTCTGTCTCTCCATGTGACTCCACAGGTTCCTCTCAGATAACTCATTTCCACTGCTCTCACTCTTGACTTGTGTCCCTCCAATAAGGTCCAAGCTTCATTTCCATACGTTAGAGTTGGTGTCACAGTACTGTCATGTAGTAACTTTTTCACTTCCATGCTTACTTCCCAGTTTCTTATCACTACTTTCAAGGAACCAGCAACCTTTTTCCTTGTTGTACCCTTCCAAGCACTTCATCCTCTAAACTTCCATCCTTATTCATCACACTACCCAGTTACTTAAATGCACTCACATTTTCCATTTCCTCCTCATCCAACCTCACTGTACATTCACTGACTTCACTTCTCTCCAAGACCATAACTTTACTGTTCCCTACATTCACATTTAGATTTTGTTTCTTACACACATTCCCAAACTCATCCATCAAGCCTTGCAGCTCCCCTTCGTCTTCACTTAACAACATAGTATCATCTGCAAACAACAGTTCAGAGTTTTCAAACACTGCCCACTCTCACTAGGGCCACTCCAACATCCACTGCCCTGCCTTGTATCTCTTTTATAACCCCATTCAAGTACAGATTGAACAACCATGGAGACATGACACATCCCTGTTTCGATCCAGCCTTCAGATGGAAAAATTCACTCAGTTCACTAGCCACACACTGCAGCCTTAGCACCCTCAAACATACTCTTCACGGCATTCAGTAACTTCCCATCTACTCTATATGAGGTGCTCTGAGCCAGAGGGGCGACCGTGCATTTTGCTTATTTTCAACAATTATTTGTTAAACTTTGACATGGCTAATTATACAATGGTAAAACTATACTTTTATGCATTTTATTGTTTATCATGAAAGTGCTAGCCAAGACGATTAAATTAGTTGTAAACATGACATGTTTAAAGTATATTACAGTTTGATAATTAGATGTCAAAGCAAATAAGTAAAATGCACGGTCGCCCCTCTGGCTCGGAGCACCTCATATATTCTTAATACTTTCCACAATCCTTGTCTATCAACCCTGTCATATGCTTTTTCCAAATCCATGAAGGCTGCATACACCTTCATTTCTACCTCTAGAAACTTTTCCACTAAAGATCTGGGATTGAATATCTGATCTACACAACCTCTTCCCTTCCTAAAACCTCCCTGTTCTTCTCCAACTAATTCCTCTATTATTTCCCTAACTCTGTAAATAAGTACAGTATCTTACCATATACTCTTCCTATTACGCTAAGAAGACAAATGCCTCAGTGATTACCACACACTTCTTTTTCCCCTTTTCCCTTGCACAAGGGAATAATTACACTTGACTTCCAATCCTCCAGGACTCTGCCTTCCTCCCAGGCCAATCTGCATATCGTCCACATCCATTCTGTTACTATCTCTCCCCCATGCTTCAGCATTTCAGCACACACTCCATCAATTCCTGGGGCTTTCCCTATTTTAACTTTCCTCATTGCTTCCACAACTTCCATCCTACTGATTTCTTCCTCTCTTTTCACATCCCTCTGTCTCCCAGCCATTCCCCAGCTGCTTATACTCTCATTACTTTCATTTTCTGTTCAGCAATTCCTTAAAGTGTTCTCTCCATCTGCTTACTTTTTCTCTATTCTCCACTTGTAATCTACCAGTTTTATCTCTCATTGCCCAACTAACTTCTTTGGCACCCTGTCTTACTCTCTTTACCTCTTTCCAGAACGTTTTCTTACATTCCCTCAACTGTACACTCAGATTCCTTCCAAATTCCTCATCCACTGTCTTGCTTTCTCTTACTAATCTTTTCATCTCTCTCTCATCCTGTTGACATATAATTCTCTCTTCCGTATCTCAACTTCTTCCACACCCCTGTTTCTCATCCACTCACTATATGCTTTCTTCTTTTGTGCCACAGCTTTTCTCACCTCTTCTTTCCACCATGCTGTTCCTTGCACCCCCTTTTGTCTTCTCTTTACCCTACACACCACCCCACGTGCTGCACAGATTTCTTCTGTGAATATCTTGCACACACCTTTCACGTCCCCCATCTGCTCCAGTCCATATTTATCCAGTCGCTCCTCCACTCTCCTCTTATATTCTGTTCTCTTTCCATCCTCCTGTAACCCTTCCACCCACCTTGTATGAGCTACTTCCTCCTGTCCTTCCTTTCTTCCATTTCTCCATTTCATTCATTTTTCTGTCTGCCCTCTTCTCTTCCTGTTTCTCTTAACCTTGCTGTCAGTTTTTATTGCTCTAGTTCCAATGGGACATCTCATTGTGGTGGCACCACCTCCCGGGGGATCTCCTGGGAGCCACACCGTCCCAACTATCCAGTCCCAGTGCAGTGTGGTGCCCCAGCACTGCTGCTGTCGCAAGGTATCTCCCCCAGTGGGAGTGCAGCTGTCAGGGTGCCAATCTCCAGTGAGGGTGATCAGTTTCCTCCATTGCTTCAGTGTTCCACCTCAGTGACATCATGGGCAACCCAACAACAACAACTCTTCTTTCCATTTCAGGTTGCCACATTGACTAATAAGGCTAATGGTTTCCTGTAATGTAGGAAACCATTTACATTGCTGGATGGTAACCATATAGCCAAGTGATGGGGTGATGTGGAGCCTACCATGGTGCTCCTGTTAACTGGATGGAGAGACGCAAATGCGGTGTCTATCCAGGAGCCAAAGCTTTACACCTTCCCATGCCTTGCTGTGGCAGGGTGCTGTATACTTCAAGAGAGCATTGATTCATTACACATGATGGCCCTGCAGGGGCAGTTGCTTGCCTGTGGTTGATGGATCTGCTCAGCCAGACAGACTGGGGTTGACAACAACAACTTTCTTCACCCGTTTTAGTGTAATCTTGGAATAGTTGCTGCATTAGCCTTGTTAATTTTAGACTGTCCCAGTTCTTGGAAAACTGCAATATTTGCCTGTTAATACCCAGATGCTTGAATCATGGAGGGTGTAGCCACAAACTAATTGCACCCACATTGTCCTATCCTCTACCTCCACCATCAGCCAGCCCTCTCCTTCCACGTTTCCTTGGTCTCTCCTTTCTCCTCTCTTAAATACTGTTTACAGATTTGGTTTTTTAGGGAAACCATATTCCTATATAAACTCACAGAGCAAAAGGATTTTTATGAAATGTTACCGTTGTGTATGTCAAGGGATATTTGTACTGTTGGTACAGGTAAGTTATGCAGAGATTGATCCTGCTTGTGTCTACACCAGGGCATTTGGTACGGTGATGTTCAACCTGGGATCCATGTTGCTGTGGGCACTGGGTCGCACCCTGGCACCGGAGAGCCCCTTCTTGCGCACTGCTATGGGGGTCGGTGGGGCCGCCACCACCTTCTACCTGGGCCACAATTACCTCACATACCTCAACTCACTCTCTCGCCCAGCCAAATAGTGTAGTGGTCAAGTGTAGGTTGAAGATATTGAGCCAATCAAGTTGTGTGTGATAGATTTACCAACTTTGAGGGTTATACTGAAGTCAGTGGTGAGAGTGAAGTGGACTTACGTAAGAAATAGATGAAAGTTTGACTGGTTTGATTTTGGTGGACTTTTGTAAATTTATAACTTAAAAAGTACACAAATGTTCAGCTGGCTTAATTTTGATGGATTTTGTATGGTAAGTTTTTAATGAGCTGAGAAATACACCAAAGTTTAAATTCATAGAAGAAATGGAAGGTGAAAAATTTAGAAGTTTTTATAAATTTATAGCACCCCTGATGGTTTTGTAAATTTGTGACGAATTGAGGCTGCAAGAAATTTTTGAAGGCTTTTCATATTTTGTAATGATACCCTTAATTGTGTAGCATACTAGGGGAGATTTGATAATGTGTCTTGCTCATCTTGCTTTAGTTCTTAATTTTGTCGATCACCTTTAAACCTAAAAAATGCACAAAACATCTTAGAGAATAATGTAATTTAAGAGATCAGAATACAGGTTGTTCATTAATTGTCTGGCCTTTTACACAGTATAGCTTCGAAAAGGTTATAGATGCTGTACAGTACTTCACTGTGTCTTTCCTCATTTCCCTAAGTTTGAGGGCATCAAACATACAGTTGTCCCTTCGTGTTTCCCGGCTTAGGGAACACAAACCCTTGTGAAGTGAGATATTTTCACCCCTCAAAAAAAGGCCGTTTCACTTATATGTTACAGGTAACTACTGTTTGTGATTACCTGCAAACTCCTTGAACTGTCCCAAAACATCACTGGGTGTTAAAAGCTACTTGTTTTAAGTGTATTTTTAGATATTTAACAAAGGGTATTAAAGCATCCCAAACTATACCTTAAACTGATGTATTTTGAGATGTGCATTAAACCGGGAGTAATGAAAGCTGCAAATAGGGAACCCACGTACAGGGACTTGCAACCACCAGAAAATTTGATCATTTCAGTAGACTTTGAAATATAGTTAGAAATAGCCTTTAAGAACTCTTTTACTTCAAGGGGTCTTCCTTCAGCTGAATAAATTTGTCTAATCATACCAAGAAGTAATGAAATATGTTTATAGAGAAGGGCTTAACTAAATTGAGACTAGAAATTTGCAAAGTAGTGTTTGAGTTAAGTACCGTCCTAACAAATATCATAACACAAAGTTATTTTCACATATAAGTTGGATAATTTATGAACAACCTGAATATTTGTACGTGGCTTAAGGAACGATGGTGAGAGTTGAAGTGTATATTGTATGTGATCCTTTGTATAATAGATATAGATACTGATGCCATGTGATGTTGAAATCCTTCATAGGGGAAGAATTCACCATGGTAAGTAGCAAGTGGGCATAGAGTGTGTAAATATAACCCTATTTCTTATTAATGTATATATAAAAGAAGGCTGTTGTGCCAGCAGTATAGTAGCCCAGTAATGATTGTAGGCTTAAATTATCCCTTCAGTATGATGGTGTCTTTTATATTTTATTCTGGACTATCTTTGACTAATTTTATTCTGCTTGGGATGAAAGTTTTTAACTTGAGGGGTTAGGTATAGCCTTACTTTTGCTGTGAGGGATTTCTTCACGAGTTGAATAAAATTGTCTGCAAGCAGGAAGAATAATATGTAAAAGACATCACAGCATTTGAAGGGTTAACCCCTTCACTATGATGATGTCTTTTCCATTTTAATCAGGCCACCATCAGATGATAGTACCCAGTGTAAGAAAAAAACATTAGCTGTACAGGCAGTCCTTTTATAAGTCAATTTTTTTCCTTCTCATTCTCTCTCCAGTTGGTAATGTAAAATGAGGGAACTTGCAGTCCAGCCTTCTATGTAGCAGTGGAATGTTAATAATCACTTTTTCCCTGGTTCACTGTTGATAATAGCATAAGAGAATGTAAAAATTGACTTATAACAAGGGCTTATTGCATTTAAATTGTCTGGGAAAGTCTCCCCTAAGCTGAATGAAATAATATGAAGGTGGCACAGGCAACATAAAGACTCCCTCATAGTGAAGGCATAAATAAAACAATGATTCCTTTTCACCAGTATTGTGATGCTGTTGAGTTGAGTGTGTGGCTTATTGAAAAATTATGTTGGTGAGAGCATTCCATTTATAAAGTTTTTGTCGTATCTGATCTGTCCTTCCTGCTTTAGGGTGAGTCAGAGGAGTTCACTTATCAGAGAAGAACATCTATGTTTTTACTTTTGCACTGAAAAGCAGTTATCCTCTTAAGCATCCCAGAATCTTGCTTCTTTTCACAACTTAAGATTAGTTCTCTGCCCTCACAGAGTATGTCTTCTTGGCAAGTTCCTTTCTTTTTCTGGAATGAATATGATATTTTATCCCATGCTGCTGAAAAGTGAATAGTGTCTTTCAGATACATGCTCTCTCTTCCAGGAACCTATAAGCAATGATATTTTTTCCCAAAGTTTAAGCAAACGAGGTTTCTTTAATTGTTGCAAAATAAACATTGTCACACTTAGTTTTAAATTGTCCACTTTTCCTTGATAAGAGCTCCAGTGTCGAGCTATGATAACTCGTGAATCAGATTTTTGTACTGTGTTTTGTGAATTGTTTTATTTCTTTGCTACAGAAATAATATATACAGTAATCTTCCCAATATCCGATGTAATACAGCCAAAGGCATGTCCGGGAAGTGATTTTGTCCGGATGCTTGGCCCCTGCCTCCTGGACTGGTACGGTACTTATGGACCCTAGCCCAGCCTAACTTTGAAAGCCACCTAAATAACTCCCTACTGGACATGCATAGCACCTATTTAAGACCCTATTCTATTCACACAGATAAGGGACATAAAGCTTGAAATAAATGAAAAGGAACCAGAGAATGAGGAAATAGTAGTATGGAAAATATTTAGCAGCGTACAGGGTACTTACAGAATGTCTGTGGCTGCCTCCTCAAAGGCTCTGGCAGTGGTGAAAATGGTCTTGAAGCACGTACAGTAATCCAGTGTTGTGCTGCACTTAATTCTTTGCACTGTGAATTATAATTGCTTAACACTGCACATTCTGTTCTTAATTGCGCCACACCAGTTTCAGCCGCCAGTTTGCACTCCACACTTGATCCTTTGCGCTCTAAATTCTAATTTCTTAACACTGCACAACATTGTAAATTCCCATGCGTTCTAGTGATGAGGTATTGCAGTTTATTCACTGTTTATTCACAAAAACGAACATGTGCTGCATCCATTGTGATGAGCATCAACTCACGATAGTACAGTAGTTAGGTGGTAACTGGGGAGGGGACGGACAGCAGGGGGGCTGGCGGCCATGCGTAGACACAGCTGTTCGTTGCCGCGCACCAAGTTCAAATTACAGGTGAGAAAAAATTCAGTTTCTTTTATATTTTTTTCATTTTTTGGCCATTTTTGGGTTCCAAAGGCCCAGGCCCAAAATGATCGGGTAGTGGGGTGTCCAGTTAGTGGGTGTCTGGATAATAAAGGGATTACTGTATATATTACAGTAAACCCTCGATATAACAAACTAATTGGGGGGAGGGATGGGTCGCTATATCCGAAAGTTCGCTATATACGAGGGGTCGGTATTTCTGAGGGATTACTGAACTCAGTTTGTTATATAGAGGGAGTCTTTCGGTCCTACATGCTCAAACATAACTAAACTAACGCTATGAAGTTTTACATGGAGAATTCAATTGTTTATGAAGTTGTCAATACAATACTGTATGAAGTTGTACATATAAATACAATACCTATAATAAGAATACAGTATAAAGTAGTACTATTACAGTACATCCCAAGAAGGGATGCTGTTGTCACCGTGGGCTGATTCCCGAACTTGCCCCTCATTTAGCGACCTTTGTTCGCAAAATCTGGGAGAAGTTCGATCGCGATTTGGCCGTTCATTATACAGTATCTGAAATTCACAATACCGGGGTTCATTATATTGAGGGTTTACTGTATATATATCTATATTTATCTGTATCTATCTATCTATTTATATGCAGTATTAGTGTATATATATATATATATATATATATATATATATATATATATGTATGTATGTATGTACAGTATATACACAGCCAACTCGGATAATTCACGGTTATTTTAGTCTTAATACTTACTGTGACTTAGAAATCCCGTGAATTATAAATAACATAACTTATGGAGAAAATTACCTGAGTCTCACCTCTCAGCAGAATTGCCCCCTACCACCATACATAACCTGACTAGTCACCAGCGAACACTAATAATCTTTCAAAACAGTATATAATGCATGTATTTAATGGGAATGACCAATATTGTAAAGTTCATACCTGACTCCAACTGATGACAGTGCTTAAGTGGATGAGATAGAGGGAGGGATTCTGAGGCTTGAGGCACACTAGGGCCTGTCAGCATGAGGCGAGTGGGGTAGTAGTGGGGACAGCAGAGTGGACTAGTGCGCCCACTTGCTATGATTGGAATGTCATGCTTGAATATGATTGGCTTCCAGCCGTGACAAATGTAAACGACGCCACGACCTGGATAACTCACTTTAGTCACTTGGGACAGTGACCGCAGCTATCAAATTGGTTACCGCGACGTATGAAGTGATCATGGTTTGGATGGAAAAGTACCATGAATTAGAAAGCCCTAACCAACAAACCCGTGGATCTATGCGAGTTGACTATATAATACACCTATACAGTATATTCAGTACTATATATATATATTGGTATATATATATACATATATATATATACATATATATATATACATACATACATATATACACCTCTGTGGTACAGTGGTAGAGTGTGCTTTTCGCCCGCTGGTGAGCGCGGGTTTGTTTCCTGCCAGAGTTGTAAAAACTTTGGGAAGCGTTCACCAAGCCACTTGCTACTTTGGCGGACATAAGGGGTGTTGTGGTTGAACCAGTATCACATACTAGTATGCTTGCACCCAGTCGGCTTAAGGTGGGCCGATTACACTTGGTTCACAGACTACATACACATCCAAAGCCACTACAACACTACTATCACACTCACAAGCACTTCTCACCTTACATACAGTCTCCACCAGACAGCCTAACCCACTGGGTAGAGATACAGTGGCTGTCTCGTCCTTGCTTTGGTAGGGATAGGCTGGTCCTGCAGTGGACCTCGACGGCTGATGATGACGATGATATATATATATATATAATACAGTATATTGAACTGTCTGAATCTTAAACATCCCTTTTGAGATATGGAATGGGAAATTTGGCTGAAATAATTTTAGTGTGTAGTCAGTACAGGAGCAGTGATGATTTCAGTCCTACCATTTCTGTTTAAACTGGAGACTCATCATTATAATCATCATCATCAACCAAATTTCCCATTGTATCAAAGGGCTGTGTTAAATACAGACGTAATGAGAGGAAAACAGGTGTAGAATCTATCAATGTAATGCTCAGTGAAATGGAAAACTAGTGCATTCATTGTTATTTAAGCCTTCAAAAATTCTCAGCTCCTTACCACAGAAGAATTGGTGAAGAGTAGAAATATCCTAACAGTAATTACGCCAAGTGGTCAGCACTGTACTGGTGTTGGGTGTTGTTGTGCAGTGATACATATGACACCACTACTGTAATTATGGTTTCCTTGATGCTGTGTTCATTGACACGTGGTGTTTGAAGTTGTGATATATTGGTTTAATGTTATGATATGTATGTAGTTGTACAAAAATAAAGCTTTCTATAGAGAATAATGTGTTCATATGAGGTTCATTTATATGTGACTGGGAAAAGGAGAGAAATTACATGCAGTTTGTTCCCATTCAAAGTTGTCATCATTAGGTTCTTGAATCATCAACATGATCATCATCCTTAGTTTCATGTAAATGTGGGGTAAGGTAGGATCTTGAAACAGGTGCTGAGAAGATATAAAAGTGGGATAGTAGTTGTTTCACAGGCAGTATGGCTGAACAGCCCCAAGTCCCTAAGGAAGGCCATGGCCAAGACCGGGCTTTCCCACAGAGCTCTCAAGGAGTGTATGTTGTCTTGTTGGTGCAAGTGATTGTGTGCAATGCTGTCTTTCATAATGTGCTTAATATAGTATGGGGTGCTGTGTTGCATCCTGGATAGGCATCAGCGACTGAGTCATCCGGCCTCTTCTGATAACTCAAGAGGGCTGGATGATGCCCACATCTCAGCCTGGCCAGGTGGACCCTGTCCTCAAGAGGTAGGATTCAGAAGGATGGATATCAGGAGGCTGTGCATGCAGCTGTATGTTGTTTTTGAGTGGCTGAATGGAGTGATGAGTAATTTGATCATGGATATGCTTCTGGAAGCTGGTTTGAGGCAGGCACAGGGGGAGAGGTGACTATTTGTATATGATATCATGAGCTGGGTGTTGTTTTGATGTTCCTTGGTGCGTGTGGATGTGCTGCCATGCAATGTAGTGGATGGTGTGGGTTTGTCGAGGTTGTGGCAAGAATTTGTGTGCCTCTCATGTCTAGATGATCCTTAATTTTGAGGACTTTGGTTTTTTGGTGTAGGTGTAGTAGCTGTGCAGGCTGTGATTATTTTTAGGGCCTTGTTCTGTATGGTCTGTAGGGTGTTGTAATGTGCTTTAGTAAGGTTAGAAGCCAAAGCAGGGCTTGCATAATTCATCACTGAATGTATATATTGTATGTATACTGTGGTGATAATTTCTTTGTGTCCGAATGTTGTATTGGCAAGTAACCTTAGAGCGTTGAGTCTTGGTGTTAAGTTATTTTTAATATTCGTGATCGTTTGGTTTTAAAGGCTCCAACATGCTTGCATGCGTCAGCCCTGGTCACCTAATGGTGGCTCTCCATGCTGCACGATCCATTGCAGCCTCCCTGTTCAGTCCCTTAACCCTGAGGTCACACTTAATGACCTTGTCCCATGTCTTTTTCGGTCTACCCCTCATAACCCCACCCCCAATATTAACACTTCTCACCTTCGTTACCCAGTTATCATCCCCCATCCTCGCCACATGTCCAGACCATCTCAATCTACCTCTCCTCATCACAACACCAATACACTCCAGTCCCATCCTACCTCAACTCTTCCATTGTAAACCCAGCACCCCCCCCCCCCCACAGACCCTGCAGACAGGGACGCACTACACATCCACCTAATCATTGTCATTTCTGTACATCTGAGCCGGCGAATATCCTCCTCCTTTACTGCTCAGGTCTCACTGCCATACAGCATTACACTCCTAACACATGCTGCGTACAAAGACCCCTTAGCACGTAGGGAGAGTCCTCTCAGTGTCAGGAGAGGCAACAGCTCCATGAACTTCTTCCAACCACTTCTCACCCTAGCCACAGAGCTAGCTCCAGCCCCACCTCCAGCACATAACATGTCTCCCAAATAACAAAACTCTTCCACACACTCCAGAGATTCACCAGGAAGTTCAGTCCTTTCACGCCTGACAATCTCCACCTGCTCTCCCCGACATGCCGTACACATAAAGTCAGCATTATCTCACAGTCTACCTCTGATACCACATCTCTCGTGCACCCATTTATCACAAACACCGCACAAGATGGAATTACTTCCCACGCCAACCCTAGATATCATCACTCTTGTTTTATCTGCATTTACCCTTAAGTCCTTGTGCATCATATCATCTCTCCACTTCCTAAACCTTTCCTCTGCCTCCCTTTCGTTTTCTGCAATCCACACCAAATCATCAGCATACAACATCTCCCACGGGAGTCCATTTCTAAAGTAACGTGAGAGGGCTTCAAGTACCATGATAAACAACATGGGACTCAAAACTGACCCCTGATGCACACCAACATTCACAGAAAACTCATCACTCAAATTTCCATTCACTCTTCCCTGGCTGTGAGCACCCACATACATAGCCATAATCACCCTAACCAGCCACTCCAAGCCAGGCTTTCTCATTGCCCATTCACCACCTCTCAAGGGACTCTGTCCAAGGCCTTTTCCAAATCAAGAAAAACAAAATATATATCCCTTCTCCTACCAATATATTTTTCCTGAAGCTGTCGAACAATGAATATGGCATCAGTGGTCCCCCTACCTGGCATAAACCCAAACTGCATCTCATCAATATTCACTCTTTCTCTAATCATACCCTCTAAAACTTTGATGTGTTGTTTAAATAACACTGATGTATTGTAGGTTACACCAAGGATTTTGTGTGTGGGGGGGGGGGGTAGGAGAGTGTTGTTTATGGTGAATTGTGGAATGCCACTGTTCTGCTGTCCTGTTTTTGAGAAGGGTCACTGTAGATTTGGCTGGGGCTATATTGGGTCTGTTTGTAGTGAACCATTCATGTGGTATGTTTAGGTTAGGTTGGCGGATGTGTTTGCATTTTGGTGTGTACATGTGTTATGTCGTCTGCATAGGAAGTTATGTGTATCTGTGGTATGTGGGGTGTGGTTATGTCTTGCATGTATAGGTTGAAGAGTGCGGGGGACAAAACAGATCCTTGAGGGATGCCATTTGTGAAGTTTCTGAAATGACTGACCAGCAAATGTTACATGTGCACATCTGCCTGCTAAATAGTTTGCCAGCCATCATTTTGTGTTATTGTGCATGTTTGTGTTGAATATTCTGTTTGTGAAGTTATGGCAGGGGATGGCATCAAAGGTTTGCTAATGTCTAGAGTGACTAGGAGTGTTCTGTGTGGTGGCATGGCTGAATTGATCCCATCGAAAACTGTTTGCGTAAGGTGTGTAAGAAGAGTGTTTGTGGAGTGTAGCGGCCTAAAACCATGATGTGATGAGGCTAGGGGGATGTGAGGTGTTACTAATTATAATACTAGTCGTGCAGTGATTTTGGACAGGGTACAAAGGAGTGTGATTGGGCGGTGTGAGAAAGGTAGTGTGGGGTCTTTATTGGGTTTGGGGATAGTTATGATATTACCATTCTTCCAGATGTTGGGTATTATGTTGTGTGAGTAGCTGTAGTTTGATATGTTGATGAGTACTTGTATGCCTTGCAGTCCAAGATGTTTAAGGTGAATGTTGCCTATGTTGTCTGGGCCACAGGCAGATGAGTGCTTAAGGTTGCTAATGATGTGCTTCGTCTGGCTGTAAGTGAAGGGTTTGAAGTCTGGGTCTGTGGGGAACTGTCTTTTGCATCGGAGGACATGTTGGTCGTCGCGGTGGGGGTTTAGATGACTGATGTGTGAAAAGTGATTGATGAGAGTGTTTGTTTGTTGTTTGTTTGAGGGTATGGTGTCTGTTGTGATGGCAGCGTGTGGTTGTGTAGTGTTGCTGTTGGAGAATGTGATACTGTTTAGTGTTTTGTAGAGTTTGCTGATGTTTGTTTTGTGGTCAAGTGTTTGGAGGTAATTTTTCCAGTTTAGTGTTTGCTGTTCTGATATTTTATTGTATATCTGAGTGTTGAGTGCTTGTATTTATTGTACGGTGTCTTGTGTATGGGGTGTTGGTGAGTGTTGCAGTGTGTCCCGTTGGCTGATGAGGCCTTCAATTTCTGGTGTGAAGTTGGGGTTGTCTTTCTTTTTGTTGCCTCTAGGGATGTGTCTTTTGTCTGCATTTTGAATAATTGTATTGAAAGTGTGCACAGCAGTTTTGATGTTTGTGGCAGGTGTACTGTTTAATGTTTCAAAGTGTTTTCCTTTTTCAGTTGTGAAGGCCTCCCAGTTGGCTAATTAGTGCATGTTGTGTCTATGGCCAGCTGGGGTGACTCTGGTTTTGGTAGTGATGATGATTGGGAGGTGATCAGAACCTAAGGTTTTGACCACACTCCAGGATGTTGTGGGGGCGAGGTTTGGGGAGCAAAAGGTGATGTCTGGGGATGATGGGAGGAATAGGACTTGGTGTGGGATGTTGGTATGTTGATGGTGATTGTTGAGGATGAAAAGATTATCTGTCTAGGATTGTAGCACCAGCCCTTTGTATGTGTCAGGGTTGTTGACATGCTAGGCTGATGCCATGGCATTGAAATCACCACCCAGGATGATGATGGGTATGTTAATGATGTGGCGTATTTGAAGAGAATAATTGTGGTACAGTGGGGGATGACTGGGGGGGAATTGAATGTATTGGCAATTGATATGTGTTATTTGTTGCCAATGCTTATTTTAATTGATTGTATTTCTGTTGTGGTGGCATGTGGAGAAGTGATTTTTTGTGTGCTCTAGTTTCTGAAACGTTTTTGGATTGACTTACTAGGGTGATGAGTCCACTGACACCGCCATCGGCCCGGTCTTGTCTGATGGTGGTGAAGTTATGAAATGTTGGTGTTGTTTGTGTTCTGTGTAGTTTTGTTTCTTGTAAGATGGCAATGTGTATGTTTTGTTGTTTGATGAATCATGTGAATTCTTGTTTTTTGGTGTTTATGCCATTATGTTTATTTGAAGAATGTTAATGTAGTGCGTACAATGTGTGTTGGGTGCTGCAGTACAGGGGGGAGGTGTGGGTGTGGGTGGAGGAGAAAGAGTAGGAGAAGGTTGTGATAGAGGTAAAGGTTGGGGTGGATTAGATTGGGGTGGAATGGGAGGGGTTGGGGGATTGGATGGTGTGGGAAGGATCGATGGGTTAGGGTGAGGAGGTGTGGAGGGAGTAAAAGAGGGGCTGGTTGGGGGGGTTAGAGGGTGGGAGGAAGGAGGATAAGGAGCAGGTCCAGGTGTTTGTGTAATGTTTTCTGGGTGTGAGTGTTGTGCAGGTGGAGTGGGTCCAGTTCTTGCAGGAACTGCATTGAACTGAACCTTTTGTCTGTCGACTTGAAGGGATGTGTTTTGAGCATGTTGGACATATGTATTTGTTGATGAGTCCTGGATTGCTCTCAGTGTCACCGGCTAGAAGTCCAGTCTTTGAAAAATGACTGCCAGAGAGTCATTTCTCGGTGTAGAAAAAACAGTGTTGTTGTGTGTTTTGTGCTGGGAGATGTAGTACTTGCCTGGGCAACCAAAGCCACTCCCAGGTTCTTGGGACCTCTGAGGGGCTGGAGGGGGTTTGCTGTGGTTTGGCTCCCATGCTGTCCTCCTCCTCCGCTTTGACAGCCTCTGGGGGGTGGATCCATGACAAAGATGCCATCGCTTAGGTCCAGGGATAGTTACCAGTAACGGAATGATACAGTAAGTAACTTTGCAGTCATAAATGAGTGTGTTTATGCTTATAATCCATCAACCATGAACCAGAAGCATATGCATCACTGGAAGTTATTTTACTTGTAGTTCCAGTTTTTCTTTACATATCCTAAACCTTAAATGAGGGACACCTGTACTGTACAGTATGACATTTAAGCATTTGTTATGTCCTGTAATACTCCCTTTCTGTGTACTAAGCATTTTATATTGTATCAGGTTTTTGTTAGCCACAAATTTCTTGCCATTTCACCTTCCCCTTCCTGAAAACACATCCCTCTCTTTGCTTATGCTTCAGATTAACCCCTTCACTACAAGATTTCTCTCCAAGTCTGAATGTAATCATCAAGCAGCTGAGTCATGATACTGAAAAAGCTGAGCTTGTCCCAATCTGATGTGTAGGTATTGCCTTGCTTGTACTGTATATCCTTGTACAGGTAAGGTTCATTTCACATGTCAGTGGTACAGCATGGTACGTTTAGTATAATGAGATAATAGCCATGTATGCACGAGTCAGTACTTCTCGCTAAATAGCCTGAAACAACTTCATGGTGGTCAGACAATAATGTCACCTACGCATACCATCTGTAGCTTGAATATGGATGAACTCAACTGCACAGTGATATAAAAGACAAAATATCAAATGTTTATTGTCTCACCAACATAAAATATATCAAGTGTTTATGGTCTTCCATCCACCAGTTTGCAATTATATCAGTAGTTATGCAGTACAATGTCTTGTACATGGCTGTTTGCAGATCATGTGGTGGGTAATGGGATTGCCTCACCTTTACAGCTGTACAGGGGGGTAGAGAAACTCATCCCTCTCCCACCTTGTACAGTTCCTTGCAGCATCCTGCAGGGAATATATGAGTAGCATTCTCGTGTTGTGCCACGAACATACATACAGTATATATACCAGGGCTTTTTCCCTCTAGGGAGATAGCCAAACAGGACGACACACTCACCAGATTACTCATCCACACAATTTTTTTTTTTTTTTTAAATGTGAAGAAGGAACCAAAGGCCATGAGCCCGCAGTAACAGTTCCCTCCAAGAGAAAAACAAAATACAAGAGAGCCAATTTAAAGATCCGATCATTTCGAGATGCCTGGACACACTGCGTTTGAAAGACTGGAGATCACAGGAAGCAGGAAATACAGACAAAGGGAGACAGTTCCAGAGTTGACCTGTTGCATGAATGAAGGACTGGGAGTAATGGTTAACTCTTGCATTAGAGAGTTGGACAGAAAAGGGATGAGAGTCTGCTGCTAGACGGGTGCTACGCGCCTGTCGTAAAGGTGGAGGAATGCTTGCAGACAGTTCAGAGGAGCAGTAACCATTGAACTAGCAATAGAAAAGAGATAAAGATGCAAGAGTGTGGCGAAGAGACAGGTTGAAGGGAGTCAGTAAGAGGAGGAGAGTTAATGAGACGAAAAGCCTTTGACTCCACCCTATTAAGAAGAGCTGTATGAGGGGAGCCTTCCCACACATGAGAGTTGTACTCCACACAGGTGAGGATAAAACCCCTGTATAGAGTCAACAATTGTGCAGGGGTAAAGAAGGAACGGAGTCTAGCCTCTAAGGGAAGAAGGGACCGTTCCTCACCACACCACACCGCACGAGGGTCAACTGCGCAGTGCAATCCAGCAAAATCCACAGCAGGACCCAACGGAAGAGCTGGGTTACTCCTGGCGCATCATAATGGACCCATCCCCTTCCCCACACCTGACTATTCCGGTGGGGCCGCGTCACCATTTATGCATTCACAATTTCTCCAGTCATCCCTGTTATGTGCAGCCATTCTTCCTTGCTCAACAGACACCCATCTTGCATCTAACACTCTCTTCACACTGTCCATCCTTCCTATCTGTGGTCTTCCTCCCTGCCTTACACCTCTCACATCAGATCCAGTTATCTTTTTCACCAATTGTTCTTCATCCATTCTCTCGATACGCTCAAATGACTGCAACAGTCGCAGCTCAACTCAATCAGCCATCTCTTGCATATCTCCAGTTCTCCTTTGCACTTCTTCATTTCTTAATCCATATGCGTCACTCCACACATACTCCTCAGACACCCCATTTACGTTGCATTCAATCTTTTCCCCCCTATACTACCATATTCCATGTTTCAGCCCCATATAATAATGCAGTCGGTACCACTACACCCCCATACAGCCTTCTTTTTACATTCATTCTACACGAACAATATCTAAATGCTTTTTTAATTCCTCCAAGCACCTTTCCTACATCATTCTAAACTTCACCTCTACATCTATTCTTCCATCCACAGCAACATGTGACCCAAAATGCTTAAAATGCTCTACCTCCACAAACAACTTGCCATTCAAAACTACATTCGTCCTCCTACCATCTACTAAACTCGTACACTTCATCTCCGTACTCTTATTCACAGTCGCTCTCAGTTTCCTTTTTTCACACACCCAACCAAACTCCTCTACCATCTCTCTCAGTCTCTCCAAATCAGCCACCAGTGCAGTATTGTCTGCAAACAGCAGCTGACTTAGATTTCACTCTCTACCACCAGCATTCACCAGACTCAAACCTCTACCTAACACTCTTGGATTCACCTCCCTTACAACACCATCCACATAAATATTAAACAGCCAAGGTGACATCACACCGCTGACGCAGCCCCACTCTCACGTGAAACCAATCATTCACAGCTTTTCCCATTCTTACACACGTTCTACAATTTGCATAAAAAGTTTTCACTCCTCATAAAAACGTACCACTTAGTCCGTACAGTCTCTAAACTGTCCACAAAGCCTCCCTATAAATTCTATCATATGGTTTCTCTACATCCATGAACGCTCAAAACACATCCTTACCTTTCGCCAAATACTTTTCCCACACCTGTCTCACAGCAGACACCTGATCCATACATCCTCTCCCTCTCCTAAAACCACATTGGTCCTCACCAGTCACCACCTCTTTCTTCTCAAACAAGGTATTGCCAATCACCATCTCATATTCAACACACATCCCTATCATTCTTTCTCCAGTATCATTTCTTCCAGACACATCATGCATACCATCTACACCTTCAACTGCTACATTTCCCACTCTGCCATTCAGATCTCCCATCATTACCACATTCACATTTGCCCCGAAACTGCAGACACTCATCATCATTCCAGAAAGACTCCTTCTCTTCTTCATCCCTTTCACTACCAGGCCCATACGCACTCACAAATACCCACAACTCATGTCCAATTTTACTTTCACCCAAATCAGCCTGGATGACACTCCTTCCATTCAATCACACACTGCTGCACTGCCGGGCTCACTAACAAGGCCGCTTCACTCGCTTTTCCTCTATCAACACCTGACATCAAGTCACACTTCCAAACTTAGCTTCACCTTTCCCTTTCATCATTGTTTCACTCAGTGCTAACACAGCCAACTTTCTTCTCACAAACTTTCTCCCAATATCCTCCCTTTCAACCTCAAACGTACTCCATCTGCGCACATTCATAGGCCCAATCTTCAGGGTTCGGGGATTATTTAATCCCCCTTCCCTTTCTATATCCTGTTTCACTGTAGGAACTAAAAATACAGAGGAGGGGGGTTCCTTGTCCCTTCACCCCTTCCCATTTAGTCACCTTTTACGACACGCAGGGAATACAATTGCAGAATTCTTCCTAGCACAACCTGGCCGCACATTGGTAACACCACCTCACAGTGTGGTCAGATTGTCCCTCCCGCCATAGGGGGGGATATCTAGAAAAAGATACGAAAAAGTTAATGTCTTCCTTCACCTTCATCGCATTTTCTGTATCTGCCCTCTCTTTTCCTATTCTGCCATCTTTCTTGTCACTTTCTCTCTCTCTTTTTTTTCCCCAGATGGCTTTGCACTGAGTGACAAACCAAGTGGTTTCCTGCAAGCCAGGACACTATTTACAGCGTTGGGTGGTAACTACGTAATCAAGCCACACGTGTTCCTTAAATGTCAGCAAATGGGTTGGTGGAGGGTTAGTGCCCCTTCCTTTAAGGCAACTAGCTCAAGGACATACAACCATCCCTTATGGAATTATGGTGTCTGGCTACAGATAGACAGATATACTAATCTTTGTGTGTGTGTGCATGCATGCATGCATGTATGTCCTTGTGACTAACAGCACCTCTGCACAGTGTGGTGTGGGGAAAAGTGTGGAGGTTTGCCACATTTGTGTCTCCACCCAGTTAACAGGTTCCCCACAGCAGACTCTACTTCACCCCATAGTTTGGTAATATTGTTTCCGCCCAGCACTGCAAATGGTTTCCCGGGTTACAGGAAACCATTAGGCTTGTCACTCAGTGTAGAGCCACCTGAAATAGAAAGAATAGTAATAAAATGCGACATGAAGGACAGGGAGAAATAGGACGAGAGGAGGGGAGAGAGAGAGACAGAATGGCAAGGTGAAGGATGAAGTAGGCAGGACTACATCAGATGATTGGATGATGGTCGCCACCACCTACCACTATAAATTCAGAGTAAAACACAAGTCATCAGTTGCTGTATTTACTTTTTTAAAACTGGAGGTTCCATAGTGGCAAGTAAAATTATACAGAATTAACCAGGGTAAATTACATACAAGCAGTCCTCATTATAATTTACTGATATGTTCCGAGCTATCACAAGAATTTCTAAACAACTGATGCTGTAAAATGGGGGGAAAATAACAAGTCACCTTTACAGACAGCAAAATAACTTCAAGAGAGATTTTTTATGTGCTTAATGTGCATTTTAAAAATGGGGGGATGTAAAAAATGGGTTGCATACAACCAGAACTTCCTGCATGTTGTTAGATAATGTAGTTCGATAGGAGTTAATCATCTTTCAAGACTAATTCAGCCTGAAGCGCATCAAAAAAAGGAAAAGAAAAAAGAGGTTGTGCAACAGTGTTATGACAAGATTACTGTATAGTATTACAGAGTATGGAGCTAACAACCTGACACTGGGATGAAAATATAACTGCCTGTAAGAACATAAAATACAACTTTATAATACCGAAGAACTGGTGTTCCTCACTTATAACTGTCTCATTAAGGTGCTGAATATAAACACTTAACTGTAGAAACAATTAATGATTCCTTACAATATTACTTATTAGAAATTATTTTTGTGTGTGCTCAATAACCCATTATACATGTCAGACGTGTATGTAGCTGAGAAGTTAAAGGAGGAATATTGGTTTAAGCCCTCCAGTCTGAGTATGTATTGAAGCCCTCCAGTCTGAAGATGTATTTTTATATTTTATTTCATGTACAGGTGACCTTTTTCATTTGAGATATGTCTGGGAGTAAGAGGGGTTAATAATAAAAGTCTTTCTTTAGCTGAATAAAGTGGCCTGGATGAGTGTGTGTGTGGGGGGGGGGAAGGATCCCTAAGGTGAAAGTGTAAACTACAATTATTTCTCCAATTAATATAAAAATATATTTAATAGTCATTTTGGTACCAGTAACACCCAATCCCATATTACCCTCTTCAAGATCTGAGGGTCTTCTGTTTGCTTACCACAGCCTGCTTAGATATGAAGTAAATGGCCAGCCCTTGCTGGCATTATTAAAATTTCAATCATTTCTTGGGAGTTCAACCTACGTGCATAACAAGGGTCTCACTAGAGCATTCTAACTAGTACACCACAAGCCACTGTGTCATTATAAACTGTGCAATGCAGTGGAGAAAAATATGGCACAATAACTATATATATATATATATATATATATATATATAACAGTAAAATTTCAAATTTCGACAGTTTAGAATTCGATGATTCGAATTTAGATGCATTTTGGAGTGGTCTGCCTACCTCACTTTTCGATGCAAAATCGCGAATTTTGATGCTGTCACGGGCTTCTTAAGCAGAAGCAGTCATCACCTTCTTCAGGCCAATTACTAGGGTGCCGCAAGATATAACCATCCCAGAGGGTGAGGAGGAAGATGTTGACACTCCAGATGTCCAGATACTCAAGGATGATTTTCATTTTGAGGAATTTGGGTTGGATACCTCCACAGAGGAGGCTACTTCAACTAAGTGGTCCACCCCTGCCACACACCACCAACACCAGCCAGCCAAGTGATAATATTCCATAACCTAAGGTTAGTACTGTACTGTACAGTGTGCTGTAACTACTGTAATAAAACCTATGACAGGATACTGACAAACCGTAACAAATTTTGCTGTATTCTACACTACAGTACAGTAGGCAATACAGTGCAGAACTACAGTTACTTAACCACATTTATAGTTCATAAAGTTTACAGGGAGTGTGGGCAAAAAATCATGATTTTACATAGTGAAGTTGGGAAGCCCTGGACCCAAATAGATTTTCCCCATCAGAAGTTCAGTTTAAATTTCAATGTTTTGAATTTAGATGCAGTTTTTTGGTACATATGTCCATCGAAATTTGAGATTTTACTGTATATACTATATATGTCCAAACTGACTCAATCGGATATGTTTGTGTAAAGCTGCAGAATGTGGTGAATGTTTTTGGCGTATCTGGTAGAGCCAGGATTCCGGGGGCTTGAATGATGTGTGAATGGAGGTGTGGCCTACTTGGATTGGGTAAGTCAGTGCTGTCTGGACACTGCCACTCCTCACCCTGCCCTTGAGTGGGAAAGGAGGTCTGGATGCTGCTGCTGCTGCTGCTGATTTTATTTATATATATATATATATATATATATATATATATATATATATATATACATATATATATATATATATATATATATATATATATATATATATATATATTATATATACATATATATATATATATATATATATATATATATATACATACAATATATATATATATATACAGTATATATATATATAGATATATATATATATATATATATATATATATATATATATATATATATATATATATATATATATTTACAGTATATATATATATATATATATATATATATATATATATACACTCAATCCTCGTAAATCGTGGCGATTTGGGTCTGGACCACTGCCGTGATTTACGTATTCAGTGATTTATGAATAATAACTCTTATGTGAAAAATTAATTTGGGTCTGGACTTCGGCCAACCCGCCCCCACTGCATTCTACCTACGCCCATCTAGGCACCATCAAACACAAATATACAAATTTAGGAATATTCAGTGCATGTATTAAATAGAAATAAGAAATGTTAAGGGATCTCACCTTAATCCTATGATGAAGTTGCTTAAGTGAATGGAGTGGGGTGGTGTTGGGAAGAACTTAGAACCTCTCAGAACTCCTTCTTCCCAAACTCTTTCGCCAGCTTTGAAAACTTCTCTCCCTTCTCAACACGACGAATGAGCTCCAAACATTGACTGTATGACAATGGCGGCAGCTTCTTGACGCCATACTGCTTAGAGCGCTTAATCGGGGGGTCAGGAGGGGCCATGGCAGGTAGGAGGTGGGGGGAAGTTGCACAAAAAAGGCAGGTAGCTCTCGTACTCCACGGCGATGGTCTGTAGTGTGCGGACTGACAGGACAAGAACAACAACAACGTGGCGGGATTAGTATGCACACTTGCCACCAGGGATGCACAGTGATTGGTTGTTGGGTTGCGATTTTGTTTGAATGTCACGGTTTACAGTTCTCCTCGGAAAAGGCCCACTTCGGTGCCTAGGTCCGTGATTTTCGTGACTTAACAGTGATTTAAGGTTGGCGGCAGTCTGACGGCCACTTAGCCGTGATTTACAAATCCATGATTTATGAACACGCGATTTAGGAGGTCTGAGAGTACATATATATATATATATATATATAGTATAATTTCGATGGACATATATACCAAAAAACCGCATCTAAATTCAAAACATCGAAATTTAAACTGAATTTATGGGAAAAATCAGTTTGGGTCCAGGGCTTCCCAACTTCACTACATAAAATCATGATTTTTTGCCCACACTCCCTGTAAACTTTAGTAACTATAAATGTGGTTAAGTAACTGTAGTTCTGCACTGTATTGCCTACTGTACTGTAGTGTAGAATACAGCAAAATTTGTTATGGTTTGTCAGTATCCTGTCATAGGTTTTATTACAGTAGTTACAGCACACTGTACAGTACAGTACTAACCTTAGGTTATGGAATATTATCACTTGGCTGGCTGGTGTTGGTGGTGTGTGGCAGGGGTGGACCACTTAGTTGAAGTAGCTTCTTCTGTGGAGGTATCCAACCCAAATTCCTCAAAATGAAAATCATCCCTGAGTCTTCCTCCTCACCATCTTGGATGGTTATATCTTTCAACACCCTAGTAACTGGCCTGAAGAAAGTGATGATCTCTGACTGTTTCTGCTTATGAAGCCCGTGACAGCATCGAAATTCGCGATTTTGCATCAAAAAGTGAGGTAGGCAGATCACTCCAAAATGCATCTAAATTCGAATCATCGAATTCTAAACTGTCGAAATTTGAGATTTTACTGTATCTATCTATCTATCCATCCATCCATCTACCTATCTATCCATCCATCCATCCATCTATCTATCTATCTATATACTTATTTTTTCCAGAAAATACTGTTGTCCAAATCTGTGAGTCTCAGATCTGGCCTGCA
Organism: Coenobita brevimanus; assembly: GCF_032717465.1. Taxonomy (NCBI): domain Eukaryota; kingdom Metazoa; phylum Arthropoda; class Malacostraca; order Decapoda; family Coenobitidae; genus Coenobita; species Coenobita brevimanus. The sequence goes on along the minus strand of NC_136970.1, from coordinate 27,106,211 downwards.
TACCCAAAGCATGTATCAAATCTTTACCATTCACAAATACTGTACCTACAGGCTATAGTAAGATATGATAGGGACATGTCAGTCAAGACTAGAATAGTGATACGAGTGATAGTTTTGATACATCTGTATCTTTTCATGAATGCCTGGAATTGCCCTTTAAAGAGGCTGGAGAGAGTGCTGGAATGGAAGACTGTCTGTGGTGTAGATGCATGGCAGAATAAAAAGTGACAGCAAAAGAACCATGAATATAATATGGTGGGCTGAAAATGGCACTGTTATGGCCATCCTCTCTCAAAGGATTTCCTGCAGGGATCAAATTGTTGGAGAAAATGATGGTGTAACACTGCTTTGCTAATGTTAAAATATTTTTACATGCTCCGGCACCTGGAGTTGATGAAGTATATGCAGAGATGATTAAGTGTAGTGGAGAAAGCGGAATGAAGTGCTTGTTGGAGATATGTAAGAAGGCATGGATGAGTGAAACTGCCAGCAGAGTGGAAAAAGGCTGTGATTGTACCCATGTACAAAAATAAAGGTGAGCCAAGTGAGTGCAAGAATTCTTGTGACATAAGTTTATTGAGCATTGTAGAGAAGGTATATGGAAGAATATTGTAGAGAAAGTAAGAGAGACATCATAAGTCCTAGAGAGTGATGAACAGGGTGGCTTTAGGAGTGGCAAAGGATGTCTGGATCACATATTTGCAGAGAGACAGATAGTGGACAAAGCTTGTGAGAAGGACCATACAGTGTTTATGGCATTTAGGAAAAAGAATTTGACAAAGCAGACACAGAAGGATTGTGGAAAGTTCTGCGCATGTATGGTGTAGATGGTAATCTGCTAGGTACTGTCAAGAGTTTTTGTGATGGTAGTGGGGCATGTGTAAGGGTAAATAGGCATCTAAGTGAATGGCTCACAAACAATGTGGGCATGCAACAAGGGTGTGTGATGTCCCCCCATGGTTGTTCAGTATATAAATATGGATGGGATGATACGAGAAGTAAAAACACCAGTAATGGCGAGAGGGATGGCATTGGTAATGAAGGGTGATGGATGGAATTTCTCAGATTTGTTGTATGCCGATGATGCAGTGCTATTTGCAAATACCGGACATGAACTTGGGAGACTGGTGCAGATTTTTGCTGATGGATGTTTGTGAGCATCATGCCTTGACAGTAAATGTTGAAATGTGTAAAGTGATGGTAATCGAGAAAGGTGCTCCCAGTGTGATGTTACAGTGAATGGAGAGACTGGAAATGGTGAGAGAGTTCAAATACTTGTGTCCAGTGATAGAAAAGAAAGGAAAATGTGCAAAAGAAGTGGAAAGTAGAGTGACACGAGGAAGGAAAGTAGCTGGTGCTATGAAGGCCTTGACAAGAGACAAAGGCTTGAGTGTTGCAGCTGCATGATGCATACATGAAGGAGTGTTAGTGCCAAATGGGTGTGAGACTATGGTGTGACATGAAAATGAAAAGTCAGGAGTGATAGCAGTGGAGACGGGACTGCTGAGGACCGTATGTGGAGTACAGAGAATGGATAGGATAGGAAATAATGTGATTCGTGAAACATGTGGAGTGAGGAAGTCTGTGGACACCAGAATCGGAGAGAGTGTACGAAGATGGTAAGGTCATGTGGAGAGAATGAATAACAACTGAGTTGTGAAAAAGGTATATATGAGCAAATTTTAAGGAGGGAGGATGCGAGGCCCTGGCCTTTGGTTCCTTCTTTCTTGCATAAAAAAGAGAAGAAAAAAAAGAGGGAGGCCAAGGAGAAGGTGGAGGGATATGGTGGATAAGTGTGTGAGGAAGAGAGGTATGGAAGTTGGTGAGGCTAGGGAACTGACAAGAGATCAAGCTGGCTGGATAAGTGTTGTAAGAAGAAGTGCATAATCAGGGATTTGGTACCCCTTTTTAACGTGACAGCATCCGGACTGACTATCCAATACGCTTATGTGACGCTACAAAATGTGGTGAAAGTTTTTGGCCTATCAGATAGAGCCAGGAGTCCGGGGGCTTGAATGATGAGTGAATGAAAGCGTGGCCCATTGGATTGGGTAAACTTAGGCTGTCTGGATATTGCTACTTCTCACCTTGCCCTAGGGTGGGAAAGGAGGTCCGGATGATAAAAAATAATAATAATAATAATAATACATTCCTCAGCAACAGCTTGATGAAATTTACAAGTTTGTTCCATGGTTCACTAAAGAATGAGGAGAACACTGAGAAGAATGATATGGAAGAAGACCTGAGTGGTATGAATGATTTGTACAACAGTAAATTTTTTGCAACAGTCAGACTAGGTGAACTCTAAGACTGTGTCTGGAAACAGATGAATCGTCATACCACGTAGATATAATTTAATCACTTTGGTTTGAGATTTGCAAAAACCTTATTACACCTCAGCTGCAGTGCCAGGTCATATATGAAGTCCTTAATGTAGCTGTCCTTTTCTGACTTCTTGGAATCAAACAGTACAACCAGGGTTATTTTTGGGTCAACTTTAATCAGGAAGTATGTTGACCCAATCTGGAATGAAGAAAAAAAATATCATCAGCATGTCCCTCCTCCTCATTATAATCATCCTGAACTTTTTTCTCACCTCAGGAAGGGGTGAGGTAAGGTCCAGGCAACACAGAAACAGATAGCACAAAAGAGAACAAACAAATGAAAGTTATATATCACAAGCAAACTTTAGTATTAAAATCTATGTCTTCTTCATTATATTTGAAGCTTACAGTATAACTCTTATACAGGTCAGATCGATAACAAACCTGCTGATCGAAGAAGTGGACAACTCTGTCCAACAGTGCACTTTCAGTGTTACGGTCATTCACCCTCATGATGATGCTGGGCCAACGCTCCAAGGGTTTAGTCTGTAACAGTTAAGAGGCATTAGATGTACAGTTGTGGAAGAACTTTCTGCTCCACATTTTGTATGGCTTGTGGAGATATCTGGCAACACTCTGAGTAGCAAACAGCTCATACGAACTTCCATGAATGAGCAGGCCAAACTCACTCAAGTGGCATGTGGATCACACAGTTGCCTAAAATTATTTCCTTTACCATTCACCACTAGCTATGTACAGTATATTATATAGTAAAATGTGTCTATAACAAGGATGTTTGTATTCTTATGATGTGAAAGAGTATAATCTATCTTCGTCTAACACGGTTTTCACTGACACGAAAATGGTCTAACAAGGTACAACTTTCCAGATGCAACATCGCTTCTAACACGGCCATTGATGAAGCTAACACGGTTATTTGAACCGGGTGGGTGGTGATGAGGTGAATCATAGGAGTGTGGCCTTGCCAACGGGCATCGTCTACCTCCCAGCCAATCACACTTCAGCATTCTCACTTTTGAACTACCCTCTACCTCCTCTCCGGGATAGTGTCTCCCCTCTTATCCTCTCATAAGGTAAATAAAATGTGGCTTTTAACTGTAATATTACTCTTTTATAATTTTTTGAATCATATTAATGCTTTCTAGGAGGTTAAAATTGGAGGGTATAAAAAAATTCTGCAGCATAAGGGGGGAAAAAAGTGGACTTCGGGCAGGGGTGCAGAAGGAAATAGGAGCCTTCAAGAGTCCCTGTAACATGAAATTTCTCTAACACGGTACAGGTGTGGAAGCAATTACCTGGTAACCGTTAGACGAGGACAGACTATATAAGGAAAACAGTGCCACTATCAGGCTGTCTGACAATATATTATCACTCCTCCAAAATATCAGCAAATTGATGTCACTCATGGCCACTATCAATAAAGTAATTAGGATGTTATCTTCATGTTAGGGCGTGTTTCCGTGACTAATATTTCTGTAGCTTATCAGCGGCAAAAATGCAATGAATAGGCATGACTCATAATATTACACTTATATGACAATATCAACATAGATCAGGAAATACGGTGTAAGCTGAATGGCATATGAACCCTATATATGAACCGAAGTTTTCACCGCATATTCCGTTCGAGTGACATCAAATCTCACGTTAATCACTGATACCCCTATTAAGCTACACTTCTATGATATGATGATTAAATCAAAACAATGGTAACTTGGAGATCAACATCAACACCACTTGGATGCATAAACATTCTTGCGACTTGGTGTAATGTTCTTCAGAAATGTCACATATGTTAAGCTATACAGACAACAGCAATAGCAGCATGAGTTACCGGTATCATGAATAATGGATTACTTGATACGTTATGAATACAATATAATATAATAAAAATAGCTAGTGATGAATGATAAAGGAAGTAATTTTAGGCAACTGTGTGATCCACACGCCACTTGAGTGAGTTTGGCCTGTTCATTCATGGAGGTTCGTATGAGCTGTTTACTACTCAGAGTGAGTTGCCAGATATCTCCACAAGCCATACAAAATGTGGGGCAGAATATTCTTCCACAACTGTACAGTACTGTACATGACAAAGTGGTTATCTGGATCCTCAATTCTTAACTACATTGCATGGATTCTAGCTCACTTGTATTTTCAAACACCTGACCCCAGGTATCCTGATTCTTACCAGCTACTTCTAATAAAATATCAACAGCATCATCATGCTGTTCCAACATCCAGTATTGCAAGGGGATCAATTAAAAAAAAAAAAAAAAAAATGAAGATAGCAGGAGAACTACCAACTAATGTACCAAAGGGGTGCTCACTTTTAATCAAGCACTTAAAAGTCTTGGTTCCATTCCACGCACTGTATACTATTCAAACATAACCATCATGTCAGTGCCATGTCATCTGTATGATACTGTAGCAATAGCCATTCCAGTGATGCAAACTGAATGGGTGTATCCCCCCCCCTGAGATGGTTTTGGTCACATGAAGAGAATGGATGACAAGAGTGGCAAAAAAGGTATACCTGAGTGAATTTGAAGGAGGAAAGAGGCAAGGTATGCCAAGAAGAAGGTGGAGAGATATGGTTGATGAGTGTGTGAGGAAGAGAGGTATGGAAGTCAGTGAGGCTAAGGGACTGACGAGACCGAGCTGTCTGGATGAATTTTGTGCGAAGAAGCGCATAACTAGGGATTTGGCACCCCTTTTTAACGTGACATCATTCGGATTGATTCTATCTATCTATCTATCTATCTATAGCCCGACGCCCTAATCCCGCAAAGGGTGGCCGCAGACAAAACGCCTCCAAGTCACTCTGTCACCCACCATTTGACTCCCCTCCCCCCAACTCACCCCCCCCTCCCTCATATACCTCTCAACTCCATCCCTCCACCTCATCCTCGGTCTACCCCTCCCTCTCCCTCCCTCCACCTCACCTACATACACCCTCTTAGTCAGTCTTTCATTCTCCATCCTCTCCACATGTCCAAACCACCTCAATGTATTTCTCCTAATCTTTTCAACCACATCCACATCTACCCCACAACGTTCCTTCACTTCTTCATTCGTCAACCTGTCCCTCCATGTCACTCCACATGCTCCTCTCAAGTAACTCATTTCCACTGCTCTCACTCTTGACTTGTTCCCCTCTTGCAAAGTCCACGCCTCGCTTCCATACGTCAGGGTAGGGATCACAATACCATCATGCAGTGACTTCTTAACTTCCATACTCACCTCCCTATTTCTCATCACTGCTTTCAGTGTGCCAACAACCTTCCTTCCCTGCTGTATCCTTTCACGTACTTCATCCCCCAAAGTTCCATCCTTACTCATCACACTACCCAAGTACTTGAATGCACTCACATTCTCCATATCCTCACCATCCAACCTCACTGCACAATCTGTGACTTCATTCCTCTCAAACACCATAACTTTACTTTTGTTTACATTAACTTTCAGCTTCCTCCTCCTACACACTGTCCCAGATTCATTCACCAAACCTTGCAACTCCCATTCATCTTCACTCAACAATACTGTATCATCAGCAAACAGCAACACCGGAAGCTTCCAAATCTCACCCTCATTCATTAGGGCCACCCCCACATCCACTGCCCTACCTTGTACCTCCTTTACGACCCCATCCATATATATATTAAACAGCCATGGAGACATTACACACCCCTGTTTCAGTCCCACATTGAGATCAAAGAACTCACTCAGCTCACCATCCACTCGCACCGTAGCCCTAGCTCCCTCACATACTCTTCACAGCACTCAACAATTTCCCCTCCACTCCATATATTCTTAATACCTTCCACATACCTTTCCTATCTATTCTGTCATAAGCTTTCTCCAAGTCCATGAAGGCAGCGTACACTTTCCTTCCCTTCTCTAGATACTTCTCCACTAAACATCTTAGAACAAATATCTGATCTACACACCCTTTTCCCTTCCTAAATCCCCCTTGTTCTTCTCCAACTAGCTCCTCTGTCATATGCCTAACCCTATCAATGAGTATTCTACCATATATTTTACCAGTCACACTAAGAAGGCAAATACCCCTATGGTTACCACATACTTCTCTCTCCCCTTTTCCTTTGTACAGAGGAACAATTATACCTGATTTCCAGTCCTCTGGAACCCTTCCCTCTTCCCAAGCCAATCTACACAACTTCCATATCCACTCCACAACAATCTCACCCCCATACCTAAGCATTTCACCACACACTCCATCAATTCCTGGGGCCTTTCCCAGCTTAATCTTCTTCATCGCTTCCACTACTTCCAACCTACTGATCTCTTCCTCCTCCTCTCATCTCTTCTTCTCCCAGCCATTCCCCAACCACTTATACTCACACTGCTCTCACTCTCTACATTCAACAAATCCTCAAAGTGCTCCTTCCATCTCCTCAATTTCTCTCTCTTCTCCACCAACAATCTATTATTCCTATCTTTCACTCCCTACTATTTCCCCTTTCACACTGCCTTACTTTCTTTACCTCCTTCCAAAACAATTTCTTACTCTCCCTCCATTTCACACTCAGATTCCTCCCAAACTCTTCATCCACTTTCTTCTTACTCTCCTTCACCAGTCTCTTAACCTCCCTTCTCCTGCTCACATATACCTCTCTCTCTCTCTCATCTTCTCCCCTACCTCTACTCGCCAACTATTCACCATATGCCTTCTTCTTTTGTTCCACAGCTCGTTTCACCTCATCATTCCACCATGCTGTCCCTTGCACACCCTTGCATCTCCTCCTCACTCCACAAACCGCCTCACACTCTGCGCTTATCTCTTCCGTGAATATCTTACATACGTCTTCCACCCCTTCCATCTGCTCTAGCTCATACCTTCCCAATCTTTCTTCCACTATGCTCTTATACTCTGTCCTCTTCTCACTATCTTGCAATTTCTCCACTCTTCTCACAGGAGCTGCTTCCTCCTGTCTTCCCCTTCGCCTCCTCAACCACTTTCTTTGCAGCTCTACCTTGGCCATCACTAAGTGATGGTCCGAGACTCCATTCCCCCACCCTCTCCACACCCTTGCATCCAACACTTGTCTTCTCATTCGCTCATCCACACACACGTAGTCTATCATTGCCTTTCGTTCAACAAGTTCACCATCCATCCTCCTCATTACTCTCCATGTATACCGGTGGATCATCTTATGACGAAAGTAGGTGTTGGCTATTGCCAACCCCTTACCAGCACAGATGTCCACCAAAGCACTACCATTCCCATCTACTTCCACTGGCACACCCCACTGACCAACCACTCCATCCACTCGTACATTCCTGACTCTGCCATTCATGTCTCCAATCAACAGCACTCTCTCGCTCCTCTCAAACTTGTCCATACATGCTTCTACTCTCGCCCAAAACTCATCTTTCACTCTTGCCACTCGATCCTCTGTTGGAGCATACACACATACAATCGCCCATGCTTGTATACCTACTTTCATCCTCACCCATACAATCCTTGCACCCACTGTTCCATACTCTCTTATATTCTCCTTCCACTTCTTGCTTATCATCAGACATACTCCCTCTCTTGCCCTCTCATTCTCACTGACTCCCCGCACATATACCTACACCGTATTCCCATTCTCTCACCCTTTCACCTTGCCATTTAGTTTCAGTCAATCCACATATATCCACTTTTGCATCCTCAAGCACCTGGACAATCTCTCTCTCTTTCACTTCATCATTCACTCCTCTCACATTCCACGTTCCTACTCTCAGAATGTCCTTTGTCCGTTCCTTAGTCGTCAACGTATGATCCGTCCGGGTCCGAGGTGCTTTATTTGCTTTTTTAGTTAGTTCTTTTTACGGGGTGGGGCACTAACCCACCACCAACCCTTTTAGTCGCTGGCCTATCTGATGAAGCCAGGATTCCATGGGCTTGAATGATGAGTGAGCGGAAGGATGGCCCATTGAACTGGGCAAACTTAGACTGTTTAAACGCTGCTGCTCCTCACCCTGCCCTAGGGTGGAAAAGGAGGTCTGGACGATGATGATGATGATGATGATATGTGCTTACATTTTAAATATTTTCTCCCTTTTACCACATTTTTTCATATTCAGTTACTACTGTATATCCATCCACACCTTATTAATGCATGCTTCCTCCTTCTTTCAACAGTATTTTTATACAGCCCAGTCATATCTGTTCTTTCTACATAACCATAGTATCAAGTATACAGTCCTTTACTTGTAGGTTAACTGATGTTCTCAATACTCAACATCATTCCTTAATCTCTCTTTTTCGGCCTGTCCCATCTACATAGCTCACATATATTTCTTAATGGTCCCCCCCCCCCTTTTTTTTTTTCTTTTTTTTTTTAATGCTCTCACTTTTGATTTTTCATTCCCATGCCATACCAGGTCTTCACACTGGTAAGGTAATGAAGATACTAACATGCATTCATGTAGCCCTCTTTCAGCCTCTGTAAATACCCAATTTTCTGCTCCATATTGTCACCTTCATTGTATAAGCTCCCATTCTTTGCTGATCTCAATTCCTACTTGCTGTGCACATTGCCCTCTTGAACAAATGAGGTCTCTCCTAAAATATCATAAGGCAAACCAACCATACATAACCATAAATGGATGGTAGGAAGGAAGGAAGGAAAGAAAAAAAGGAATGAATGAATGAATTAAGAGAAGGGAAGAGAAAAAGGAAATGCAAAGAAAGGAGGCAGAATACCAAAGAACAGATACATACAGACTGTCTAAACGGCAGACACAGAAAACATGTGGCAGGTGGTGGCAACCATCATCCACTCACTTGATGTGGTGCTGCCTACTTCTTCCTTCACTTTATCATTCTTTTTCAGTGTCTATCCTCCTCTCTTCTTAACTCTCCCATTTTTCCTGTTACTTTTCATTACTATTCTTTCTTTTTCAGGTGGCGTTACACTGAGTGACAAGCCTACTGTTTCCTGTAAGCCAGGAAACCATTTACAATGCTGGGTGAGAGCCATATAACCAACCCATATGTGTTCCCTACATGTCAGCAAGTGGTTGGTGGAGGGTTAGTGTCCCTCCCCATCAAATAACTCATGTATCCTATCCAGATCTTCCTGCAGCATTTTACAGTCCTCCTCAACCTCTACCTTCCTCAAGACCTTTGCATCATCAGCAAAAAGACTTACATAACAGTTCACTCCATCTACCATACCATTTACGTAAATCAGGAACATTACTGGCGCCAACACCGAGCCCTGTGAGACTCCACTTGTTACTTCCCTCCATTCAGACATCCTGTCCTTTATTACTGTCCTCATTTGTCTGTCTCTCAAAAAGTCTCTCATCCATTCCAGAAGGTTTCCCTTCAGTCCTCCTACTTGCCTTAGTTTCCATATTAGTCTGTTATGGGGTACCTTGTCAGAGGCCTTCTCCAAATCTAAATACACATAATCCACTCAACTGTTTCTCTCCTGTAGCACGTCAATCGCTCTTGAGTAAAGGCTCAACAAGTTGGAAACACATGACCTTCCACTTCTGAATCCAAACTGACTTTCAGCCAAAATATTCATCTATCTATCTATCTATCTATCTATCTATTGCCAGACGCCTCAATCCCGTTTGGGGTGGCCACAAACAAATCGCCTCCAAGTCGCCCTGTCCCCCACCATTTCACTGCCCTGCTCCCAACTCACACCCCCCTCTCCCATATACCTCTCCATCCCATCCCTCCATCTCATCCTCGGCCTCCCCCTCCCTCTTCCCCCCTCCACCTCACTCACATACACTCTCTTCGTCAGTCTTTCGCCCTCCATCCTCTCCACATGGCCAAACCACCTCAGTGTGTTCCTCATAACGCTTCCTATCACATCCACATCCACACCACAACGCTCCTTTATATCCTCATTCGTCAGCCTGTCTCTCCACGTGACTCCACAGGCTCCTCTTAAATAACTCATTTCCACTGCTCTCACTCTTGACTTGTGTCCTTCCAACAATGTCCAAGCTTCACTTCCGTACGTTAGAGTTGGTATCACAATACTGTCATGTAGTAACTTTTTCACTTCCATGCTCACTTCCTGTTTCTTATCACTGCTTTCAAGGAACCAGCAACCTTTCTTCCCTGCTGTACCCTTTCAAGCACTTCACCCTCCAAACCTCCATCCTTACTCATCACACTACCCAAATACTTAAACGTACTCACATTTTCCAATTCCTCACCATCTAACCTCGCTGCACATTCACTAACTTCACCTCTCTCAAAGACCATCACTTTACTCTTCCCTACATTCACCTTTAGGTTCCGTTTCTTACACACTCTCTCAAACTCATCCACCAAGCCTTGCAGCTCCCCTTCGTCTTCACTCAACAACACAGTATCATCTGCAAACAACAGTACAGGGAGTTTCCAAACACTATCCTCTCTCACCAGGGCCACTCCAACATCCACTACCCTACCTTGTACCTCTTTTATTACCCCATCCATGTACAAATTGAACAACCATGGAGACATGACACATCCCTGTTTCAAACCAACTTTCAAAGAGAAAAATTCACTTAGTTCACCATCCACACGCACTGCAGCCTTCGCACCATCGTACATACTCTTCACAGCATTCAACAACTTCCCATCTACTCCATATATTCTTAACACTTTCCACAATCCTTGTCTATCCACCCTGTCATATGCTTTCTCCAAATCCATGAAAGCCGCATACAACTTCTTTCCCTTCTCTAGAAACTTTTCCACTAAAGATCTAAGAATGAATATCTGATCTACACAACCTCTTCCCTTCCTAAAGCCTCCCTGTTCTTCTCCAACTAATTTCTCTGTTCTTTCTCTAACTCTGTCTATAAGTATCCTACCATACACTTTTCCTATTATACTAAGAAGACAAATGCCCCTATGATTACCACACACTTCTTTTTCCCTTTTTCCTTTGCACAAGGGAATAATTATACCTGACTTCCAATCCTCCGGGACACTACCTTCCTCCCAGGCCAATCTGCACATCTTCCACATCCATTCTACTACTATCTCTCCCCCATGCTTCAGCATTTCACCACACACTCCATCAATTCCTCATAACGCTTCCTATCACATCCACATCCACACCACAACGCTCCTTTATATTTTATCCATCTATCTTTCAGGATTCTCTCGCACAATTTTGCGACCATGCTGGTAGTAGTAGTAGTTCCCTAGGCAGTCTGGCCGAACAGCCCTGAGCCCCTCAGGAAGACCATGACCGAGACCGGGCTTTCCCACAGAGCTCTCAAAGAGTGTATGTTGTGTTGTTGGCGTAGGTGATTGTGTGCAATGCAGTCTTCCATCATGTGCTTAATAGTATGGGGTGCTGTGTTACATCCTGGACAGGCATCAGTGACGGAGTCATCCAGCCTCTTCTGGTAGCTTAAGAGGGCTGGATGGTGCCCACATTTCAGCCAGGCCAGGTGGACCCTGTCCACACGAGGGAGATAGGATTCAGAAGGGTGGATGTCAGAAGGCCATGCGTGCAGCTGTGTGTTGTCTTTAAGTGACTGAATGGAGTGGCGAGTGGTTTGAGTGTGGATATGCTTCTGGAATCTGGTCTGAGGTGGGCAAGGGGGCAGAGATGACAGTATTTGTGTATGATATCATGTGCTGGGTGTTCTGATGTTCCTTGGTGTGCATGGATGTGCTGCCATGTAATGTAGTGGATGTTGTGGGTTTGTGGAGGCTGGAGCATGAATCTGGGTTCCTCTCATGTCTAGGTGATCTTCGACTTTGAGGACTTTGGTTTCTTGATGTAGGTGGTTTGTGGGTGTAGGAGCTGTGCAGTCTGTGATTATTTTTAAGGCCTTGTTCTGTATGGTCTGTAGAGTGTTGTAGTGTGTTTTCGTGAGGTTAGGAACCCAGGCAGGGCTTGCGTAATTCATCAATGAACATATGTATTGATTATATACTGCTGTGGTGGTTTCTTTGTTGTGTCCGAATGTTGTATGGGAAAGTGACCTCAAGGCGTTGAGTCTTGGTGTTATTTTATTTTTAATGTTTGTGATGTGTTGTTTAAATGATGTTGATGTATTGTATGATACACCAAGGATTTTGTGTGTGTGTGTGTGTGTGTGTGTGTGTGTGTGTGTGTGTGTGTGTGTGTGTGTGTGTGTGTGTGTGTGTGTGTGTGTGTGTGTGTGTGTGTGTGTGTGTGTGTGTGTGTGTGTGTGTGTGTGTGTGTGTGTGTGTGTGTGTGTGTGTGTGTGTGTGTGTGTGTGTGTGTGTGTGGTAGGGGAGTGTTGTTTATGGTGAGGTGTGGGATGTGACTGTGTTCTGCTGTCCAGTTTGTGAGAAGGGTCACTGTAGATTTGGCTGGGACTATTTTGAGCCAGTTTGTGGTGAACCATTCATGTAGTGTGTTGAGGTAAGGTTGGAGGATGTGTGCAGCTGTGTTTGCATTTTGATGTGTACATGTAAGTGTTATATCATCTGCAAAGGAAGCTAAGTGTATCTGTGGTGTGTGGGGTGTGGGTATGTCGTGCATGTATAGGTTAAAGAGTGTAGGGGACAAAACAGACCCTTGAGGGACATCATTTGTGAAGTTTCTGATGTTAGAAGGCTGACCAGCAAATGTTACATGTGCACATCTGCCTGCTAAGTAGTTTGCCAACCATCTTTTTGTGTTATTGTGCATGTTTGTGTTGAGTATTTTGTTTGTGAGGTTGTGGCGGAGGATGGCATCAAAAGCTTTCCTGATGTCTAGTGTGACTAGGAGTGTTCCGTGTGGTGGCCTAGCTGAATTCATGCCATCAAAAACTCTCTGTGTAAGGTCTGTAAGAAGGGTGTTTGTGGAGTGTAGTGGCCTAAAGCCATGGTGTGACTGGGCTAGGGGAATGTGGGGTGTGACTAGTTGTAGTACCAGTCGTTCAGTGACTTTAGAGGGGGTGCAGAGGAGTGTGATGGGGTAGTGTTAGGAAGGTAATGTGGGGTCTTTGTTGGGTTTAGGGATAGTGATGATAATGCCATGCTTTCAGATGCTGGGTATTATGTTGTGTGAGTAGCTGTAGTTTGATATATTGGTGAGTGCTTGTATGCCTTGTGGTCCAAGGTGTTTAAGGTCAATGTTGCTTATGTAGTCTGCTCCACAGGCAGATGAGTGCTTAAGGTTGCTAATGATGTGCTTTGTCTGCTAGTAACTGAAAGGTGCGTAGTCTGGGTCTGTGGGGAACTGTCTCTTATGTCGGATGATACGTCGGTCTTCGGGAGGGGGGTTTAGATGGGTGACTTGTGAAAAGTGATTGATGAAAGTATTTGCTTGTTGTCTGTTTGAAGGTATGGTGTCTGTTGTCGTGATGGCAGCATGTGAGTATGTAGTGTTGCTGTCGGAGAGTGTGATGCTGTTTAGTGTTTTGTAGAGTTTACTGGTGTTTGTTTTGTGGTCAAGTGCTTGGAGATAATTATTCCAGTTTAGTGTTTGCTGTTCTGATATTTTACTGTTTATCTGAGTGTTGAGTTCTTGTATTTGTTGTATGGTGTCTTGTGTATGGGGTGCTGGGGAGTGTCGCAGTCTGTCCCGCTGTCTAATGAGGCCTTGAATTTCTGGTGTGATGATGGCATTGTGTATCTTTCTGTTGCCTCTAGTTATGTGTCTTTTGTCTGCATTTTGTCTACGGCCACCCTTTGCGGGATTAGGGCGTCGGGCTATAGATAGATAGATAGATAGTATTGAATGTGTGCACACCAGTGTTGATGTTTGTGATAGCTGTACTGTTTAGTGTTTCGAAATGTTGTTCTGTTTCAGTTGCAAAGGCCTCCCAGTTGGCTCTTTTATAATTCGTGTATGTGTGTCTGCGGCCACCTGGGGTGATTCTGGTTTTGGTAGTGATGATGACTGGGAAGTGATCAGAACATAGGGTTTTGACCACTCTCCAGGATGGAGTGGGGGCAAGGTTTGGGGAGCAGAAGGTGATGTTTGGGGTTGATGGGAGGAAGACGGCTTGGTGTGGGATATGGGTATGTTGATCTAGACTGCTCAGTATGAAAAGATGATCTGTCTAGGATTGTAGTACCAGCCCTCTGTCTGTGTCAGGTCTGTTGACATGCCAGGCTGACGACTTGGCGCTGAAATCACCACCCAGGATGATGTTGGGTATGTTAGTGATGTGGTGTATCTGTGGAGAGTATCTGTGTGGTACTGTGGGGGACGACTGGGGGGGAATGTATGTGTTAGTGACTGTTACGTGTGATTTGTTACCACTGTGTACTTTAATTGATTGTATTTCTGTTGTGGTATTGTGGGGGGAGAAGTGACTTTGTGTGTGCACTGGTATCTGCAAAGTTGATGGATTTGTGTACTAGGGTGTTGAGTCCACTGCCACCGCCGTCGGCCTGGTCTTGTTGAATGGTGGTGAAGTTATGAAATTTTGGTGTTTTCTGTGCTCTGTGTAGTTTTGTTTCTTGTAAGATGGCAAAGTGTATGTTCTGTTGTTTGATGTATGTTCTGTTGTTTGATGAATTGTGTGAGTTCTAGTTTTTTGGTGTTTATGCCATCTATGTTTAACTGAAGGATGTTTATGTTGTATGTGCAATGTGTGTTGGCTACCGCAGCATGGGGGAGAGGTGGTGTGAGAGGAGAGGAAGGGGTAGGAGGTTGTGATGGAGGTAAGGGTTGGGGTGGATTAGGATGGGTTGGAATGGGAGGAGTTGGGGGATTGGATGGTGTGGGAAGGATCGGTGGGTTTCGCTGCGGAGATGTGAAGGAAGTAGGAGTAGGGTTGGTGAGGGGGTTTGTGGGTGGGGTGAAGGAGCATAAGGGGCAGGTCCAGGTGTTTGTGTAATGTTTTCTGGATGCAAGTGTTGTGCAGGTGTAATGGGTCCAGTTCTTCCAGGAATTGCACTGAACTGAACCCTTTGTCTGTCGGCTCAAAGTGACAGGTTTTGAGCATGTTGGAGATATGTATTTGTCAGTGGGTCGTGGATTGCTCTCAATGTCCCCAGCTAGAAGAAGTTGTCGAGAAATGACTGCCAGGGAGTCATTTCTCAGTGTAGAAAAAACGGTGTTGTTGTGTGTTTTGTGTTGGGAGATGTGGTACTTGCCCGGGTGACTGAAGCCACTCCCAGGTACTCAGGCCCCGTTGAGGGGCTGGGAGTGTTTGCGGTGGTTTGGCCCCCATGCTGTCCTCCTCTTCTCTTCGACAGCCTCTGGGGGGTAGACCCACAACGAAGACACCACCGCTGGTTAGGGACACTGGTTTGTAATGCAGGGGTTCTTCCCTGTTTCCTCCCTTGTAAATTGGTACCACATTTGCCCTCTTCCATTCTTGTGGCACTTTCCCGTCTTCCAGAGAACACGCACTTAAACTGTGAATCTTATCTGCCAGTTGATTTCTGCATTCCTTCAGTACCCATTTGGAGATTCCATCTGGTCCTGGGGCTTTCCTTACATCTTGAGTTTCCCGTAATTTATGCACTTCCTAAGTGTGTGTGTGTGTGTGGGGGGGGGGAGTGCTGTTTATGGTGAGGTGTGGAATGCGACTATATTCTGCTGTCCAGTTTGTGAGAAGGGTCACTGCATATTTGGCTGGGGCTATATTGGGTCTGTTTGTGGTGAATCATTTGCGTGGTGTGTTCAGGTAAGGTTGGAGGATGTGTGTGGCAGTTTGTGTTTTGGTGTGTACATGTATAAAGTGTTATGTCGTCTGCATAGGAAGCTACATGTTTTTGTGGGGTGTGGGTATGTTGTGCACGTATAGGTTAAAGAATGTAGGGTACAAAACAGATCCTTGAGGGATGCTGTTTGTGAAGTTTCTGATGTTCAATGACTGACTGGCAAATATTACATATGCATATCTGCCTGCTAAATAGTTTGCCAGCCATCTTTTTGTGTTATTGTGCATGTGTGTGTTGCATATTTTGTTTGTGACGTTGTGGTGGGGGATGGCATCAAAAGCTTTGCTAATGTCTAGTGTGACCCCTTATAAGGTGATGGTGTCTGGTTATAGACAGATAGATAGACAAAGCAAACAACAACAAACTCACAGGTGGGTAAGTAAAGATGGGTGGGTAGGTGTTGATTCCAGTAGGTGTGGGTGTGGGCTGGTTGGGGTGGTGGTAACCAGGACCCTGGTACCCCTCCCCTGCCTCCAGCACCAGGCACACATTCGCTGCATCTGTCTTGCGTTGGAAACTCTGAATTCTGGTAGGGAGGGAATGACAGTTTTTATTGATTCATTTACAGTATTTATATTTTGTTGGTACTTTCCTTGTTCTGGCCTATTAATGGAACACTGGTATAGCATATGATGGAATTAGTGATATACTGCATCTTAATGATAGACAAGACAGATGGGCAATTACATGAACAACTAACATATGGATGAATGAACAGGTGAGTGGTCAGGCATCAACATACAGATACATGAGTATTAGACAGGCACACAGAAATAAGAGAAGGAAAGACAACCAGACACAACTGACTGGATGAACAGACTGTTGGATGAACGTTTACGCTGATCAGCTTCTGGGAGGTTAGGAAGAAAACTAGACAAAACTAGACACAGTGACTTGTTTGGCCAGATCCAGACAGATATACAGGGCGTTCCTGCTATAACAATGAGATGCGTTTGGGAAAACCCATCGTTGAGCTGGGGTATTGTTAAATGGGGATGTCATAACATAGTACAGAGATAGCCCGATTATCCGGGCTATATGGTGTTAAGGGGTGCCTGATTAATCCGAAAGCACGATTAATCCGGCGGAAACACAAGTACTGTACTGTTAGACTGATTTATTTACCGGTAAATGTACACTTAAGTACCAGAAAGACCTTTCCAGTTCAATGTATATTCCTCCAGCTTGTTTCAGTATTTTTCATACTATATTCAGTTCAGTAAATCACGTTTTCTTACTGAAAGATTTCCTCCCTGTTAGTATCGTCACGTTCTAAAGCTGTACCTACGATTGTTTCCAGCACAATGGACGAAACTCATCATACTCAAATGTGGACTTCGTTTCCCAACTTCCCAACTGAAGATTAGGTTAGGTTACATTATCAGGTGCTGTTAAGCTAGGTTAGGCCAGGTTTAAACACTTAGATTAGAACAGTGTCTTCTGCCATTACGTTAACGAATCAAAGAGTCGTCACACCAGAACAGAGAAAAACAGCGGGGAAAGATTTAACAAGAAATGTTTATTTACCAACCCAGAAATAATCAGAAAAATATAACAGACTATCAGGATGAACTGATTTGGTAAGGTGCTTTTACTGCTTATAGCAAAGCGTATGTTTACCCCCCTCAAATACTCAATGTTCGTGAGTTCAGAAATTTGTGTGCTCCCGTGGCAGACCTTGAAACCATTTTTTCAAAGTTATAAAGTCAGTTTCTTTTTCTTACAGATGTGAAAAGACTCGTCTGGTACACCTGGCTTTTTTCCCTCCTCCCTAAACCCATCTTGTGATTTGTTATGATTCGTGAAAGAAAATTAGGGGGCATGTTACATTAGAATTTAAACATAAAGTTAGGGTGCATGTTACTTTAGCATTTAAACATATCGGCGAAAACATCTGGGATGAAAGGACTGCCGAGCTGTTTGGGATGGTAGAGTTGGCAGTTTTTATGGCTCTCCCTAACTTAACGTTACTGACACCGGTACAGTAAAGCATTGTTCAAGGCTAACAGCCATAAGGGGTTAATGGAATACATTATTGTTTGTATCAATACTCTCTCTTTCACACACACACGAACGAACAAAAGAATGTGCAATAAATGTACACTTAACTGTAAGGAGCAGAAATAACTGTATGCTCTGTCGGTCCGAAATGTGTTGGGAAGCGACATCGAACAAAGAATGTGGAACTGAATGCCACCTTACGAGAACACGTGAGATGAAAGTATTTTTTCTTATTAGTAAACAATTGTTCCATTTCGTCCCCTTTAACTCGTAAATTTTCGTCCAAGCATACAGCCTAATAACCTTACCAATTCAATTCATATTCTCTAGTTTGTTTTTGTATTTTTCTAGTTTGTTTTCTTATTATCATAACGTTCCTTAAGCTTTACCTACGTTTGTTTCCGGCATAATGGAAGAAACTTGCTCCTAATTAGGGTGCATGTTACATTAGCATTTAAACATATCGGCGAAAACATCTGAGATGAAGTGGCAGGCCGCCTGACTGCTTGAGATGGTAGAGGAGGGTCGTGAAAACATACCAGTGACCTTCGTTCCCTTCCCATAATTGTTCACAGTTTTTTATAGCCCTAACCCAACATCCCTGACACCGGTACAGTAAAGCATTGTTCGAGGCTGACAGCTATGATGGGGTTAATGGAATGCATTATTGTTTGTATTAATACTCTCTTTCACACATACAGTACACTTAAGAACGAACAAAAGAGTGAACAGTAAATGTAAGAGGAAGAAATAACAATGCTCTGTTGGTCCGAAATGTGTTGGGAGGCGCGATACCTAACGAAGAATGCAGAACTGAATGCTAACTTACGAGAACACATGAGATGAGTATTTTTTTTTTTTTTCTGATTAGCAGACATTCTTGTTTCATTTCGTTCCCTAAAACTAGGAAACCCATTACTTTTCGTCTAAGCATACAGCCTAAAGACCTCACCAATTCACTTCATATTCCTCCAGTTTGTTTTCTGTGTTTTTCTATTTTGAGGGTAGTAAATTACCTTCTCTTGCTGAAAGATTTTCTCTTTTATCACGTTCTTTAAGCCGTACCTACGATTGCTTCGGGCATAATGGATGAAACTCATCGTACACAAAAGTGGATTTAGTTTCCCAATTTCCCAACTGGAGCCCAGGTTAGGTTAGATTAGGTTAAATTATTAAGTAGTTAAGCAAGGTTAGGCTACGTCAGGAGTATCAGTTGCCTCACCAAACTCCATCCTACCACCCTTGTGATCGAGTTGTGAGCAGGAGGTGTGGGTGAGGGCAGGGTGAGCAAGACTCTCTCTGGTTTATCCATGCCTCTCTCCCTAGAAACTGTATGCTTCCTGTTTAAACCGGAGCTATCGTACGGATAATTCTATGAATTACTGTACCACTGAACCATTGGGTCACAGCCCGGATATACCGAAAGCTGGATAATCCGAGCCTGGATAATCGAGCTTCCACTGTACAGTACAGTCCTGTATAAGGATGCCTTTGGGAGTCTTGGGACTTCTCCCCCCAACAAAGTCCAAAATCTACAGTACCAAATGAGTCCAGAAACAAGTTTCTAGCTCACATATACCCTAAACTGCTTTAAAACAATCTAAAATAAGTCTAAGAGCAGTTTATAACTCACCTAAACCCAAAAATAAACTCTGAAAATCATCAAAAATGTCTGGAAAAAATCAAACTTAGTAAACTGTACCCAAAAATGACAGCGTTCATCTCACCTATGACGAGACATATTAATCTGGAAAAAAAAAAAAAAAAAAAAAAAGTTTATAAATCAACCTAAATACAAAATTTAAGTCTAAAATATCATCAAAATTGGTTTAAAATACCAAAACCTATTGCATAACTGGGGACTGCCTATCATTAGGCAGGGAAGGGTGTTAATTTTTTTACATCGCTAAGATGGGGTACCGCATAATGGGGTCTCATATAGTGGGGTGTACCTGTATTTAGATGGCTGGATAGACAAGCAGGTGGATGCATGTATATAAACTGTACTGTACTGCTAACAGTTCTCTGAACAGATACACAGATAAACAGCCAGCCTTACTTAGAGACATAATCACAGGCCTGTCCCTGTCTTGAAATCAGTGCCTTCATTTCCGCAGGTGAGCTCTGTGCAGCCAATGTCTCGTGGAAGTAGAGTGAGAACTTTGATACCAATGCTGCCTTTGCCTGCCACAACCACTGGTACAGAGCTGGTAGAGGCCATGACTTTAGGAAGCTTGAACCAAACCCGTACTTCTTGGGCTGTGGGTGAGGTGAGGGTTTGTTATTCATGACATTAGAACTGGTTCTTGCCTTAATCCCAGAAGGGGTGGTTACAAATAAACTGCTTCCATGTAACCCTGTCCTCTGCTGTTTGCCTGCTCTCCACTCAACCTACACACCCCTCCCTAATATATCTCTCAATCAGATCCCCAGTCTCCCCTCCTTGCCCCCCTCCACTTCGCTCACACACACTCTTTTAGCAGTCTCTTATTCTTACACTCAGTTTAACTTAAAATATGGGCCAATTCTTAATTAATTTAGTTGTGCTATTGCCAGACAGTTTTAATCTGCTTAGCCCCTTCAATCTCATAGTGTTTTGCATTTTATTCCTGTGAGCTTTGGATTATTTTATTCAACTTAGAAGAGACATTGCAAACTGGAGAGGTTATATATAGGCTTCAGTAAATTCTTCAACAGTAAATTTTCTTCTCAGCTTAAAAAAAAAATGCATGGTTGCAGTCAGTGCAAAATGAAAAATATGTCATCGACTGAAGAGGTTGAGTTATTTTCCATCCATCCATCTACCATCCAATCCTACATTGCCCCATGAGCAGCGTAGAAGCCCACGGCTAGGCAAGTTGGTCCTAACATTTAAGATGAAAGTGACCAGCCTCACTCATCCCTGAGTGGCATTAAGTGAGCAGTAACCCCCAACCATCCCTTGGATATAAACCTTCACCAGCTCAATCTGATTGGAGAGCCATAATTACCCACTAAACCACCAGAAGCCAAAATTTGGTTATGTGGTTACCACCCAGCATAACAAATGGTTTCCTGGTGCATTGGAAACCATTTGGCTTGTCACTCAGTGTAGAGTCATCCACAGGCAGAAGGAAGAGGAAAGAATGAAGGAAAGAAAGAAAGAAGAGGGAGTGTAAAGTCACCCATAGGCAGAAGGATGAGGAAAGAGTCTAGGAATGAAAGACAGAAGAGGATGGAAGGAAAGACGGATGGAGGAGAGGAGAGGGCAGACACCCGACAGCAGCACTGCATCGAGTGAGTGGATGGTGAGCTCCCCCACCTACCACCACATATGATTAAAACCATTGTCCAGGAACTTATTGGAGTGTGAGTAATGTTAACTTATTCTTGTTATCATCAAACAATTTTATTCAGCTTGCCAGTGTCTTTGTGTCTTCTCTCTCTCTCTCTCTCTCTCTTGTGTATACTGTATAATGTGTCCAACTATGGGCAAAGGCTTCAGGGCCTATCCCAAGGCCCAGTAGTCCTCCTACACACCTCCACATGTCACCACTTTGGCACTAACACCCACTGTCTATACTGAATACAGGTGGCCCTCCCCATTGGCAGGGGTTAGGGGAAACAGACCCCCATGAATGCGGAGGGCTGCCTGTAATCAATACAGACGGTGGGTGTTAGCGCCAAAGTGATGACATGTGGAGGTGTGTAGGAGGACTACTGGACCTTGGGATAGGCCCTGATGTGTTTGCCCATACTTGGACACATTATTTACATAAAAAACAGAGAGAGAGAGAGAGAGAGAGAGAGACAGACAGACAGACAGACAGAGAGGGGATACAAAGTCACTGATAAGCTGAATAAAATTCTTAGCTGATAACAAGAGTAAGTTAACATTACTCACACCCCAATAAGTTCCTGGACAATGGTGGTGTGCCCTCCCGCAAATGCCTCTACAGCCATAAATTATGTTCTTTGAGCATGTGTGCACATACTGTACCTAACAGACCAAATCTGGGACCTGAAAGCAGCATAAAATAACACAAATAGTAAAAGACCAACTGTATAAAAAAGTTTAATAACAAAAAAGTTTTGATTGGGTATGGCTGTACTAAGTTAGGGTAAATATGTACCTAGTGACTTCCACAGACTCTCGCGACTGAGTACGTCTCGAGAACATCCAGGTGAGTGTGGGCAAGTCATCAGCTACATATTTACCCCGAAATTCTTACAACCATACCTATTCTGTTCAGAGTTAACTCACCACTGTCCCTGGAATTTTGACTGACGAACCGATGATTTTGATGATGATGATGATAATGATGAACATGACACACGTGGGACAAAGTTATCACAAGTAAATCACACAATTGGGCGCTAATTCACTCACCTTATAGCACAGCAATGCACTTGTTACCTTTGAACACGTGAGAGCACAATTACTGGGCACAATAATGAAATTATGGGAGGTTTGGCTTGGCAGTGTAGAGGCAACAAAATGATCACGACAATGGCAGGACACAGACTGAGGGAGAGACAGAGGAGCATGGGAGCGTGGTGGTTTGGTGCAAAATGACCCACGAGCATCCGCACTGCTACACTTTCTGGCCGCAAACGGAATCTTGGCTCCAAAGAGGGGCAATCCGTGAATCTGCAAGACCCGCAAAAGTTGAATCCGCAAATATGGAGGGCTGCTTGTACATGCTAGGGCTGTCTCATACAGGACTGGTGCACTGGTATTCGCAGGGGTATTTTTACAATATGTCGGTGGGTCTTCTGGTAGATCATTAAAGTCTGTTTTTATGAAATTCAAATCCTTAACCCCTTAACCGCGAGGATGTCGGGATCATGCCATGCCCGTCTCGCGGGGATAATCGTGCTCTGAGTGACTTTTTAAAAATATTTGCCAAAAATCAGTTATTAGTCCTAGAATATTATAATTATATATGCATATGGTACATACTCTCAGCTTTCTCCTGGGATGTTTGTTGAGCTTTCGTCCTCTACCGTAGGACTTGTGGAGACTTCTGAAGCTGGGTAATGAAGTCTCTACTTTACACTTCCCAATACCCCGTAATATGGCTACCACTGCCTAATATTATCACTACAAACACCATTCTATGAATTTCAAGTAGTTTGGAATCCATATTAAAAAAAAAAAAAACTGTGAAAGCAATGTAAATTACGAACATATACGAGCTTTCCACTCACACTCATTCGCCGCTGGTATTCTGAGGCGAAGCTGTCATTTATTATTCATAAACACACTCACACTTTATATTCCTAGTACCTTATACACTTATTTATATATACAATATTTATCCATAAGTTTCCTGCAGTACTAGCAGTTTATTTTCACTCCACGCATTCACTTTCTTGTTCAGTAAACTAACATAGAGAACGAAGCTTTCGCTTTCACTGTCATTGCTCCAAGTATTTATACAGTACTCATATTCTTATACTACTGATTATTTACATTTCTATTTACATTTTCTATTTTATTTACATTATTTACATTTCTATTTTATTTACACTATGTTATACACTGTCACTTGCAGTAACTTATGAAACTATTTTCCACAGTATAATTATACTTACATTCATTGCTTTCACTTGCTATTTACATATTATTTACATTTCCACTTGCAATGTTTTAGAACTTGGGACACAGAAGCGCTCGTACTGGGGGTTTCTGTCACCATTTCCTCCACTGCTTCATCCCACGTGTCAATGATCGTAGTCACTGTCCATCATAATCATTAATAAATTAGCCAGTTCATGTTCCAGGGCAGTCACTTAGCCCTATACCCCTTCCCACACGAGGTTTAGTAGGGGTAGAGGTCACAAGGCCCTTTGCAGTGGGCTCAGAAGCGGCAGAAGTGGACGGGCGCGAATCAGATATGGTTTCACCTCGAAAGATGACAGTAAACCGAATGATGTGGCATATATGGGCAGGGAAGGGTTGACAATGTCAGCGTGGTGACAGCGGCTAATTTATATGCTATGAAATGATTGGCAGGAAATCTAGACAATACATAATAAATTAGGTAGTTCCAGGTGAATGTAAATATCACTTAGGCTTCTCTTCCTTTCTTATATATATTTTTATTACGAGAATAGGTCATACAGGATATATCAAGGGGAAATAAACAGGGAAAATTAGCAAACGAGTGCACGTGGGGTGTTGCCAGGTGATAATTAGCCCATTCCAGATGTATGGCAGTATTAATTACCTTTTCTCTTTCTTTTATATATTATTTTGTATAAGAATAGGGCACAGGGCACATTTCAATGGATAAAATGAGTTGAAAAATCCGTCCAGGATTTGCATAGCGCGGCGCGGCTGGGCAGGTGGGAGGAGAAGGTAATGGAGGAGAGGTGAGGAGGGGAGTCAAGGATGGGGGAAAAATGGCTAAACTGTCAACAATGGATGGGAGTACAGATGACATTAGCAGTGCTGACTATAGCTGGACACTGGTAGTACTGATAGATGATACAAGCCCTGGACACTGGTAGTACTGATAGATGATACAAGCCACCACTTGAAAGCCCAGGCGAATTCAAAATAACACAGAAGCACAAAAGTGACGCCTCGTTGTATGATCCATTGTGCCCGAGCATCACGCAAGTGACATCCCGCGGTTAAGGGGATAAACTCTTCTCTGCCCCAGCCAGGATTAGATCCTGAGGTCATTTGGACTGCAGGCCACCCCTCTACAGATTCAGCCACTGCCTCCCCCAAAGAGTTAACTGTTACTCCCAGTCCTTCATTTAAGCAACAGGTCAACTCTGGAACTGTCTCCCTCTGTCTGTATTTCCTGATGCCTATGATCTCCAGTCTTTCAAACGCAGTGTGTCCAGGCATCTCGAAATGAATGATCTTGAATTTGGCTCTCTCTTGTATTTTGTTTTTCTCTTGGAGGGAACTCTAATTGCGGGCTCATGGCCTTTGGTTCCTTCTTCCTTGCATAAAAAAAAAAAAAAAAACTCCATTGTAAATAAAAAAAATTGCCAATTAAATTTTCTTTGCTACATACAAAGCTGATATGCAAGTTTTCCCCATTATACGCTACAACTTATATGAAAACAGTTGTAATACAGTATTTTGGACTGTATCCTTTACTTATAATTAAGCAATGAAGAAAGTCAAATTGGGGAAAGCCCCAGGAATTGATGGAGTGTGAGGTGAAATGCTGAAGCATGAGGGAGAGATAGTAGTAGAATGGATGTGGATGATGTGCAGATTGGCCTGGGAGGAAGGGAGAGTCCCAGAGGATTGGAAGTCAGGTATAATTATTCCCTTGTACAAAGGGAAAGGGGAAAAAGAAGTGTGTGGTAATCATAGGAGCATTTGTCTTCTTAGTGTAACAAGAAAAGTGTATGGTAGGATACTTATTGACAGAGTTAGGGAAATAACAGAGGAATTAGTCGGAGAAGAACAGGGAGGTTTTAGGAAGGGAGGAGGTTGTGTAGATCAGATATTCGTTCTTAGATCTTTAGTGGAAAAGTTTCTAGAGAAAGGAAAGAAGCTGTATGCGGCCTTCATGGATTTGGAGAAAGATTATGACAGGGTGGATAGACAAGGATTGTGGAAAGTATTAAGAATATACAGGGTAGATGGGAAATTGCTGAATGCTGTGAAGAGTATGTATGATGGTGCTAAGGCTGCAGTGCGTGTGGATGGTGAACTAAGTGAATTTTTCTCTCTGAAGGTTGGGTTGAAACAGGGATGTGTCATGTCTCCATGGTTGTTCAATCTGTGCATGGATGGGGTAATAAAAGAGATACGAGGTAGGGCAGTGGATGTTGGAGCGGCCCTAGTGAGAGAGGGTAGTGTTTGGAAACTCCCTGTACTGTTGTTTGCAGATGATACTGTGTTGTTATGTGAAGACAAAGGGGAGCTGCAAGGCTTGGTGGATGAGTTTGGGAGAGTGTGTAAGAAATGGAATCAAAAGGTGAATGTAGGAAAGAGTAAAGTGATGGTCTTTGAGAAAGGTGAAGTCAGTGAATGTACATGTGAGGCTGGATGGTGAGGAAATGGAAAATGTGAGTATGTTTAAGTACTTGGGGAGTGTGATGAGTAGGGATGGAAGTTTGGAGGATGAAGTGCTTGAAAGGGTACAACATGGAAGAAAGGTTGCTGGTTCCTTGAAGGCAGTGATAAGAAACAGGGAAGTGAACATGGAAGTGAAAAAGTTACTACATGAAAGTATTGTGATACCAACTCTAACGTATGGAAATGAAGCTTGGATAGTTGGAGGGACACATTCAAGAGTGAGAGTAGTGGAAATGAGTTATTTAAGAGAAGCCTGTGGAGTCACATGGAGAGACAGGCTGACAAATGAGGATATAAAGGAGCATTGTGGTGTGGATGTGGATGTGATAGGAAGCGTTAGGAGGAACACACTGAGGTGGTTTGGCCATGTGGAGAGGATGGAGGGTGAGACTGACGAGAAGAGTGTATGTGAGTGAGGTGGAGGGGGGGAGAGGGAGGGGGAGGCCAAGGATGAGATGGAGGGATGGAGTGGAGAGGTATATGAGACAGGGTGTGTGTGAATTGGGAGCAGGGCAGTGAAATGGCGGGCGACAGGGCGACGTGGAGGTGAATTGTTTGTGGCCACCCCGTGCGGGATTATGGCGTCTGGCACTAAATAGATAGATATAGATAGATAGATAGAATACTACCTGTACACTCTCAAACAAAAGTTAACAACCAAAATTTTGCCTGCACTGTGTCCTGCCTTCCATATTTCTCACTTTTGCTCATATATCTGATAGTATCCTTCCTTCCAATACTGCAATTGTGTGCTTCATATTTCCATACCATAAAAATGGCTTCCATCACCACAGTCAGCAGGAATGTCAGCGAACTTTTGACTAACAGTAAAATGGGGACATTTTTCACATATTTCACCACTTCTACACACCTCCCTCTGTTGGCTGATTCTGCTAAACTGAGAAAGCCTTGAGATGTTTCTCTGTAAACAGGTGATTTCATTTTTTATATGATCCATTGGAAGGAAAAGTCATGAACAGGTCTTAAGTGTGAAACAGACACAGTGGAACAGAACTGCACTGGTAAGTGAACTTTTGTCTTTTGTCTCTTGAATCTGGTTGATGCATTATTTAATTTGCTCTTGTTGCTACAAGGCAAGTTTATGCACTTAGAAAGACATCTTTTACTCTATGGGGTTCATGAAGAGTGACCTACATCTACAGTTTGAGGTCTATCCTAAACTATTTACTAAGACATGTTTTTTTTTGTTTTGTTTTTTTGTGTCCGACTTCTGGGCATAGGCTTCACAGCCTGCTCTCAAGGCCCAGTAGTCCTCCATACCATACACCTTTCTACATGTCACCACTTCGGCGCTAACACCCACCGTCCATATTGAATACATGCAAGGGTTGTCTCATACAGGACTGGTGTATTGGTATTAGCAGGGGTACTTTTATGACATGTCGGCGGGTTATCTGGTAGATCAGGAAAGTCTGCTTTTATGAAATTCAAATCCTTAAACTGTTCCCTGCCCCAGCCGGGATTCGAACCTGAGTCCATCAGGACTGCAGGCCGCCTCTCTACCGATTCATGTGGCACCTGTATAACTAATAAATGGATCCCTGGTGTCCAGTGGGGTACCGTATGGGTATTGCAACCAGATGTGGCCTATAAAATTTAAGTCTAAGGCAAGGTTGGGTTTACTGCTCACATACTGCCACTCAAGGACAACAGACTAATTGTTCTTGATTTCAGTGTCAGTTGAGTAGCCTAGCTATGGACCCCTATGCTCCTGATGGGTTAACAAAGCTCTAATACTAAATTTATTTATAAGGACTGATTAACAGGATAGCATAACAATGACTGAATGATGGCAGATGACAGTGATGACAAGATGGCAATGATGATACTGACAGAAATAATAATGATCCAGTACCTCTTTTGACTGAACAAGGGCATGCCAGCTGTTGAGTTTGGAGTGAGCATCATGAAGGTGGAGAAGGGAGGGAAGGAAGCCCCAGTTCTGCATCTCTATCTGGCTCCTCAACAGGTGGATCAAAATGTCACACTCATACCTGTAATATCAATCACTATGAATAATACATAATTCGTAATTCATCCATCCATCCATCCATCATCCAATCCTACGTTGTCCCGTGAGGAGCGTAGAAGCCCGGGGCTAGGCAGTTGGTCCTGACATTTAAGATGAGAGTGACCAGCCTCACTCATCCCTGAGTGGCATTATATGAGCAATAAACCCCAATCATCCCTTGGATATAAACCTTCACCGGTTCAATCTGACTGGAGCACAATAATTACCCACTAAACCACCAGGCGCCAAAATTTTGTTATATGGTTACCACCCAGCGTAGTAAATGGTTTCCTGGTGTACAGGAAACCATTTGGCTTGTCACTCAGTGTAGAGTCACCCACAGGCAGAAGGGAGAGGAAAGAATGAAGGAATGAAAGACAGAAGAGGGAGTGTAAAGTCACTCGTAGGCAGAAGGAAGAGAAAAGAATGAAGGAAAAAAAAGAAGATGGAAGGAAACAAGGATGGAGGAGAGGACAGGGCAGACACCCGAGAGCAGCACTACACTGAGTGAGTGGATGGTGGGCGCCCCCACCTACCACAACTTCGTAATTCACCGTGTACATTTTACTTCACCTTAAAGGACAGAAAGGAATAAATGTGAGTTACAGTATGTGCTGGTACTCAAACACAGCAGGGAGATGGCCACATTGCAGTTTAGCTTTGTGAACTATTTTCTCTCCTGGGATGGAAAGTTTCTGTGTAATGTACTGTAGTTCTGAAGAAAGTTTATGAAGAAGGATAACTGTTTGGTTAACCTGACAACTGCTGCATTGGGCTTTCTGGTCTACCTCCCCATGCAAAAAAAAAAAATAAATAAATAAATAATAATAATAATAATAATAATAATAATATTAATAATAATAATTTTTGCTTATATGAATATGAAAGAGTGCATGGAAAAATATAGGAAAAACATATATGTGTTCATTATTTACCTTAGGTCAGCCGTGGTGAAGTAATGAAGTTGCACATCTCCATACTAGTACAGTAATAGGGAGTTATTGAGCACGCGTGGATGGTGGCAGGAAATGTGGGTGGTGATGGAAATAGCTCCAGTTGAGAAGCCAAAAGGCATTAGAAATGCACCCACATTAACCCGTCACGTCCCAACTGATTTTCCACCACTGACTCCCCCCAATCCCGACCAATTTTGGAAAAAAATTTTTTTGGCTCAAACCTCTGCTTTTGGTGAGAAACATAAAAAATTCATAGATAAATCGCTCACCTGAGGTTTAAAATACTCGATACAGCTAGCAGTACTCCTTACCTTACTGGGTTTTTTATCAGGCTGGCTCCAAAGAAAACGAGTTCTATGGGAGGGTAACTATTTCACACCAATCATAAACGGTATTTATTTATTTATTTGGTACGAATTTATATGTGGTACGAGTATACTGGTTTTCACACAGTAATACAGGCAATACGAGCATTGTTTCACTCGCTAACACATCAATATACCTGACCTTTTTTGGTGACATTACCTGATCATCATTTCTGACTGTTTCTTCCTCTAATGCTATGTAAACTTTGTCCTCCACATTGTCATCAATTGGGGAATCACTCTGGCCCTGTCTTTACTGGCCAGGTCACTGATAACAGGTGAATTGCCGAGACAATGGCATGCAGGGGGAGGGGGAGGTCATGAGGGGTAAGGCATTGTCCCTGCCTGGCATCTTGTAGAGGAAGGTGTCCAGTGTATACGTACCAAAAATCACGCACGAAAATTGAAAATTGTGCAAATTATGAACCTTGCAATTGCGCGACGTACTGCTACGTCGATGGGACTAGCTGTGACAAAACGTTGCGACATGCCCATACATCGACAGGACGCCTCGGGTTAAAAAAAAAAAAAAATGTTCATATGATGTACGTAGCAGCTACACGTTTTCCATCATATGAAGTACGTAGCAGCTATCGTGTTAAAGATTCTGGATGGCTGACATGGTTATGTTTTTGTGTATTGTACTGCTGGGTGGCGGAAGGGTAATATTTTAGAGCCATTTTTTTATAATTCACAGAACATTTTACTTTTCATTTGTCTGCACAAGAATCAAGCTTACTGTAAGGTGCTGAAAAACTGTTTGAAACTGAGGTTGAGGAAAATGCTGGACAAGGAAGAAATTTATGTGGCATGAGAGACATGTGGAATACTGTTTTAGTGGAAGTGCAAGAAAAGGAGGAGAAGTGACACAGAAAAAAAAAAAAAAAAAAATACTGATAACTTAGCCTAGAGATGTGCCTACTACAGCCATCTATCTCTTCTTGGGAGTTTTCCTGGAGGAAGCAAGGTGTGTGAAAGATGATGATGATGGTGAAGGCAATTAAGAATGAATTTTTGTATCATTATTAAAGGCTTCAATATGCTTGCATGCACTGGCCTCGGTCACCTAATGGTGGGTCTCTACGCTGCTCGATCTCTGGCAGCCTCCCTATTCAGTTCCCCATCCCTGAGATCACACTTTTATGACCTCATCCCAGGTCTTTTTTTTATCTGGTTCTCATAACCCTAACTCTGACTTTCACATTTCTCATTTTCCATTCCCAACTGTCATCCTCCATGCTCTCCAGATATCCAAACCATCTCAATATATCCCTCCTCATCACAACACCAGTACACTCTAGTCCCATCCTTCCTCTCAAATCTTCAGTTGTAAACTTAGTCCCCCCTGGCCTTGCATTCAAGGATGCACCACACATCCACCCAATCACTGTCATTTCTGTATATCTGAGCCTACAAACATCCTCTTCCCCTACTGCCCAGGTCTCACCCATACCGCATTTCACTTCTCAACATGCCACATAGAAAGATCCTTTAGAATGGAGGAAGAGCTCTTTCAATGTCAGGGGAAGCAACAGTTCCCAGAACCTTTTCCAACCACTCCTCACTCTAGCCACAGAGCTAGCTCCAGTCCCACCTCCAGCACATAACATGACTCCCAAATAACAAAACTCTTCCACACACTCAAGAGACTCCCCAACAAGATCAATCCTTTCATCCCTTACAGTCTCCACATGGTCTCCTCAGGACAACCACACACATGAAATCTGCATTATCTCACAGTCTACCTCTAATACCACTATATCTCTTATGCACCCACTTATCACAAACACTGCACAAAATGGAATTACTTCCCATGCCCTTGTGAAAAAATGTGCATAGCCACTCTCCCTCTGCTCTGACAGTACTGCAACCAGCCCTTGATACCATCACTTTTGTTTTATCTGCATTTACTTTTCAGCCCTTCTGCCCTGTACCATCTCTCCACTTCCTAAATCTTTCCTCCACCTCCCTTTCACAACATCTAGTCATCAGCATACAATATCTCCCATGGAAATCCATTTCTGAAGTCATGTAAGAGAGCTTCAAGCACCATGATAAACGAGAAGGAAGTCAAGACTGACTGACCCCCTGATGCACACCAACATTCATGGAAAACTCATCACTTGAATCTCCATTCACTCTCACTTGGATGCAAGCACCTACATACATAGTCACAAACCATAACTACTCTAACCAGCCACTCCTTGATACCAAATTTTCTCACTTCACCACTTCCCTAGGGACTGTGTCAAGATTCTTCTCCAAATCAACAAGTACAGATCCCTTTTATTTCCTATATACTGTATATATGTTTTCCTGAAGCTATCGGACAATGAATATGGCATCAGTTGTCCCTATGCCTGACATAAAGGCAAACTGTATCTCATCAGTATTTACTCTCTCCCTAAACATACCTTCTAGAACACTCTCCATTACCTTCACAATCTAGTCCAAAAGTTTTATTCCTTTATAATTTCCTCTCCCCAAGCCATCACCCTTCCCCTTGTAAACATTTACAATCATGTTCAGCTAGTCATGTGGGCCAAAACACTTGTATATAATTGTAATTACCAATTCAGTAACCAAACCTACTCTTACGTCTCCTGAGGCCTTAAATATTTCAGCAGTCAACCCAGACACACCTGCTGCCTTCCCCAACTGCATCCTGCCTGTTGCCTTGCTCACAGTAGCAGCATCAATGGATGGACAAGGACCAAACACTGGATCCACTGACTCCAAACCTTGCCTGTTCCAGTCGCACTCCTCATTCAGCAACCGGTTATAATGCTCTCTCCAGGCATCTTTAATATCCTCACTGTTCACCACTACCTTTCCTTCATCATTCTTCACACACTGCTCACCTATCATACCGTATCCCTATTATCCCTCTCCATCTGATCTGCCACCTTAAATATCATATTCTTCCTTTCAACACTATTTAGGTTATCCAGCAAATGTCTCTGAGACTCAGATTTTGCTCTGTATACCTCCTTTCTAGCCCTAAGCTTGGTAGCCAAGTATTCCTCTTTGCTACCACCTCTTTTCCATTCCTGGAAAAGCCTTCTTTTCTCCTTACATGCAGCTCCTACACCCTCACTCCACCACCATGTTACCTTATGTCTTGGAGGGCCCCTTGTCCATCCACACACTGAATCAGTAACTCTCAGGCCACACACTGAATCAGTAACTCTCAGGAGACTGTTTTTTTTTTTTTTTTTTTCTTATAAGCAAGAAGAAGGAACCAAATGCCAGGAGCCTGAAAGATTGTTCCCTCCAAGAAAAACAAAAACAAGATAACAGAGCCAAATCTGAGATCCATTCATTTCAAGATGCCTGGATACACTGCAACTGAAAGACTGGAGATCACAGGCAATAGGAAATACAGACAGAGGGAGACAGTTCCAGAGTTGACCTGTTGCATGCATGAAGGACCAGAAGTAACGGTTAACACTTGCATTAGAGAGCTGGACAGAAAAAGGATGAGAGTTTGTTGCTAGATGGGTGCTATTGTACTGTTCATTAACACCTCTGTCAACAGCTCCATGTTCAGCCACAACTCTATTCATTTTGCTATACTGTAGCAGGAATCTCTTACTACTTGGTTTTTCAACTTCTATATTTTCCTCCGAGGTGCACAAGTCCTCTTCACCAGCCACTCCTTAAGCACCATGTCACATATCAATAACCTGTGTTGCTGCACACACCCTTCACTTCCTATAACTTTAACACCCCTCACCAACCTCCAATCAGCCCTCCTGACCAGGATATAGTCAATCTGGCCACTATTTCCCCCAGTCTTGTATGTACGGTAATCAACCTACTCTCTCATTTCCTGAAATGCATGTTGCACACAATCATATTCATTGCCTCCCCAAATTTAAGTAGATAGGATATTCAGAACTTTACAACAGTGCTATAGTTGAAACCTGCTTGAGCATATCTGAGACCTGGACATGAAATTGAGAATAGCAACATGATATGGAGAGGGCTACTCACGTGAAGTTTGTCTTTATGGGTGTGAGGATGGGGTGGTGGAAATTGCGACTGTTGGTGGTGCTAATCTCGGTCAACTGACACACCAGCTCCTCAAAGTTCATCAGCCGGTTCGTTGACATCTCAACCAGCTTCTCATAGCTGCACTTGTTAAGGAAATACTGCCATGCCTTAAATCCCTAAACCATCTGATCAAGTACAAATGAAAAATGAGAAAGTTAAAGGTACATAAAGTGCTTCAAACATTATCATCATCCTCTTCCAAAATCCATGGTGATAGGAAGAAGAAAAAACTCCATATTATAAAAGGAGACTAAATGGAATAAGAAGGATGAAGCTGGAAACCCACCAACTCCCATCACATCATGCTTTCTACAGCTCACAGGCTCACAGAGGAATATCTGTTATAATCTTCTTTCTGGAACAGCTCAGATTTGTGTAGCTTTCCAGTCAGCTTACTGTTGATGTTGTTGTTGTTACCCCAGTCTGAAATGAATGGGAATCTGATGAACTACAGAAATCTGGGCACCAGCTAGGTGCTTCCAGAGGTCTCAAGTTGAGATATTTTGCAGATCTGTCCGTGCTGTGAAAGCTGAGTGCATGAGGTAATAAATGTCTTTTGTATAAGATTCAATTATAGGGAGGGTACAGTGGGTAATTTGTGAACTGAATTTTGTACTGTGAGTGTGAGGTGCGTTGAAAATGATGTGATATGAGGGAGCTGCACAGCTGGATTATTTATAAGTTATATTTTGTGTTGGTACTGAAGCCCTCAGTCAAAAACACTTTATGTTGAGCTATGATTCTAATAAAAGGATACAAGGTGATGAGCTGGAGTCGAGCCTTGATAAACAATACAAGGTGAGAACAGAGGTGGCGCAGGATACCATCATTAGCCACGCTGCCTGGGGTCGCTGAGGTGCTACTGCCATTATTGTTGTTATTGTTATTATTATTGTTGTTGCCGGGCCTCCTTCGCTCAGTACCCATCTCAGTGAGCTCGGAATTCAAAGCCTCATAACTGGCACGGACTGAACTCTGGGGGGAAAAATAATGTCCTTGTTACCAGTTGCCTTCTTTTATGTTATTAATTCACAACAGGTTAGCGGTAGGTGGGGAAACTCACCATCCACTCACTCAATGTGGTGCTGCTCTTGGGTGACTGCTCTTTCCTCTCTTCCTTCCTTCCTCTTTTGTCTTTCTTTTCTTCATTCTTTCCTCTTCCTTTAGCTTATGGGTGACTCTACACACCTTCTTCTGTCTTTCTTTCCTTCATTCTTTCCTCTTCCTTCTGCCTATGGGTGACTCTACACTGAATGACAAGCCAAATGGTTTCCTGTACACCAGGAAACCATTTACTATGCTGGGTGGTAACCATATAACCAAATTATGGCACCTGGTGGTTTAGCAGATAATTAAGGCGCTCCAGTCAGATTGAGCCAACATAGGTTAATATCCAAGGGATGGTTGGGGTTTACTGCTCACATAATGCCACTCAGGGATGAGTGAGGCTGGACACTCTTATCTCAGGTGTCAGGACCAACTTGCCTAACCCCGGGCTCCTACGCTCCTCATGGGGCAACACAGGATTAGATGATGAAAAAAAAAAATCACAATAAGTCAACAACTGCCTGTTAAAATTCTATTGCTACCTATACAGCAAGACAGTATTGTGATACCAACTCTAACGTATGGAAGTGAAGCTTGGACGTTGTTAGAAGGACACAAGTCAAGAGTGAGAGCAGTGGAAATGAGTTAAGAGGAGCCTGTGGAGCCACATGGAGAGACAGGCTGACGAATGAGGATATAAAGAAGCGTTGTGGTGTGGATGTGGATGTGATAGGAAGCGTTATGAGGAACACACTGGGGTGGTTTGGCCATGTGGAGAGGATGGAGGGTGAAAGACTGACGAAGAGAGTGTATGTGAGTGAGGTGGAGGGGGGAAGAGGGAGGGGGAGGCTGAGGATGAGATAGAGGGATGGGGTGGAGAGGTATATGAGAGAGGGGTGTGTGAGTTGGGAGCGGGGCAGTGAAATTGTGGGGGACAGGGCGACTTGGAGGCGATTTGTTTGTGGCCACCCCAAACGGGATTGAGGCGTCTGGCAATAGATAGATAGACAGACCTATACAGCTGACTTATCAGTTCCCAAATGCTATAATCTCAGTTATATGGAATAAGTTTTGATAATTTGGAACACATGTTTGATTTTTTACAGGAGCTGCCTGTAATGATAAATATAATACTCCATTTGAGGCTAGGTTACTACTGTTAGGGAGAAAATTTGGAATATTCATCATCCAGGACAGCTTCAGTAGGATTATTTTGTTTAACTGAGGGTTTGGGTAGTCTGTTTACACAGCACCATGTGAGGGATTGCCTTCAGCCCATGACAACTGAACCCCCAGGTGCTTCTATCCCTGCTCAATAACAACTCCCACAACACACTATCCTCCTAAATTAGTTGTTAATAATAAAACTCCTGGAACTGGAACCAAGTTTTATCATCATCATCTCTCATGCCTTGTTCCATTTTGGGATTTTTACCTGGATAATACTCTACAGTACTGCTTCAGTATTATACTGTATGGTACTTCTGTAAATAATAATGGTAGTTACCACTTCCTTACTTAAGGCTAAATTATATATCCATTCAACTCAACTTCCATTAATTTTTGGAATATCTGATACAACTTTAACTTAGCATACCTCTTTCCTCAAGAAACCCTTTGCAGTGAGGAAGGAAAGGTTCATGTAAAGCTTTTCCACAGTGGCCAGCTGAGCCACACATGAAAGTAGTGACTGCCACACCACTGACCCACTGAATCCCCGCACATCACGCTCCTTTTCCTTTAAAAAAAAAAAAAAAAAAAAAAAAAAAAGACAGCTGTCAGGTATTAGTTAAGCACAGTATTGTAGTTACAGTAGTTCTGATCTGGCTATCTACCACCCAAGACATTACATAAGCACAAGCACAACAACAGCATTTCTTCATTTAATACTGGTGTGTTCTTAACAACTTCTATGTTGAGTGAACATAAGTGTAATGCTGAATTATTCTCGGCAATTTAAAAAATCATATTAAGGCTGCAGATAAGCATAAATTTATAACTGATGCTACGGCCAGCTGTACCTCATTTGTATATACTCTACTATGCTGTACTGAAGTATATGTTCAAATTCATAAATAAATAAATAAGAAACAATTTATCAGTATAAAAGCCAATGTGCTAGTGTCATGTGCTTCAACCCTCACTCTCCACTGTCCATCTTGTCAGCCTAGTACAGTAGTGAACAGTGGTAAGTTACTGTATATAAAAAATGAAAAATGTGTTAAGCGATACTGTACTACCCATTTTCCCTGCAACATCCACAGTACAATGCTCTATTATTACTAGTGTACTGTAGAGCTACAAATACTATTACAAGTACTGTACTAGTACAGGCAGTTCTTGCTATAAGTCAGTGACTTGTTTCAATGTATCAAAACTTTCTCCATACACTGTAGTTGGTACAAGTGTTGTAAACTTGGGATTAACTGGCAAAACAAATTCTTTAGGTACCAATGGAACTTTAATGGGTAATTATTCTGCAATTTACTGTGGACATAATAAGAAAAAAGTTACTTGTAACAAGGACTGCCTGTATTGTTGCTTTTGTGGTCTCATGCTATTCTGGATGTCAAACTGGTGGACCGCAAGTTGACGTTCCCCCTCTCTGGCAGTTCACCATCCACCTTTCAGGGGATAGGGAGAGTGCTGAAGGACATTTTTAACTGTGTTGTCTGGTTATATCAGTGCCACCAAGTGAAGGCATCCCTCTATACTGCCACACTGCCTGTGCTGCAGCACTTTAACCAACACTTACAGCCTGCTCCTTGGCCTTGTCATAGCTGAACTTTGAGAAGTGAGCCAGCAGACCTTGCAGAATTGCCTCCTCACTCTCAGCTGACTGCTTCCCTGATGCCATGATATTATAACTGAAAGAAAATAATATACAGCATAAATAAAAAAAAATGTAACAAAAAGCAGCATATCGGTTCAGTGGATTACTGGCCATTCTTGCTATAAATAAAAGCTGTTACAAAATAATACTTTTTCCTTATAATTCTTACTGTACACTGAGGAAACTGACAAATTAGCTTTATATGTTTCAATAGAACTTAAATGGGAAATTTATCCATGGTTTTCTGTGGACATACTGGAAAGAAAAAGAGAGAGAGAGAGAGAGAGAGAGAGAAGGGTTGCTTATAATGAGATCTTACTGTACACCATGTACAAAAAAATCTACCTGTCCAATACTATACAGTACTGTACTTGCCAACACTTATGAAACAGTACCATAGCAATGAGAATTACAGTACCGGTATATATTTAACCCTTAACCCAAGCTCCAGTGACAGTTTTCATTTTTATCTGGTCACCACCACACAATACTGGTGAAATACGAGGGATGTCTCTTGTACTGGAAGGGTTTATAAAGGCTGTATTTAACACCTCCAGTTTGAAAAATATATCTAAAGCTGAACAAAACTGTCAGGAGATATCATGAATATAAAGATATGTCATGCAACAGAACAGCTTAAATCATAGGGGCAACTTTTCTATTTCATTCTGGCTATGTCAGACAGCTTTCCTCACCACTGGTAAACATCACAAGATCTGAGGGTTAACTCCAGGGGAGAAAAAAAAAAAAAAGTTTCTACATTCTTAATGACCAAAACTAACATATATAAACTGTCTTGAACTTAGGAGTAACATCTTGTCATCTAAGAGTTAACGCAGTATATTATGCTACACATTATTAGTCTGTTGTACTGTACTATAAACTCAGTACTGTAAGCAACAGATTCCCCTGTTTGGTAATTATAATTAGTAACAAGGAACACTTTACTGCAGTCATTAACAGTCACCACAGACAGGCAAGTATTCATTACCAAATTCATTTGACTACTTTGGCTATGGTACGGTGGCTGTGAACACTCCCCCACCCCCCCCACCCACACAAGCTGGGGAAAAATGATAAATATGAAATTAGAAACCAGAAAGGAAGGCAGGAGAGGACTGCAGTAGCATATGTCCTCCCTATGACAAGGGCATGGAATGAGGCTGAATACTGACATGTTGTCAGACATGGTTAGACAACTACAGAAAGTGACTGAGAAAAGCAACAGTATAATCCTGATGGGCAACTTTAATTGTAATTAGGTGAACTGAGAGGAATGGGACTCAAGAGGTAGTGAAGATTCATGGGGCAGCATAATGTTAAATAGCTATAGCAATGAATAATGTAATGACCTAGTGGCTCAAAAAAAGAGACAAGATTTAGAAGTGATGACACACCAGCAAGACTAGATTTACTGCTAACCAAAGAACCTGACGTAACTGAATCTCTGAAATATCTGTGTCTTGTAGGAAAGTGTTCATATAGTGACTGAGATCCAAATGATACTGTAGAAGGGAATGTGGCACCAAGAGATAAGCTATACAGGCATGGAAGGTATAACTCTGGGAAAGAAAACTTCACAGGATTGAAGAAAACTTTCGAAGAAGCAGATTGGAGAGAATTCAGAGAGGCAGGTGAGATGCAGATGAAGTGGGATACCTTTCTAGGCCTTTATAACATGGGTGTGGGAAAATATGTCCCAACAGCAAGTGGAAGAGAGAACTGGAAAAAGGATTGGTTCAACAGAAGGTATATGATAGCGAAAAGAGAAAGGGATATTGCAAGGAACAGATGGAAAAAGAAACGAAACAACAGAACAAAGGAAGAATACAAAAGAACTAGAAATGAATAGACAAGAATCTGTAGAGAAGAAAAAACACTTTGAAAGAGGTATACCTGACAAATGTAAGGAGGAACCTAAATTGTTTTATAGGTTAGTCAATGGCAAACTGAAACAAATGGAAGCAGAAAATAAGCTGAAAGCAGAAGGAAAGGTCTATACAGATACAGTAATGCAAGCTAAAATAATGAACAAAAGTTTCCAATCAGTTTTCACTAGGGAAAGTGTTTTTGTGCAGGGGGCAGGAGTGACTAGAAATGTGTTAAAAGTGGTAGTGCAGGAAGTGTAGAAATTCCTGGAAACTCAAGATGTAATGAAAGAACCAAGGCCCGGACAGGATCCCTAATTGAATACGGAACTAAAGGAATGTAAAGAACAACTGGTGGATAATATGCACTGTTTAATTGTGTGTTTTCTGGAAGAAGGGAAAGTGCCTTAGGAATGGAAGAAGGCAAATGTGGTACCAATTTATAAAGGCAGGAATAAGGAAAAGCCCCCGAATTATGGACCAGTCTCCCTGACCAGCATGGTTGCAAAATTGTGTGAGAATCTTGAAAGATAAGTGGATAAAATATCTGAAGGAGAAGGACATTTTGGCACAAAGTCAGTTTGGATTCAGAAATGGAAGGTTGTATGTCTTTAATTTTTTGAGCTTCAACTCAAGGGTGATTGATACACTACAGGAGAGAGATAGTTGGGTCAACCGTGTGTACTTAGATCTGGAGAAAGCCTTTGACAAGGTACAGTACTCCATAAGTGACTGTGGAAATTGGAGCACATACAAGGACTGATGGGGAACCTCTTGGAGTGGAGGATGAGAGACTTCATGAGAGACCAACAGATGAGGACAGTAATAAAGGACAAGATGTTAGGGTGGAGGGAAGTAGGGAAGTAACAAGTGGAGTCCCGCAGCTAGTGGAGTGCTGCACGGCTTGGTGCTGGTTCTGTAATGTTTCTGATTTACATAAACGATATGGTGGATGGCATGAACAGTTATGCCAGTCTGTTTGTAGCTGATGCAAAGATCATGTGGGGAATAAAGTTGAAGAGGAATGTAAAATGCTGCAGGAAGATCTGGACAGGATTTACAAGTGGAGCCAGGTATGGGAAATGAAATTCAATGCAAAATATTGGAAATGGGTAAAAGTACTGAGTCCATTACTAAATTACTCGATGGGAAATGAACCAATCACAAAAGCGATATAAGAAAAGGAACTGGGAGTGTTGGTCCAAGATAATTTATCACCCAAAAGACATATTAACAAGATTGTCAAAAAGACATATAAGCTCTTGACAAGCATAAGAGTGGCATTTCAATACATGGATGAGATGATGAAAAAATTGATAGTGGCTATGATCCGCCCCAAGATATAGTATAAACATGATCGAGAGAATACAAAGAGTGGCAACCAAGATGGTCCCTAGCCTGGCAGATCTATCATACGAGGAATGACTAGAAAAGCTGGGTCTGCCTTCCTTAAAAGAAAGAAGTGAGAGGGATGACGTGTTTGCAGTGTTCAGGGACATGACAGGAGTAGACAAAACTGACAGAGAAGATCTGTTTGTATGCGATGGGGGAGCAACAAGAGGACATGGAAAGAAATTGAAAAAGACAAGTTGCCTGATGGATATC
Source organism: Coenobita brevimanus (assembly GCF_032717465.1). Taxonomy (NCBI): domain Eukaryota; kingdom Metazoa; phylum Arthropoda; class Malacostraca; order Decapoda; family Coenobitidae; genus Coenobita; species Coenobita brevimanus. The sequence continues at coordinate 27,065,450 of NC_136970.1, read as the reverse complement.
ACGAAATACAGTTTTCCATATAGATGCAATTACCTGTGGAATAGCCTGGATATAAAGATCATCCAGTCCAAAAACTTAAATATTTGAGTTTAACCCCTTAACCGCGGGGCGTCACTTTCGTGACGCTTGGGAGCAAGGGATCATACCGCGGGGCGTCGCTTTTGTGATTCTGTGTTATTTTGAATTCACCCGGGCTTCCAAGTGGGGGCTTGTATCATCTATCAGTACTGCCAATGTCCAACACAAGTCAGCACTCCTAATCTCATCTGTACTCCCATCCATTGTTGACAATTTAGCCATTTCTCCCCGTTCTTGACTCCCCTCCCTACCCCCCCTCCATTACCCTATCCTCTCGCCTGCCCGGCCGTGCTATGCTAAGTAAATCTTCCCTGGAATTTTTCACTGATTTCATCCATTGAAATAAGCCGTATGTCCTATTCTTATACCAAATAATATATACAAGAAAGAAATAAGGTAAGTGAGAGTGCCATACACCTGGAATTGGCTAATTATCACCTGACAACACCTCACGTGCACTCGTTCGCTAATTTTCGCTGTTTTTTTCCCCTTGAAATATGCCGTATAATCTATTTTCGTAATAAATATACATGTAAGGAAGGAAGGGAGAAGCCTAAGTGATATTTACATTCACCTGGAACTACCAAATTTATAATGTATTGTCTAGATTTCCTGCCAATCATATCAGTGCTAGACTTAGCTGTTTCAAGAAGTAATATTGGTAACTCTGAATAACCCCTAGCAGGCCTCCACGCTGGTCCTCCTTTATCAGTTCACTCTCATCTTCCGAAGTGAGAGTACGTATGTTTCTTCTTGCTGACTTCAAGGCCTTTTTTCACCCCCATGCAAATGGCCCTGTGACCTTTACCCCCTACTAAACCTCGTGTGGAAAGAGGTAAAGGGCTGACAATTGATAAAAGAGTGACTACGATCTTTCTATTGAGTAAAACAGTGCAAGTGGAATTGTAAATAATGTGTAAATAATGTGTAAACAGCAAGTGAAAGTAATGAATGTAAATATACGTGAACAATGGAAAATAGTTTTATAAGTTATTTCAAGTGACAGTGCACAACACAGTGTAAATAAAATAGAAATGTAAATAACGTAAATAAAATAGAGAACGTAAATAGAAATGTAAATGAGTAGTATTATAAGAATACGAGTATATACCCTAGGAGTAATGAAAGTGAAAGTTTCACTCTGGCATGTCTGAATGCTATGAGTTATGAGAGTGAAGATGAAAGTGACATTCACTCTCAATGCCAGTATACAGGACGAGAAAGTGAATGCTACATATTTTACTGAAAGAAATTGAATCCCTACAGTGACAATAAACTAATACTACTGAAGGAAACTTATGGATAAAGACTGTAGATATATATAAGTGTTATATAGTAATAGAAATATAAAGTGTGAGGGGTTTTATGAATAATAAATGACAGACTACCAAGAGCGAACTAGTGCCAGTGCGACGATCAGACGCGCTCGTAATTTCCATTGCTTTCACAGTTTTTTTTTGAGTATGGATCCCAAACTACTTGAAAATTGTAGAATAGTGTTTATAGTGTTTGTATCTGGCTGTGGTAATCATATTACGGGTTGTCGGGAAGTGTAAAGTGGAGACTTTGTTACCCTACTTCAGAGGTCTCCACAAGTCCTACGGTAACCGACGAAGGCTCAACAATCATTCCAGGAGAATGCTGAAGGTATGTTTTTTTTTTTTTTTTTTTTTTTTTTTTTATGTGTCCGACTCTGGGCATAGGCTTCACAGCCTGCTATCAAGGCCCAGTAGTCCTCCTACATACCATACACCTCTACATGTCACCACTTCGGCGCTAACACCCACCGTCCATATTGAATACATGCTAGGGCTGTCTCATACAGGACTGGTGTATTGGTATTAGCGGGGGTATTTTTACGACATGTCGGCGGGTCTTCTGGTAGATCAGTAAAGCCTGATTTAAAGAAATTCAAATCCTTAAACCATTCCCTGCCCCAGCCGGGATTCGAACCTGGGCATATGTAATTTTATTATTCTAGGACTAATAACTGATTTTTGGCAAATATTTTTTGAGAGTCTGTCGGAGCCCAAATAACCCCGCGGCACACGCAAGTCATTGGTAAACAAGCCCGCGGTGTAGGGGTTAAAGCAAAGTTTGATTGGTTGAGACACAGAGACGGGACCCCACGAGTGTAGCTCATTTCCTTTATATCACAGCTAGGTAATTACAACTAGGTAAATACACACACACACACACACACACACACACACACACACACACACACACACACACACACACAGATATAAACAAGACTGAGAGAATACAAAGAACAGCTACCAAGATGGTCCCCAGCCTGGCAGATCTGTCATACAGAGAGAGGCTGGAAAAGCTGGATTTGCCTTCCTTAAAGGAAAGGAGATAGAGGGGTGACATGACTGCAGTGTTCAGGACCATGATGGGAGTAGATAAAATTGACAGAGAAGATCTGTTTGTATGGGATAAGAGAGTAACAAGAGGACATTTTGTTTCGTTTCGTTTTTAAAGGCTCCAACATGCTTGCATGCGTCAGTCTTGGTCACCTAATGGCAGCTCTCCATGCTGCACAATCTATTGCAGCCTCCCTGTTCAATACCTTAATCCTGAGGTCACAATTAATGATCTCATTCCACATATTTCTCGGTCTACCCCTCATAACCCCACCCCCAATATTAACACTTCTCACCTTCCTCACCCAATTATCATCCCCCATCCTCTCCACATGCCCAAACCATCTCAGTCTACCTCTCCTCATCACACCAATACACTCCAGTCCCATCCTACCTCTCAACTCTTCCATCGTAAACCCAACCCTCCGAGACCTTGCACTCAGGGACGCGCTACACAACCACCTAATCTTGTCATTTCTGTACATCTGAGCCTGCGAATATCCTCTTCCTTTACTGCCCAGGTCTCACTACCATACAGCATTACACTCCTAACACATACTGCATACAAAGACCCCTTAGCACGTAGGGAGAGTCCTCTCAATGTCAGGAGAGGCAAGAGCTCCCTGAACTTCTTCCAACAATTTCTCACCCTAGTCACAGAGCTAGCTCCAGCCCCATCTCCAGCACACAACATGTCTCCCAAATAACAAAACTCTTCCACACACTCAAGAGATTCACCAGCAAGTTCAATCTTTTCACGCCTGACAATCTCCACCCGCTCTCCCCGACACGCCGTACACATAAAATCAGCATTATATATCTCGCAGTCTACCTCTGATACCACTAAATCTCTTGTGCACCCATTTATCACAAATGCCACACAAAATGGAATTACTTCCCACACCCTTGTGGTAAACTGCACATGGCCACTCTCCCTCGTCTTTGACTACCGCCACCAACCCTAGATATCATCTCTTGTTTTATCTGCATTTACCCTTAAGCCCTTGTGCCCCATACCATCTCTCCACTTCCTAAACCTTTCCTCCGCCTCCCATTTGTTCTCTGCAATCAACACCAAATCATCAGCATACAACATCTCTCACGGGAGTCCGTTTCTGAAGTCACATGAAAGGGCTTCAAGTACCATGATAAACAACATGGGACTCAAAACTGACCCCGATGCACAACAATGTTTGTGGAAAACTCATAACTCAAATCTCCATTCACTCTTACCTGGGTGCGAGCACCCACATACATAGCCATAACCACCCTAACCAGCCACTCCTCCAAGCCAAGCTTTCTCATTGGCCACTTCACCACCTCTCTAGGGACTCTGTCAAAAGCCTTTTCCAAATCAATGAAAACAAAATACAGATCCCTTTTCTTACCAATATATTTTTCCTGAAGCTGTCAAACAATGAGTATGGCATCAGTGGTCCCCCTACCTGGCATAAACCCAAACTGCATCTCATCCATATTCACTCTTTCTCTAATCATACCTTCTAAAACTCTCTCCGTTACCTTCATTATCTGATCTAAAAGCTTTATCCCTCTATAATTTCCTCTTTCCAGGGCATCACCCTTCCCTTTATACACATTTACAGTTACACTCTTCACCCAGTCATCTGGGACAACACACTCATAAATAATCATATTTATCAGGTCAGTGACTAACCTCACCCCTATACCTCCTGAGGCCTTCAACATTTCAGCAGTCAACCCAAACACACCTGCTGCCTTCCCCACTTTCATCCTGCCTACTGCCTTACTCACAGCAGCAGCATCAATCAAAAGCCAAGGCCCAAACAGTGGATCTGCTTGCTCCAAACCTTCCCCATCCCAGTCAAACTCCTCATTCAACAACTAGTTATAATGGTCTCTCCATGCATCTTTAATATCCTCACTGTTCACCACTACCCTTCCTTCATCATTCTTCACTTACTGCTCACCTATAATATCCTGATTATCCCTCTTCATCTGATCTGTCACCTTAAATATCATATTTTTCCTTTCCCCATGAATTAGGTTTATCAAGTAGGCTAAAAGTCTCTGTGACTCAGGCTTCGCCCTGCATACCTCTCTTCTAGCCCTATGCTTGGCAGCCAAGTATTCCTCCTTGCTACCATCCGTCCTCCAATCCCGGTAAAGCCTTCTTTTCTCCTCAACTGCAGCTTCTACACCCTCATCCCACCACCAAGTTATTTTATGTCTTGGTGGTCCTCTTGTCCAACCGCATAATACATCAGTAACTCTCAAGAGATTGTTCTTGAGGGTTCTGTACTGTTCATTAACGCCTCTGTCTATGGCTACCTGTTCAGCCACCACTCTCCTCATCTCGCTATAGAATGCATCCTTTAGTACGTGGTTTTCCAGCTTCCATATTTTCCAACTTCCATATTAACCTCCTAACAGCCCTCCTAACCAGAAAATAATCTATCTGACTGCTATTTCCCCCAGACTCATACTGTACGTAATTGAAGAAGCTAAGCTGCTTGAAGAATATCAAGAAATATAGTTTTCCTTATAGATGCATAGACCTGTGGAATAAATTGGACATAGAGATTGTCCAGTCTAAAAACTTAAATGAGTTTAAAGCAAACTTTGACTTAACCCCTAAAACGCGGTTGTTTACAGTCGATCCCCCCCGAGTGGCGGGGTTGAATCGCGGTCTGAGTACCTGTAGGAAAATATTCACCAAAAATCAGAGATTAACCCTAGAACATTATACTTGGTATGGCAGATAGTACTTACATTCAGCTTTCTCCAGAGACAGGTGTTGAGCCTTCGTGGACTACCCAAGGACTTGTGGAGACTTGCAAAGTTGGATAACCAAATCTTCACTTTCACACCTCCAGCAACCCGGTTTCCCCTCTACCACAGCCTCATTCTGTCACAGTAAACACTATACTACAACGTAAAGGTAGTTAGGAATCCGTATTTGTACAATAAGCACTGAAAATAAGGCTAAAATCAACGAAGCGTACGGCCGACATGCACTGTGGCGGCGGTCTTCCCGTCACTCAACAAACATTTCCATTTTCACAGCTAAAAACATGTATACTACATTATTTTCAATCATATTACTTCCCAAAAGATCACCACAGCGCGCTTTTTATTCTGCCTTACGTCCGCCACTTTATTCTCGTTCCTGTCGGCCGCTTGCACTGACTGGGAAGAGCTAGAACTCGCCATAATCTCACTTTGAAAGCCTGCAGTAAACTGACGCTAAACAGAGGCAAACCGTGAGAAAAAAAGCTAGTGTTACAACTGGGGAAACAAGCGTTTCCTAGTAGCATAAACTGCTTGTGAGAGGAGATCGCAGATTTACAGTTCTGAGCGCTCAGAGCGCTGCCATGTATTACAGCCAGGCTGGCCGGGCCGTGGTGGGGGGGGTACGGGGGGGAAAACGCGATATTTGGCAACAACTGAGGTCGGTAGTACAAAGGTAAAGTATGCTAGTTGTAGCTTGAGGGTGGTGGTACTGATAGACAATACCAGCTGGAGCCTGCTTGCCCGCGGTTATTCAAAATTTACTAAAATCGCAAATGCGACGACCCGCCGTCCTGCCCTTATGGACGAGTGTCGCAAACGCGACGATCAGCGTTTTAGGGGTTAAAGAGAAATAGAGACGGGACCCCACGAGCATAGCTCATTTCCTGTATATCACAATTAGGTAGGTAAATATACACACACACACACACACACACACACACAAAATCCCATTTTGCCTGTTTCCAAGCATAGGGGCCTGAGACTAGGCTACTGTTTGTCCACAACATTTAAGGATAAGAGACCGATCTATGCCCCTGGTAGTGTTTACATGATAATAAAACCTCTGGCCACGTTTTGGACTCTTGATTGCATTGCCTGTGCCATGCTGCGGTCAAACCTGGGTGCTCTACCAATCATGATTTAAAAAGATATTCACAAAACAAAAACATAACATCTTGTGTAATGACAAGATTATGGATATACTGTATATATCAGTATTGCTGCACTTTCAAAGAACAGCTCCAATTACCGTACTTTTTTACTTGGGGGCTACTACATACCTCAGCTCAGATTAAGGTAAGGTAAATTTTTAGAAGGAACAATAAGGTACCATAAGAGTCGTAGGTAAGGTTAGGAGAGTTAATTTTTGGTTTGGTTAGGATTTCGTCTTCCAAAGAGGCGTTGTCCAAAAAGGCAAATTTACCAATAGCCATATCTTATCAAAGTACAGCATGCTATTTTCACATTTTACCAAGCAATTAAATGTAGCCTGCCTGTAGATGTAGCAATGTAAATAGCTAAAAACCTCTAAGTTAGTTACTTATCCTTCTAATTCAGGCTAACACCAAATAACTGTTTGCTGTGAACTACTAGATGTCCAAGGGAAAAAAAATGCTAGCTGGACATGCTTGGGCTTGGTATTTTATTCAAGCTAACACACAGTAACTCTCTTCAGCATGTTCAGCATAGTTACTCCAGCAAAGGGCTAGCAACGACGTAAATGCATTACTTTGGCATGACAAGTTAAAGTCCAAATATTCTACTATATATACACGAGTTGTCAGTGGACTGTGAGACTTCACGAAAGTTATATAGCAAGCCTAAACTAACACCGGAACATAATGCTGACCCATATCGAATTACTACCGTACACCATAGTTACCTGTATTTATCTCAAAATTCTGAATACCATTGGATGAGTCGCTTTAGGCTCTACTTCATCTATGGCATCAGTTTAAAGGGAAGTCTGCTCATTTCCTTTAACTGTCCATTAATAATTAATTAAGAAGAATATTGTTAACATTGTTGACAAAATTTTGTGCAAACGTAAATATTATTAGGCTCTTATCCAGTCAATGTAAATTTAGTTTTTTGTTTTCTAATTTAGTCACATACGTTGAATTACATTACGTTTTGCTGAATAATTTGTTATATTGTGGATCAACATTGTTGAGAATAGGTACAAGTTTTGGCGTCGTGCCCCCTTTGCTATTTTATTTTACGTTATAAGAAAGATAAAATTATACAGAAAAATTTTCTAGAATATTATAAGTAAAAATATCACTATGTAATGCATTAATAAAGGAAATATTTAGCGAATGTGATTAGCGAGCGTTGTTAGTGGCTGGTGTTTACAGTGGCGGTGGGTTGACACAGGCCAGAAGTTTACGTATTTCACATTACAGCGACCCACACTCGCCGGACACAATGGAATCAGGTAGGTGGATTTAAAGGAACTTCATGGAGCCAAAATATGATGGCATTTGAGGCTGATTAGTAGACATGGAAGGGAGGTGTAGTGGAATATAAAATCACGTTTTCTTGGCTTATTGCGGAAGAATCCATAGGCCGAAGTGATAAGACGTGACTGTTTAAAGCATATGGATTTTCACATTTAAATTTGTGTATGGGATAGTGTAGTCTGCTTTTAGAGGTACATGATCTGGGCGTAGGATTTGAGTAATATAAAAGATGTAAAGCAGGAAGACAAGGTGGATCTTTTCACCCCTAATAATGGATATTTTAGCCCATTTGTATAGCTATTTGTAAGCCAAATAAAATTTGTAAGCTAGGAGATAACTGGACAAATGAGGCCAGAATAGCTCAGTGGTAGTGCTTTCACATCACAACCACAGAGTTGGCAGTTGAAGCCTGCACCAGGGTAGCATAGCCTAAATCTGGTGAGAGATGTACGGTAGCGGTCTCTCCAAGGATTTCTCCACGCCCTGCAGAGCTGTATGGTCCACTGGTCCGAGCTCAGGGGATCTACCTTCACCAGACTGATTTGGTAAAGCTGCCAAGTCTGAGGATATTGAATTGTCTTACTCAAGCTAAATCTCCAAAATTTCAAACTTGCATCATTGTAGGCTTAACTGTCATTAGTTAAAATGATTATATGTTTGTAAGCTTAAAAACAAAATTCATAACTGTTTGAAATTGACGATCAAAAGCTGATACCTATGATGCAACACAGGCAGTAGCTTCTGTTAAGTGTTTGTATTAGTGCATCGGTAAATAATATAAAATGTTGGTAAATTTTTACTTTAGTCCCACCCTGCCATATTTTCTCAAGAGCTTCAGAATGCAATGTTTTATAGTGTTTCTCATGTGAATCTGATAGTCATTTCTGGCGCAAATCACTCGTTTTGCGTAACCCCCCCCCCCTGTACCAAGGTTATTGGGGGAATACGACGAAAACGAGTAATTTTCACTGAAAATGACCACCAGAATCACATAACACTAAAACATTGCATTCTGAAACTCCTGAGAAAGAATAATGGGGGACCTGTGGGAAAGTGTGGTTTTGGGTGGGGGAAACACGGAAAATCGAGTGATTTCCGACTGGAACTGGTATCCTAATCAAACGAAAAACACTAAAATCCTTCGGAAAAATATAATTTTCAGCCCCTTGAGTTTGTGTTTCCTAACTGGGGGGCTTTGCCCCCCAGCCCTGGCCGTGTTTCCTAACTGGGGGGCTTCGCCCCCTAGACCCCCCCATTACATTAACCTAACCTAACCTAACCTATCCTAGGGGAATGCTTACCTAGAGATCAGAAACGGTGAATTTGCATTGCACCTTCCCCTTACTCTTCCTACTTTTTCTTCCACCGGCCACAGTACCACTGATGTCTGTCTTCCCGATATTTGCAGGGCAAATCACACTCTTTACACTGCACTGCACTTGGCAAAACCCTTTTTTTTCTTAGTAGTTTAATAGATGTTTCGTTATTACTGTGATAGTCCTTGATAATCTGCCAGTAGTCCGTCTTACACCCGATACAAGCTTTGAAATCGACAACACATTCTTCAGCACCGGAGGCCATGACTGACTGACTTTCAAATCTCGGGCGTACTTGCATCACCCACAAATACTTCAAGCTGATTAGCTGGTTTTACTTACGACTGTTGTGATTGGCTGGTTTCAAAAGTCCCTCTTCCTTTGCGACGCCTGATTGGCTGTTTTTAAAGCTCACATATACAAAATTTCCAGCCGAGTACACTCGAGTCCAGCTGACTTAGACCAAGTGAACGTGCCCGCACCAGCAAATATGTTTACTCCACCATGTTGGCTCCTGGATCCTTCAAATAATTAAGAAAAATAACATATATCTCGGAAAGTATTTATTTGCGACGGATGTTTACTGAGAAGAAAATGATGTACTCAATACACCCGACCTATAGAGATAAGTCACATTTTCCAGCGACCGGGTGGGATTAAAGTAAAATAATACCAAAATCTTGGTACCGGGTATAAATGCTTGTAGCTTTGAAGAGAGAGTTATATGTAGAAAGAAAGAGAGAGGTGAAAAGATTAGTAAGAGAGAGTAAGAAGAGAGTGGATGAGGAATTTGAGTGTAAAGTGGAGGGACTGTAAGAAAATGTTCTGGAAAGAGGTGAAGAGAGTAAGACAGGGTGGAAGTGAGGTTAGCAGGGAAGTGAAAGATAAAAATGGTAGATTACTAGTGGAGAAGGGAGAAAAAGTGAGCAGATGAAGAGAACACTTTAAGGAATTGTTGAACATACAGGATGGAAGTAATGCGAGTATAAGTGGCTGGGAGAAGGAGGGAGGTGAGAACACAGGAAGAAATCAGTAGGATAGAAGTTGTGGAAGCAATGAAGAAAGTTAAATTGGGGAAAGCCCCAGGAATTGATGGAGTGTGTGGTGAAATGCTGAAGCATGGGGGAGAGAGAGTAGTAGAATGGATGTGGAAGATGTGCAGATTGGCCTGGGAGGAAGGCAGAGTCCTAGAGGATTGGAAGTCAGGTATAATTATTCCCTTGTACAAAGGAAAAGGGGAAAAAGAAGTGTGTGGTAATCATAGGGGCATTTGTCTTCTTAGTATAATAGGAAAAGCGGATGGTAGGATACTTATTGACAGAGTTAGAGAAAGAACAGAGGAATTAGTTGGAGAAGAACAGGGAGGCTTTAGGAAGGGAAGAGGTTGTGTAGATCAGATATTCATTCTTAGATCTTTAGTGGAAAAGTTTCTAGGGAAGGGAAAGAAGTTGTATGCGGCTTTCATGGATTTGGAGAAAGCATATGACAGGGTGGATAGACAAGGATTGTGGAAAGTATTAAGAATATATGGAGTAGATGGGAAGTTGTTGAATGCTGTGAAGAGTATGTATGATGATGCTAAGGCTGCAGTGCGTGTGGATGGTGAACTGAGTGAATTTTTCTCCTTGAAGGTTGGGTTGAAACAAGGATGTGTCATGTTTCCATGGTTGTTCAATCTGTACATGGATGGGGTAATAAAAGAGGTACAAGGTAGGGTAGTGGATGTTGGAGTGGCCCTGGTGAGAGAGGATAGTGTTTGGAAACTCCCTGTACTGTTGTTTGCAGATGATACTGTGTTGTTGAGTGAAGACGAAGGGGAGCTGCAAGGCTTGGTGGATGAGTTTGGGAAAGTGTGTAAGAAACGGAATCTAAAGGTGAATGTAGGGAAGAGTAAAGTGGTGGTCTTTGAGAGAGGTGAAGTCAGTGAATGTACAGCGAGGTTGGATGGTGAGGAAATGGAAAATGTGAGTACCGGTACGTTTAAGTACTGTACTGTACTTGGGTTGTGTGATGAGTAAGGATGGAGGTTTGGAGAATGAAGTGCTTGATAGGGTACAGCAGGGAAGAAAGGTTGCTGGTTCTTTGAAAGCAGTGATAAGAAACAGGGAAGTGAGCATGGAAGTGAAAAAGTTACTACATGACAGTATTGTGATACCAACTCTAACGTACGGAAGTGAAGCTTGGACGTTGTTAGAAGGACACAAATCAAGAGTGAGAACAGTGGAAATGAGTTATTTAAGAGGAGCCTGTGGAGTCACATGGAGAGACAGGCTGACGAATGAGGATATAAAGGAGCGTTGTGGTGTGGATGTGGATGTGATAGGAAGCGTTATGAGGAACACACTGAGGTGGTTTGGCCGTGTGGAGAGGATGGAGGTTGAGAGACTGATGAAGAGAGTGTATGTGAGTGAGGTGGAGGGGGGAAGAGGGAGGGGGAGGCCGAGGATGAGATGGAGGGATGGGGTGGAGAGGTATATGAGAGAGGGGGTGTGTGAGTTGGGAGCAGGGCAGTGAAATGGCAGTGGACAGGGCATCGTGGAGGCGATTTGTTTGTGACCACCCCAAACGGGATTGAGGCGTCTGGCAATAGATAGATAGATAGCTTTGTCCAAACCTTTACTGAAGTGGTATTATATCCAGTCTGTTTTTATATAGGCTATTTGGACAACCTGTTTGTATGTAAAAGAAATCTTACTACCAGGTAACTTTTTCCTGTGGTGGTTGTAATTAAGTACTTAAGACAGGCTAATACCACAATACCATAACAAATAGCAAAGAAGAATTGGAAAAAAAAAGGAAAATAAAAAGGCACACGAGCATAACACGAGCTTAACGCAAGAAAAATAATTAATTAATTGGAAAAATAAATTGACAAGAGGAGTGCCGATGCAAAGACGATACTCCTCACCTAGTACCAATACACCAGTCCTGTATGAGGCAGCCCTAGCATGTATTCAATATGGATGGTGGGTGTTAGCGCCGAAGTGGTGACATGTGGAGGTGTAGGAGGACTACTGGGCCTTGGGATAGGCTCCCGCCCCTAAGATATAGGCCCTGAAGCCTTTGCCCAGAGTTGGACACATTAAAAAAAAAAAAAAAAAACAGCTGAACTGAACTGTTTTGTTGATGTAAAGGAAGCTCATTTACTCAGATGGTTAACCATGTGTCACAAATTCTGGTATAATACCAGTTATAGTTAATACTTTGATGATAGCACTGGTAGATTTCCCAGTGGCCAGTAATATTGTTAGGCAGTAGTATTTTACTGTACCTGTTTAACTAAGTGTCATGTTTCAATACATATGTCTTTACCAGTGAAGCCAACGATACATTTTTCCTGTGGTTCTTTAGCTCCTTTGCCACAAGGGTAACTAATCTCGCGCGGTACCTTATATGAGGCTTTCCCTGCTCTTTCTCTCACACTGCTTCTTCAGGGAAAAGCTGCTATCTTGTGAAAATAGCTGTGGTGTTTTGTATAGTTGTGTATACAGTATACCGGTACTGTATGTGTATGTGAGTATAGACCTTCCAGTATGTGTGTAAGACTGAATCTGCCACTGCTTGTGTTTGTAATGAAGATAATATAAAGGGCCATTCCATTGTAAGGAATGTCACATTTGGAGACAAGTTACTGAACTACTTTCAGTTACACAGTCATCTTGCCTAAAGTGCTCCTTCACAAAGTGCGTCTTGCCTAATGTTTGACGGGGGTCTGACAGTAATTTATTATCAGTATTTAGAAAGTGCGTTTGCTACTTGCAATGTGCGACGGGCATGAAAAATTGAGGCAGATATGGTATTCTCTCGCAACTATGTGTGGTGAGGTGCGGCTGGTGTGTGAGTTAATGGCCACAGCAGCAGGATGATGACGTAATGTCTGTGTATCTGACCTGGACTTCGAGGGTTTCCTGGAGCAGCAACAGGTAGCACCTAACCTAGTGCAAACTAAGATGTGCATTCCATAAAACTGGCCACACAATATTGTGCTTTAAGAGCATTTGTTAATCACTGGTGCAGTTGTCACCAGGGTTGCCATTTGGTACTTTTCATTACCAAATGTGAGGCAATTTGGTAATGAGAAATTTGATCTGTAATGATTCAGATTGATTAATTACCAAAAATTTGATCAATAATGATTCAGAATGATTACTTACCGAAAAGTCGATTGGTAATGATTCATTACCAAAAGGATTTTTCACATGTAATGATTCATTACCAAAAGGATTTTTCACATGTATGAATGTACCTTTGTGGTAGGTGGTGGCGACCATCATCCACTCACTTGATGTAGTGCTGCCTACTCCTTCCTTAGCCTTTATCATTCTTTTTCTGTGCCTGCCCTCCTCTCTTCCTATTTCTCCCATCTTTCCTTTCACTTCTTATTGGTTTTCTTTCCTTTACAGGTAGCTTTACATTGAGTGACAAGCCAAATGGTTTCATGTAAGCTAGGAAACCATTTACAACGCTGGGTGGTAACCATATAACCAAACCATATGTGTTCCCTACGTGTCAACAAGTGAGTTGGTGGAGATTTAGTGTCCCTCCCCGTAAAACAACTAACTCAAAGTCAAATGGCCACCCCTTGCGGGATTGTGGCGTCTGGCAATAGATAGATAGATAGACGAATGTACCTAGGATGGAGACGGTGAATTATCTTTTTTTTTTCCCCTTTTAATGCAAGAAAGAAGGAACCAAAGGCTAATAGCCCACAAACCATTCCTTCCAAGAAGAAAAAAAAAATACAAAAGAGAGCCAGAACCCCTCCAGTAGTGAAGAGCATGATAGTGGGGCATGGGATGAGGCCACTGGAGAACAGCTGTTGAGTGTTTTGATTCAGCTTCCGTGGTACTGCCTCGGCTACCACAACAACAATTCGCATTATCTACCCTCTGTACAGTGCTGGTAAGGTCTTGAATTATCCTAATAAATATACAGTATTACTCTTGCATGTTTCAATTGTAAGTTTTCTATCTATCTATCTATTGCCAGACGCCTCAATCCCGTTTGGGGTGGCCACAAACAAATCGCCTCCAAGTCGCCCTGTCCCCCACCACTTCACTGCCCTGCTCCCAGCTCACACTCCTCTCTCTCATATACCTCTCCACCCCATCCCTCCATCTCATCCTCGGCCTCCCCCTCCCTCTTCCCCCCTCCACCTCACTCACATACACTCTCTTTGTCAGTCTTTTACCCTCCATCCTCTCCACATGGCCAAACCACCTCAGTGTGTTCCTCATAACGCTTCCTATCACATCCACATCCACACCACAATGCTCCTTTATATCCTCATTCATCAGCCTGTCTCTCCATGTGACTCCACAGGCTCCTCTTAAATAACTCATTTCCACTGTTCTCACTCTTGACTTGTGTCCTTCCAACAACGTCCAAGCTTCACTTCCATACGTTAGAGTTGGTATCACAATACTGTCATGTAGTAACTTTTTCACCTCCATGCTCACTTCCCTGTTCCTTAGCATTGCTTTTAAAGAACCAGCAACCTTTCTTCCCTGCTGTACCTTTCAAGCACTTCACCCTCCAAACCTCCATCTTTACTCATCACACTACCCAAGTACTTAAATGTACTCACATTTTCCAATTCCTCACCATCCAACCTCGCTGTACATTCACTGACTTCACCTCTCTCAAAGACCATCACTTTACTCTTCCCTATATTCACCTTTAGATTCCGTTTCTTACACACTCTCTTAAACTCATCCACCAAGCCTTGCAGCTCCCCTTTGTCTTCACTCAACAACACAGTATCATCTGCAAACAACAGTACAGGGAGTTTCCAAACACTAAGTTTTCCTTTTGGAGTTTCCAAACACTAAGTTTTCCTTTTGCATTTTAGTCAGGGATAGGTATTGGTGAAAGAGTATACGAAAATTCAGGATATGTAAAAGCCATTTTAACATGGGATGCTATGCTTTGCAAAGTGCGAATTTATAAAGTGCGACGGGCTGTGTTGCCCATATTTATGAACATTATGCGAGATGACTGTATTTGCAAAAGTTGGTTAGTACTTGGATGGGTGACCGCCTGGGAACACCAGATGCTGTTGGCATCCCTACGTGTCAAGTGGGGTTGGTGGAGGATTAGTGCCCCTCCCTGTAAAACAATTAACTCTAAGCCCTTGGCCACCCCGTTTGGGATATATGGCGTCTGGCAATGTATGAATGAATGAAATGATGCAATATAAACAAATAGTTTTTGCAAGCTAGCCTATATTACCAACACTTCATACCACAGTTGGATTTTTTATGGTATATGTTTTAATTTGGATGTTATATAGATTTTCAAAAGCTGCCTAAGGAATGTTACTGCGATGCAACCCTGTCTTGTAGTTTGTGTAAGTAATTTCAGTAAGTCAGTGATTATACTGGTTCAGTTGAGGAGTGCTTCTTATCAATAAAATGCCAACAGATAAGGATCATAACCATACCCAGCAAGTTTGATTATTCCTAATACAGTAGAACCTCTTTGGTCCGGACCCCTGTAATCCGGATTTCTATTAATTCAGACAAAATTTAAAAATAATAAGCTCCAAAAATATGTTGAAAGTAATTCTAAAGGCATTTTCAGTATCGGCGTGGAAAGCGATCATCATTTGTTTAGTCTTGGATCACGCTAGGTCGCAACATGGGTGCCTGTTTAAACACAAGCTAGCATTCATTCAATCAACTAGTTCACCAACCATTTATATTTTTACGCTGTATTTCAAAAGTTAATCCTCCTTACAATGCCCCTTAATGCAAGTGTAGCTTCTGCAATGAATAAAGGTGTTAAAAGGAGGAGTTTGCTTACACAAAAATGGGTCAGAATATTCTGCAGTGTTTAGTGATTACTGTAGGTTATTTTTTGTACTTAAATGTGCTTTACTTGTACATCAAACATTAGCTTCTTGCCCATATGGGCATTATCAGTATGCCAAAGATGACAATGTATTTTTTTCCTACATAAGTTTTATTTCTATTCCAAATATTACAGTTCTGTCTATCTATCTATCTATAGCCCGACGCCCTAATCCCGCAAAGGGTGGCCGCAGACAAAACGCCTCTAAGTCACTCTGTCACCCACCATTTGACTACCCTCCCCCCAACTCACCCCCCCCTCCCTCATATACCTCTCAACTCCATCCCTCCACCTCATCCTCAGTTAATTAATTAATTAATTTTTTTGCCTACACGGGCCTTAGTCACTTACTACAGTTTAAAATGTAGGCTAGTTTCTTGTCATGGCCTTACCTGTAAATTATGATTAGTTATTTTAGTATCCTTTCATCTTTTGCAGTTACGTGGGGTTGACATATGCCACATATGTTGATAATTAACAAACATACCATATGTAGATAGTTTTTGGTATGAACTGGAGATTACCCTGATGGTCTGGAGTACAATCTGCTAATACGGACAACCCTTCCCCCATATAGTCCGAATGAGAGAGGTTCTACTGTAATTGTGCTGTTAAGGAAAAAATGACCGTCAGACACGTTACTGGAAAAGTGAGAAATTGTACTCATGCAATTTTTGTTGAAATATGATTGTACCATCAACTCTTATTATGATTGCAGTACCATAATTGTAGGTTCACAAACATAAAACATCTGCTGATGTGAAAAATACATACAGTAATAAACTAACTAGAAAGTGGTTATTGGGGACACATCATCCACTCACATGATGTACTGCTGCTCTTGTGTGCCTGCCCTTTCCTCTCTTCTTTCTTTCCATCCTTCCTCTTGTCTTTCTTTTCTTCATTCTTTCCTCTTCCATCTGTCTTTGGGTGACTCAACACTGAGTGACGAGCCAGATGGTTTCCTGTACACCAGGAAACCATTTACCACACTGGGTGGTAACCATATACCGTAACCAACTTATGGTGCCTGATGGTTTAGTGGGCAATTAAGGCACTCCAATTGGATTGAACAGGTGCAGGTTTATATCCAAGGAGTGATTGGAGTTTATTGCTCACATGATGCTACTCAGGGATGAGTGAGACTGGTAACTCTCATCATAAATGTCAGGACTAACTTGCCTAGCTCCGGGCTACTATGCTCCTCATGGGGAAAGAATGGATTAGATGATGAATGAGTGAACTAATGAGAATACAGTTCTTGTTTAAGTGTTATCAGCATATTCAAGTGACATCAACATAAAGTAGTTGCTCGAGGTGGGTAGAGTCACCCCCTAGAATATATGTAGCTACCATTCATGATACTTGAGGAGTTGACAAAGCCTGCACAACCATGTCCTCTGCTATCTCATCTCTGTCTGGGTTGTCAGGGAAATGAAACTGAATGTGATCCACTCTGTTGATGCACCCCTCTTTCCAAGGAAATTAACTTGGTCATGACCTCTTCAGGCACTGATTCAGTGACTGCATTTCATAATGTATAGAGAAATTCTTGGTTGTATAATGAACCAGTAGTCATGAACACTAATAAGGGGGCTGGGTAGTCTGCCGCCAGAGGGCAGGTTAATTGCACATGTCCATCCCTGACGCCCTCTCTTTACTCCCACAAAACCTCCTGTTTGTTAGGCGGATGGATCAGAGATCTGAAGCTTTGCTTTCTCTCTCACGTCTTGCCGCATGTAATATTAGTATAATTTATACCACTATTAGGTATATTATTACAGTACCTGTACACATCCTCAGTTCAGTGAGAAGTAATTATATTGAAGTTTTAACAGATTTCAGTAGAATGGCCCCACTGTATCGTACATATGAAGGTGCTAAGGCTGCTGTGCTTGTAGATAGTGAACTGAATGAATTTTTCTATGTTAATGTTGGATTGAAACAGGGATGTGCCATGTCTCCATAGTTGTTCAGTCTGTATATGGATGAGGTTATAAAAGAGACGCTGTACAAGGTAGGGTAGTGGATGTTGGAGTGGTCCTAATGAGAGAGGGTGGTGTTTGGAAGCTTCCTGTACTGTTGTTTGCAGATGATAATATACTGTCAAGTGAAGACAAGGAGGAACTGCAAGGCTTGGCAAATGAGTGTAGGTGATTGTAGGGAAGAGTAAAGTTATGGTCTTCGAGAGAAATGGAGTCACTGAATGTACAGTGAGGTTGGATGATTAGGAAATGGAAAATGTGAGTGCATTTAAGTACATGAGTTGTGAGATGAGTAAGAATGGAGGCTTGGAGGATGAAGTGCTTGATAGGGTACAGCAGGGAAGAGAGGTTGCTGGTTCTTTGAAAGTAGTGATAAGAAATAGGAAAAAGAGCATGGAAGTAAAAAAGTCTCTGCATGATAGTATATGTATGGAAGTTTTTTTTTTTTTTTTTTTTTTTTTTTTTTTTTAAGCAAGGAAGAAGAAACCAAAGGCCAGGAGCCTGCAAACCATTCCTTCCCAGAAAAAAACAAAAACAAAGCAAAAGAGAACCAAATTCAAGTTCCATTCATTTTGAGATGCTTGGACACACTGCATTTAAAAGACTGATCATTGGAAGTAGGAAATACAGACAGGGGGAGACAGTTCTAGAGTTGACCTGTTGCATAGATGAAGGCCTGGAAGTAACAGGAGTAGACTAGCACCAGTCGAGCAGGGCAGTACTCCCAAGGTGGATGGAAAGCTGATGATAGGGAGAGCTGGAGCTCCTGTTTCATCAGCCCTCGGGACTAGGTCCCGACCATCCCCCTTTGCTGAACTTTATCAGTGTCTCAGTAACACAGAGAGTAGGCCAGCATGCTCTCCAATACAAGTTTCTCTATCAGCACTAGACTACATGCACAGTACGCACTACATTCATTCATTCATTCATTGCCAGACGCCATGTATCCCACACGGGGTGGCCAAGGGCTTAGAGTTAATTGTTTACAGGGAGGGGCACTAATCCTCCACCAACCCCACTTGACACGTAGGGATGCCAACAGCATCTGGTGCTCCCAGGCAGTCACCCATCCAAGTACTAACCAGACCCACTACACTTCCTTAAGAAAAAAAAAAAATAAAATGGCTGCTCAACACGTGGCCTCGGAGTCCCCGGGAGGGGGGACCATAAATGTCTCTACCTTCCGCCCCTCTTCCGGTGACGACTCGAGCTGCCTGGAACCACTGTCTGACTCTCTTCTTCTTCATTTCTACAACATTCCTGGCCTTTCCTCTAACTTTCACTCTGTTGAGCACCACCTGTCCTCTCCAAACCTCACCTTCTTTTTCTAACTGAGACTCATCTGTCTGAGGCAACTGACAGCAGACCCTTTTCTGTATCCTCCTACTTTCTCTATACTCATTTCATAGCCAGAGGTGGCTGTTGTGTATGTATACGCAACGACTTATCTTACTCTCGTGTTCCTGAACTAGATTCTTCTGAATTCTCTACACTCTGGCTTCGGCTTTCCTGTCATTCTCTGACAAAATATATCTGCGCTGTTTACTTATCTCCTAATTCTACTGACTATCAAAAATTCTTTGACTATCTCACTTTTACGATGGAACGTATGCTATCCATTTCTCCTTTCTCTGAAATCTCCATTCTAGGAGATTTCAATGTTCACCACCACCTTTGGCTCTCCTCTCCTTTCACTGATCCACTTGGTGACCAAGCTTACACCTTTTCTATCTTTAATGACCTAGAGCAGCTTATACAGCACCCTACCCGTATCCCTGACCGACTTGGAGAGAGCTCCAACATACCGTCCTTGACCTCTTCCTTACAACTAATCCTGCTTACACCGTTAATCATTTCTTTCCATTCGGCTCCTCTGATCACAACCTTATCACCTTAACCTGTCCTACCGCTCCAGTACGGCCTGTGGACCCTCCAAAGAAATGTCATCTGTTACACTTTGGAGCTGCGGATTGGGAGGCCCTCAGGCAGTACTTCTTTGATTTTCCCTGGAATGATTATTGCTTCCATGGCCAGGAGCCATCTGAGTGTGCCTTGCGCATTACGAAGGTTATTATCTCGGGCATGGAAGCATACATTCGTTTCTCATATCCTTTGACTAATGCAAGAAAGCCTTGGTTTAATCACGCTTGTTCTACTGCTGTCCGCAACAAGGAGAGGGCCTATAAAAGGTACCGGAGCCAACCCACCCCTGAATCACATCTTTTATACGTTTCTGCCCTGAATCCTGCTAAGTCTGTTCTTTGCTCTGCTAAAAATAGTTTCATCCGTACTAAATGCTCTCAACTTTCCAAATCGAATTCTTCCCGCTTCTTCTGGCACCATGCCAAAAACTTTTCTAACAACTTTACCTCATCATCCTTCCCCTCTCTTTTCTACTCTGATTGCTTTGTAGCTATTTCTTCTACTGATAAAGCAGATCTCTTCCCTCAGACTTTCTCCTCCAGTTCTACCTTAGACGATTCCAGTGCTGTTCCTCCATCACTTCCCCCCTCTGACTTCCTCATGGCTGACATTAAAGTTTCTTGAGCTGATGTATTTTCTGCCATCACAGGCCTCAATACTAATAAAGCATATGGGCCTGATGGAGTCACTCCTCTTCTCAAGAACTGTGCTTCCGTGCTTACACCCTGCCAAGGCAAACTCTTTCGCCATAGTTTATCAACTTGTACCTTTCCTTCTTGCTGGAAGTTTGCTCTCACTCAGCCAGTCCCAAAGAAGGGTGACCTTTCCCAACCCTCTAACTATTGTCCAATTGCTTTAACATCCTGTATCTCAAAAGTTTTCAAGTCAGTTCTTAATAGAAAAGTTTTAAAGCATCTTTCCTATCACAACCTTCTTTCTGATCGTCAGTATGCGTTCCGTCAGGGACGCTCCACTGGCGATCTTCTCACCTACCTTTCAGACTCCTGGTCACCCTCCTTTCAGGACTTTGGCGAAAGCTTTGCCATTGCACTTGACATCTCAAAGGCTTTCAATCGAGTCTGGCATAAATCTTTAATTTCCAAACTGCCCTCTTACGGTTTCTATCCTTGTATCTGTGCCTTCATCTCGAGCTTCCTTTCTGGTCGTTCTATAGCCACTGTTGTATACAGCCATCGTTCTTCTCCTAGATGCATCAACAGTGGTGTTCCTCAGGGCTGTGTCCTATCATCAACTCTTCCTTTTATTCATCAATGACCTTCTAAGCTGTACATCTAACCCTATCCACTCATACGTTGATGACTCCACCCCTCACCTTTCCATTTGATTCCTGCAGCGTCCATCTCAGCAGTTACTTCAGCAAACAAGGGATGAGGCTATGGCACACGTAATGTCTGACTTGGCCTGTATCTCTGACTGGGGTAAAAATAATCTTGTTGTTTTTATTGCCTCAAAGACTCAGTTTTTACACCTATCAACCCAACAAAATCTTCCACAGGTATACCCACTAATGTTTAATAATATTCAGCTTAATCCTGCATCATCCCTGAAAATGCTTGGGGTTTCATTTACTCGGGACCTATCTTGGATAGATCATATTACATCTCTTGTAAAATCTGCTTCCAAGAGATCAGGTGTGCTAAGCCGACTCCATTCCTTCTTTACCCCTGCACAATTGTTGACTCTATACAGGGGTTTTATCTGCCCCTGTGTGGAGTACAACTCTTATGTGTGGGGAGGCTCCCCACATACTGCTCTTCTCAATAGGGTGGAGTCAGAGGCTTTTCGTCTCATTAACTCTCCTCCTCTTACTGACTCCCTTCAACCTGTCTCTTCGCTGCACTGTTGCATCTTTATCTCTTTTCTATCGCTTCTTCAATGGTCACTGCTCCTATGAACTGTCTGCATGCATTCCTCCACCTCTACGACGGGTGCATAGCACCCATCTAGCAGCAAACTCTAATCCCTTTTCTGTCCAACTCTCTAATGCAAGAGTTAACCGTTACTCCCAGTCCTTCATTTATTCAACAGGTAAACTCTGGAACTGTCTCCCACTGTCTTTATTTCCTGCTTCCTGTGATCTCCAGTCTTTCAAACGCAGTGTGTCCAGGCATTTCAAAATGATCGGATCTTGGATTTGGCTCTCTCTTGTATTTTGTTTTTCTCTTGGAAGGAACAGTTGCAGGCTCATGGCCATTGGTTCCTTGTTCCTCACGTAAAAAAAAAAAAAAAAAAAAGTTAACTCTTGCATTAGAGAGTTGGACAGAAAAGGGATGAGTGTTTCTTGCTAGACCGGTGCTTCGCGCCTGTCGTAGAGGTGGAGGAATGCATGCAGACAGTTAAGAGGAGCATGACCATTGAAGTAGCGATAGAAAAGAGATAAAGATGCAACTGTGCATCTAAGAGACAGAGGTTGAAGGAAGCCAGTAAGGGGAGAAGAGTTAATGAGATGAAAAGCCTTTGACTCCACTGTATTGAGAAGAGCTGTATGTAGGGATACACCCTGCGCATGAGATTTGTACTCTGCAGAGGGACGAATAAAACCCATGTATAAAGTCAACAGCTGTGCAGGGGTAAAGAAGGTACGGAGCAGGCTTAGCACACCTAATCTCTTGGAATGAGATTTTACAAGCGATGTAATGTGATCTTTCCAAGGTGAATCTCGAGAGAATGAAACCCCAAGTATTTTTAAGGATGATGCAGGATTGAGGTGGATTTTACAGTATAAAACATTAGTAGGTACTCCTGTGGAAGATTTTGTCATTGATAGGTGTAAGAACTGAGTCTTTAATGCATTAGAATCAACAAAATTACTTTTACCCCAGTCAGAGATATGAGCCAAGTCAGACATTAGGTGTGCCATAGCCTCATCCCTTGTTTGTTGAAATAACTGCTGAGATGGACGCTGTGGGAAGCGAATGGAAAGGTGATGGGTGGAATCATCAGCGTATGAGTGGATTGGATTAGATCTACAGTTTAGACGGTCATTGATGAATAAAAGGAAGAGAGCTGGTGATCACAGAGCCCTGAGGAACACCACTATTGATACCGGGTAGGTGTAGGAGAAGAACGGTGGCCATGTACAACAGCGGCTATAGAATGACCAGAAAGGAAGCTATGGATTTTTTTATTTTTTTATTATTTTTTTTTAAATCTGATTCTGGGCATAGGCTTCACAGCCCATTACCAAGACCCAGTAGTCCTCCTCCATCCATACAGCTACACGTGTACGGATAGAAGGATAGAAACCATTAGAGGGCAGTTTGGAAATTAAAGATTTATGCCAGACTTGATCGAAAGCTTTAGAGATGTCAAGTGCAATGGCAAAGCTTTCACCAAAGTCCCGAAAGGAGGATGGCCAGGAGTTTGAAAGGTAGGTGAAAAGATTGCCCATCCCTGACAGAACCCATACCCGGTACTAATGATCAGAATGACGGCTGTGATAGGAAAGATGCTTTAAAATTTTTCTGTTAAGAATAGACATGAAAATTTTTGAGATACAGGATGTTAAAGCAGTTGGGCGATAGTTTGTGGGTTGGGAATGGTCACCCTTCTTTGGGACTGACTGAATGAGAGCAAACTTCCAACAAGAAGGAAAGGTACAAGTTGATAGACAAAGGCAAAATGGTTTACCTAGGCAGGGTGTGAGTACAGAAGCACAGTTTTTAAGGACAACAGAAGTGATCCCATCAGGCCTATATGCCTTGTTAGTATTGAGGCCAATGATGGCAGAAAATACATCAGCTCAAGAAATTTTAAATGTCAACCATGAGGAAGTCATAGGGGGGAAGTGATGGAGGAATAGCACCGGAATCGTCTAAGGTGAAATTGAAGGAGAAAGTCTGAGAGAGGAGATCTGCTTTATCAGTATAAGTTGCTACAGAGCCATCAGAGTAGAAAAGAGTAGGGAAGGATGATGAGGTAAAGTTGTTAGAAATGTTTTTTTGCAAGGTGCCAGAAGGAGCCGAAAGATTTTGAGTTGGAGAGTTGAGAACATTTACTGTACTGTAGTAAGCATGAATTTATTTTTAGCAGAGCAAAGAACAGACTTAGCACGATTCAGGGCAGAAACATAAAAAAGATGTGATTCATGGGTGGGTTTGCTCTAGTGCCTTTTACAGGCCTCCTCCTTGTTGTGGACAGCATTAGAACAAGCGTGATTAAACCAAGGCTTTTTTGCATTAGTCAGAGGATATTAGAAAGGAATGTATGCATCCATGCCCAAGAGAATAACCTCCTTAATGCGCATGGCACACTCAGATGGCTCCTGTCCATGGAAGCAACAATCATTCCATGGAAAATAAAAAAAATACTGCCTGAGGGCCTCCCAATCAGCAGCTCGAAAGTGCCACAACCGACGTTTCTTTTGAGGGTCTACAGACTTTACTGGAGCAATAGGACAGATTAAAGTGATAAGGTTGCAATCAGAGGAGCCCAAAGGAGAGGAAAGATTAACAATGTAAGCTGAAGGATTAGTTGTAAGAAAGAGGTCAAGTATGTTGGAACTCTCTCCAAGGCAGTCAGGGATATGGGTAGGGTGCTATAAAAACTGCACTAGGTCATTAACCTGTGCATTGCGAGCCACAGTACAGGCTGGATAGCGTCGCTTTGTGAGCTACAGCTCAGGCTGGGTAGCACCACGTTGTGAGCCACAACTCAGGCTGCGCTAAGCTTCCAGTGGCCATGCATCACCACTAACTACTCCACCCCTACAGAGAGTTACCCATGGCGCAGTGCAAAGACAGAGAGAGAGATATTTTTTCTTTTTCACCAGATGATGCCCTGGATGTTTATCTTCAAGTTTAAACAAAAACAAATTTTTTTTTTTTTTTTTTTTTTTTTTTTTTTTTTTTTCTCCACTGCACCCCTACTCAAACTTATGCATGGTGCTACGCAAAGACGGAGAGAGACGGGGAGAGGGAGAGAGAGAGAGAGAGAGAGATTTTTTCCACCAAATGATGCCCTGAATGTTTATCTTCAAGTTTATAATAAAAACTTTTTTGTTTTTCATTTTTTGTGTACCACGGGGTGAGATAAAAATGGGTAATTGTGAAATCCACAGGATAAGGATAGAAAAGATGTAAATTTGTTCACCGGGTGGATCAGTGAAAGGAGAGGAGAGCCAAAGGTGCTGATGAACATGGAAATTTCCTACAATGGAGATTTCAGAGAAGGGAGAGACGGATAGGATGTGTTCCATCGTGGAAGCAAGGTAGTCAAAGAATTTTTCATAGTCAGTAGAATTAGGGGATAAGAAGCAGCACATATATATTTAGTCAGAGAATGACTGGAAAGCTGAAGCCTGAGAGTAGAGAATTCAGAAGAATCGAGTTCAGGAACACGAGAGCAAGATATGTCATTGCGTACATATACTGTACACAGCAGCTACCTTTGGCTTTGAAATGAGTGCAGAGAAAGTAGGAGAATACAGAAGAGGGTTTGCTATCAGTTGCCTCAGACAGCTGAGTCTCAGTTAAGAAGAGAGGTGAGGTTCAGAGGAGGAGAGGTGGTGCATAACAGAGGGAAAGTTAGAGGAAAGGTCACAAATGTTGCAGAAATGAAGAAGTGAGTTAGACAGTGGTTCCAGGCAGCTCATTTTGTTGTCATTGGGAGAGGGGTGGATGGTGGGGGCATTTATGTCCCCCCCCCCCCAAGGACTCCTTTGGAAGGTCACAAGTCAAGAGTGAGAGCAGTGGAAGTGAGTTTTATTACCTGGGAGACATGTTATGTGCTGGAGGTGGGGCTGGAGCTAGCTCTGTGGCTAGAGCGAGGAGCAGTTAGAAGTTTGGGGAGGTGTTGCCTCTCCTCACATTGAGAGGGCTATCTCTGCCTGCTAAGGGATCTTTGTATGCAGCATGTGTTAGGAGTGTAATGCTGTATAGTAGTGAGATCTGGGCAGCAAAGGAAGAAGACATTCGCAGACTGGAACGTACAAAAATGACAAGAATAGTTGGATGTGCAGTGCGTCTGTCAGTGCAAGGCCATGGGGAACTAGTTTTACGATGGAAGAGTGGAGAGGAAGGATGGGACTGGAGTGTATTGGTGTTGTGATGAGGAGGGATAGACTGAGATGGTTTGGGCATGTGGAGAGGATGGGGAATGACAGTTTCGTTTCGTTTCATTTTGGTTCTGAAGGCTCCAACATGCATGCATGCGTCGGCATTGGTCACCTAATGACAGCTGTCCATGCTGCTCGATCCCTGGCAGCTTCCCTGTTTAGTCCCTTATCCCTGAGGTCACACTCAGTGACCTTGTTCAGTGTCTTTTTTTGGTCTGCCTCTCACAACCCTACCTCCAGCATTAACACTTCTTACTTTCTGTGCCCAGTTATCATCCCCCATCCTCTCCACATGCCAAACCATTTCACTTTACCTCTCCTCATCACAACACCAATACACTCCAGTCCTAACCTACCCCTCAAGTTTTCCATCATAAACCTAGTCCCTCCAGGCCTCACACTCAGGGACGCACTGCACATCCACCTAATCATTGCCATTTCTGAATGTTTAAGTCTGTGAATATCCTCTTCCTTTTCTGCCCAGGTCTTACTGTCAAACAACATTACATTCATAACACATGCTGCATACAAATATCTCTTAGCACGGAGGGAGAGCCCTCTCAATGTCAGGAGAGGCAACAATTCCTTAAACTTCTTCCAACCACTCTCACTCTGGCCACAGAGCAAGCTCCAGCCCCACCTTCAGCACATATAACAAAACTCGTCCACACATTCATGAGACATACCTGCCAGTTCAATCCTTTCATGCCTGACCATCTCCACCTGCTATCCCCGACACACCGCACACATGAAATCAGCATTATCTTCTAGTCTACCTCTAATACCACTACATCTCTTATTCACCCACTTATCACAGACACTGCACAGGATTGAATTACTTCCCACACCCTTGTGGCAAATTGCACATGGCCACTCTCCCTCTTCTTTGGCAGTACCACCACCAGCCCAAGAGACAGTCACTATTGTTTTATCTGCATTTACTCATAAGCCCTTGTGCCCCATACCATCTCTCCACTTCCTAAATCTTTCCTCGATCTCCTGTTTATTCTCTGCAATCAGCACTAAGTCATCAGTATACATTTCCCATGGGAGTCCATTTCTAAAGTCATGTGAGAGGGCTTTAAGTACCATGATAACAACAATGGGCTCTCAGACTGACCCCTGGTGAACACTGACATTCACGGAAAACTCATCACTCAAATCTCTGTTCACCCTTACCTGGGTGCAAGCACCCACATACATGGCTATAACCACCCTAACCAGCCACTCCTCGATCCCAAGCTTTCTCATTGCCCATCTCACCATCTCTCCAGGGACTCTGTCAAAAGCCTTCTCCAAATCAACAAAAACAAAGCACAGATCCCTTTTCTTTCCTATATATTTTTCCTGAAGCTGTTGAACAGTGAATATTGCATCAGTGGTCCCTTTGCCTGGCATAAACCAAAACTACATCTCATCAGTATTCACTTTGTCTCTAATCGTGCCTTCTAGAACTCTCCATTACCTTCATTATCTGGTCTAAAAGTTTTTTGTCTCTAAGATTTCCTCTTTCCAGGACATCACCCTTCCCCTTGTACACATTTACAGTTACACTCTTCAGCCAGTCATCTGGGACAACTCACTCGTATATAATCCTATTTATCAGGTCAATGACTAACCTATCTATCTATCTATTGCCAGACGCCTCAATCCTGTTCGGGGTGGCCACAAAAAAATCGCCTTCACTTCGCCCTATACCCCGCCATTTCACTGCCCCGCTCCCATCTCACACACCCCTCTTTCATATACCTCTCCACCCCATCCCTCCATCTCATCCTCGGCTTCCCCCTCCCTCTCCCCCCCTCCACCTCACTCACATACACTCTCTTCGTCAGTCTTTCACCCTCCATCCTCTCTACATGGCCAAACCACCTCAGTGTATTCCTCCTAACGCTTCCTATCACATCTACATCCACACCACAACCCTCCTTTATATCCTCATTTGTCAGCCTATCTCTCCATGTGACTCCACAGGTTCCTCTTAACTCATTTCCACTGCTTTCACTCTTGACTTGTGTCCTTCCAACAACATCCAAGCTTCACTTCCATACGTTAAAGTTGGTATCACAATACTGTCATGTAGTAACTTCTTAACTTCCATGCTCACTTCACTGTTTCTCATCACTGCTTTCAGGGAACCAGCAACCTTTCTTCCCTGCTGTACCCCTTCAAGCACTTCACCCTCCGAACCTCCATCCTTACTCATCACACTACCAAAGTACTTAAATGTACGCACATTTTCCAATTCCTCACCATCCAACCTCGCTGTACATTCACTGACTTCACCTCTCTCAAAGACCATCACTTTACTCTTCCCTATATTCACCTTTAGATTCCATTTCTTACACACACTCCCAAACTCATCCACCAGGCCTTGCAGCTCTCCTTCGTCTTCACTCAACAACACAGTATCATCTGCAAACAACAGTACAGGGAGTTTCCAAATACAACCCTCTCCAGGGCCACTCCAACATCCACTACCCTACCTTGTACCTCTTTTATTACCCCATCCATGTACAGATTGAACAAACATGGAGACATGACACATCCCTGCTTCAACCCAACCATCAAAGAGAAAAATTCACTCAGTTCACCATCCACACGCACTGCAGCCTTAGCACCATCATACATACTCTTCACATCATTCACCAACTTCCCATCTACTTCATATATTCTTAATACTTTCCACAATCCTTGTCTATCGACCCTGTCATATTCTTTCTCCAAATCCATGAAAGCTGCATGCAACTTCTTTCCCTTCTCTAGAAACTTTTCCACTGAAGATCTAAGAATGAATATCTGATCTACGTAACCTCTTCCCTTCCTAAAGCCTCCCTGTTCTTCTCCAACTAATTCTTCTGTTCTTTCTCTAACTCTGTCAATAAATATCCTACCATACACTTTTCCTATTATGCTAAGAAGACAAATGCCCCTATGATTACCACACACTTCTTTTTCCCCTTTTCCTTTGTACAAGGGAATAATTATACCTGACTTCCAATCCTCCGGGACTCTACCTTCCTCCCAGGCCAATCTGCACATCTTCCACATCCATTCTACTACTATCTCTTCCCCATGCTTCAACATTTCACCACACACTCCATCAATTCCTGGGTCTTTCCCCATTGTAACTTTCTTCATTGCTTCCACAACTTCCATCCTACTGATTTCTTCCTGTCTTCTCACCTCCCATCTTCTCCCAACCATTCCCCAGCCACTTATACTTGCATTACTTCCAT
Source organism: Coenobita brevimanus (assembly GCF_032717465.1). Lineage (NCBI taxonomy): Eukaryota > Metazoa > Arthropoda > Malacostraca > Decapoda > Coenobitidae > Coenobita > Coenobita brevimanus. Next base: position 27,036,378 of record NC_136970.1, on the reverse strand, counting down.
CCTGTATGTTCAACAATTCCTTAAAGTGTTCTCTCTTAACTCTTTCTCCCCTCCCCACTAATAATCTACCATTTTTATCATTCACTCCCTTGCTAACTTCACTTCCACCCTGTGTTACTCTCTTCACCTCTTTCCAGAAAATTTTCTTACTGTTCCTCCACTTTACACTCAAATTCCTTCCAAAGTCCTCATCCACTCTCTTCTTACTCTTACTAATCTTTCACCTCTCTCTTTCTCTCTGCATATATCTCTTCTGCCTCTCAACTTCTTCCACACCCCTGTTTCTCATCCATTCATTGTATGCTTTCTTCTTTTGTGCCACAGCCTGTCTCACCTCTTCATTCCACCATGCTGTTCCTTGCACCCACCTCCGTCTACGCACATCACATGTTGCACATATTTCTTCTGTGAATATCCTGCACACACCTTCCACATCCCCCATCTGCTCAAATTCATATTTGCCCAATCGTTCCTCCACTTCTCTCTTATATTCTGCCTTTTTCTCATCCTCTTGTAACCTTTCCACTCTCCTTACAAATACTCCTTCTTCCCGTTCTTCCCTTCTTCTATTTCTCCATCTTATTTGGATCTTTATTCTGGCCACCACCAAGTAGTGGTCAGAAAGTCCACTACTTGGTGGTGACTAACTATCTATCTATCTATAGCCCGACGCCCTAATCCCGCAAAGGGTGGCCGCAGACAAAATGCCTCCAAGTCGCTCTGTCACCCACCATTTGACTACCCTCCCCCCAACTCACCCCCCCTTCCCTCATATATCTCTCAACTCCATCCCTCCACCTCATACTCGGTCTACTTCTCCCTCTCCCTCCCTCCACCTCACCTACATACACCCTCTTAGAGTCGTCAACGTATGGTCCGTCCGGGTCCGAGGCGCTTTGTTCGCTTTTATAGTTAGCTCTTTTTACGGGGTAGGGCACTAACCCACCACCAACCCTTTTAGTCGCCTCGTACAACAAGCAGGGATACTGGGGGAGTATTCTTGAAACCCCCCTACCCCCAGGGGGTAAATATTGCGAGGATTCGAACCAGCTCTTGCAACTGCATGAGGCTTTCAACATTTCAGCAGTCAGCCCAGACGCACTTGCAGCCTCCCCCACCTGAATCCTGTCTATTGCCCCACTAACAGAAGCAGTGTCAATCAAAGGCCAAGGGCCATACACAGTTGGGTGCAGAAAATGAGAAGTGTGAACACTGGGGATATGATTGCATGAGGCAGACTGAAAAAGGCCTCGGATGAAGTCATAGAGTGTGACCTCTTGGATAAGGGACTGAATAGGGAGGCTGCCAGATATCGAGCAGCATGAAGAGCCACCATTAGGTGACCAAGGCCGACACACACAAGCATGTTGGAGCCTTTATACCGTAAATGAAACAAAGCGAAATGGGAGTTTATTTTTCTTTTTTCTGCCAAAAGCTGATCTACCCTTAAAGGTTTCGGGCTGTGTTAATGTACCAGTAGTCTTGGACTCTTACACATTGTAAAGGGTAATGCCATACAGTCATTACTCGTTTTACGATGGGGTTACATCAGGTCATACCTTATCGTATACCGATTTTATCATAAATTGGGAGATTGAAGCCCATTATAAATGGGGGGTTACGTCAACTCAACTTCCCAAAGTCACCTAACCAAGACTAAACTATAAATAACAACCCACCTTCATTCCTTCCTGTACTGGTTGAAGTCGTCTCCAAGTCGTCATGGTCCCCCCCCCCCCATGCTGGGGACAGCTTGTCCTTACAGGCACTAGTGGTCAGCCTCTGAGTCAGACAGGAACAGGTTAGGGGGAGAGGAATCCAGCCCATACTGCACCAACCATAGCACTGGGGCCTACACTGGCACTGACCTTACCATTGGGCACACAAATCCACAGAAGTAATCCCTTAGTTCATGCAAACTTTTTTCACATGATTTCGGTAATCCACAAATTTTTCGTACAGTAATTAAAACATAAAATTATAGTATTCAAATAAATGATTTTAATTTACGAGAGAAATAAATCAAATATAAAAATGCCTACCTGCTGCCCGTGTACATACATATGTGTGTGTGTGTGTGTGTGTGTGTGTGGGAGGTCAGTCTACCACGCGCCACACAGTCAGTTTGATTCCGACTGTCGAACTGTGTGTGACTCGTGAATTGTTATTTGTGGCATATTTTTCTGCCTTCCAGTGAGTGCTTGCCTTGTTTGCCAACATGGGGCCTAAGCGTAGTGCTAGTGAAGCATGTGGTAACACACCAAAACGGACTCGTAAAGTGATGTCGCGGACAGAGAAAGTTGAAGTGTTGGGCAAACTTAGGGAAGGAATGTTGGCAACAATTCGCCATCAGGACGATTCCCCATCATTTATTTACATACCAGTTTATTTAGCAAGTACAGTACACTAGTTTTTTACTTATATGAGTTATAAAATCTCCGTGAAAATTAGTTATTAAAGTATTAATTAATCAACAATAAGTATGTTTATAGAATGACGAGGAATCGTTCAGGGTGCAAATTGTCCTGACGGGAAATCGTCCATGTTTTGATGGTGAATTGCCTTGATGGTGAATTGTCTCGGAACCATATGTTTGGGGTGAATGAGTCAACTGTTCATACAATAAAGAAGGCAGAACCTGGCATACGGGAGGCAGTGAGGCCTTGTGCACCAGACTGTGCTAAAGTGTCTCCACCTACGCCTGTGAATTGTCTCGGAACCGTATGTTTGGGGTGAATGAGTCAGCTGTTCGTACAATAAAGAAGGCAGAATGTAGCATATGGGAGGCAGCGAGGGCTAGTGCACCAGACTGCTAAAGTGTCTCCACCTACGCCTGTGCCTGGTGCTTTTCGATGGCAAAATCATTATAGCAGGAAATTCATTATACAGTAATTCGAATTTTGGGGTGGAACTTTTCTGTTATCGTTGTAGTGAATTATCGTAAACTGAATCATCCTAAAACGAGTAATGACTGTACTTTTTTTTTTTTTTTTTTTTTTTTTTTTTTTTTTTTTTCAGTTAAGCTATTGGTACTTTTAAATATGCAGTGGTGCCTTTTTTTTTGGGGGGGGGGGAAGTAGAATTTGTTTATACATCAATTATGTGTTTTCCTTTATATTAATTGATAGGTACTGGTGACTCTAGTTTACTCTCCGCACATTACATTGGGTTGTTCTTAGTTACTGTCATCACCATTAAAGCCATCTTATCCAAATTGTGAATTGTTGTGAATCAGCACTGTAGCATTGTCCTGGGCATTGTGCTCCTAATGGGGCAGCACTGTATAGGGCTGGATAGCTAATGAATGAAAGTTAATGTAAAGTTACTCTTTTTATACAATGTTGTTATTTCCCATCATTTTGTCTGCAATACTGTACTCATCAAAGTTATAATAAGCCTAGTTTGAGGAATGCCTTCATGTGGTGTAACTGATATACATATGGTATATATCCAGGCAGTTCTACTGCAGGTTATGCAAAGGTTTCTTAATTTCCTCCCTATACCCCATAAAGAGAGTGCTGAACTTGGGAAGGGCATTTTCAGTCTGCAGTGTACAGGGTTCACATTTAGATGTCCCAAAGGCTGCAGTAGCAATGACATGATAGCCTCTTATATCAAATAAACTAAATTAAGTTTTTTCCTTCAGAGGACGATGGCCGGTCAAGCCCCTCAGCAGCACAGGAGTCCGACAATGAGTCCATGAAATCTGTTGCCTCCCGGGCCTCACAAGCCTCCCGCACCTCCCATGGTTCCAGGGCATCTCGAGCTTCCCGTGCCTCCCGAGCATCTGCCTCCTCCCGCCCCTCCCGCAGATCTAGTGTCAGCAGCGGTGGAGGACGGAGTGATGACGAGGCTGAGAGGAGGTGAGTGGACAGTGGTGCGTTGTTGTGTTATCATCATCATTGTCATTACCATCGTCATTAGTTATCAACAAGTTGTTCCCCGCTGGAAGCTCCTGTGCAGGGGTGGCCATGAAAGAACTCCCTTGAGGTTAGTTTAATCACTTATCTCTCTACTGTCAGACATTACTTCCTTGTCATTAGAGGTGTGCCGATACCAAGATGTTGGCCGATACCGATACCGATACCCACTTTTCAACCGATACTGATACTCCGATACTAACAAATGGCCGCTACTGATGCCGATACCGATACCTTTTTATTTTGATGTTATTTATTTGATTTTATTTTGATTTATTTGATGCCGGTAACGTGAGTGTTGTTAATGCAGGAGCACTATAGTAATTGATATATAATATTAATACTGTACTGTATATGATAATGTTACATCATACATGTAATTATAATGTAATATAATATAACCATCTGTTTATCAGTGTCGTGAAACATGAGTGTCTTGAATCATATAATAAACCAGAAAAGTATCGGAGTATCGGCCATATTTTTACCTTGGTGATACTGATACTGATACTACAAAAAAAAAGCCAATACTGCTGATACCGATGCCAATGCTGTCAGCACATCCCTACTTGTCATTCTTTCACTAGCATACTGCACCACTCTCTTCTTCCACATATGCAAGGTGTGCTTCTACCAACATTACGATCTCTCACATTCTTTAGCTTTCTTTGGCACCATCTCTGCTTATATTGCGTTCATATTTTCATGCTTTCTCAACATATTCTTTTTTAACTACTCGCTAATTTCACGTTTCACTTCTGTTACTTACACCATTCATCCTCCCCATGCCTGTAGCTGTTCTGAGAAAGGCCATTTCTGCATCTTGCAACCTAGAATGTTCCTTGTTACTCACTGCTTAGGATTCACGCCCATGCAGCTGTTGACGATAAAAGTTTCACAATGGACTTTCTCAGCCACGTACTTATTTTAGGGACAGTGTAACAGTCTGCCTTTAAGAGTAAATTTTTAAAATTTTTACTGTGAACATCCTTGCAGAATAGAATGTCAGAAAAATGACACATAACTAGGACACTCATTATCCTTATTTGCTTCATAAAAGTGATTCATGAAAGCTATACAAGTAGTTCTCTTTGTAAGTTTGAGATATCATCTAACGTATTCTAACTTTTTCCAGACACGTAGTACAATAAATTTAGGGAAACAGGCAAATCAGCTATTCAGTGGGGCACCAATTTTCGCGCCAAATTGGGTCCAAAAATAATGCGCGAAAGTGGAATTAGCGAAAGTTGGGGCATTGTCTTTATGGCAAAAAGGCTAATTGGTTCCCGGTTATTCTAAAGTAACATCAGATTTTCATTTTCACTTGCAATACAGTACATCAAATCACTATTGTACATTGCATTGTGAGATACAAACAATAAAAACTCAACTATCTTCCTTTTCATTTCATTATTATACTGCCGTTTCTTTACTCCAACACGATACTCTCTTTTAGCCTTGGCCTTTCCTCCCGACTTTGAATGTCCCGGCCACTTTTTATCACCACCACTGCCTCCCGGCCCTCCCCCCACACCACCAGGCTCTCCCCCCACACCACCAGGCCATTTCCCCACACTACCAGGTATAGTAGAGGCCATTGAACCTTGAGAATCCAACACAATGAAGCTAGCACGCTTGTACACAATGGCAGGAATGGGTGGACAGTGTTGACATGACGTCATTCAAGATGGCGGTGGGTTGCGGGCGGGCGGTGCAGGAAATTCAAAGTTCAAAATATTGTCCCAAACCCAAAATTTGTGCGCGAAAATCGATTTTTTTCAAGCGAAAGTGGAAGTTAGGGAATATTTGGTGCATGCCGCGAAAGTGGATTCCGCGAATCCTGCTGTAGCGAAAGTTGGTGCCCCACTGTATAGGTAATAATGGAACCTGTATAGTTTATGTAATATTAATTGTCGACCTGAAACAAAAAAAGAGCATTAAAAAGGTGGTTAAGTGGTAGATGTGGGCACTCACCATCCACTCACTTGATGTATTGCTGCTCTCAGGTGACTTCCCATTCCTCTCTTCATTCCTTCTTTCCTTTTGTCCTCTTCTGCCTTTTTTCCTTCATTCTTTCCTCTTCCTTCTGCCTCTGGTTGACTCAACACTGGGTGACAAGCCAAATTGTTTCCTGTACACCAGGAAACCATTTACTATGCTGGGTGGTAATCATATAACCAAATTATGGTGCCGGGTGGTTTAGTGGGTAATTAAGGCGCTCCAATCAGATTGAGTCTGCAGGTTTATATCCAAGGGGTGGTTGGGTTTTATTGTTCATGTAATGCCATTCATGAATGAGTGAGGCTGGTCACTCTCATCTTAAATGCCAGGACCAGCTTGCCTAGCCCTGGGCTTCAACACACCTCGTGGGGCAACACAGGATTAGATGATGATGATAATGATCGTGATGATGGTGATGAAAAAGGTGGCTTATAACAAGGACTTGCAGTAACTTTATTTGTCTTTAGATTGTGATCTGTGAGAGTTGTAGATCATTTCCATCAGTTATATATGATTTTAGTGTAAGTCACAGATAATTTTCATTAAAGTTATACTTAATTACCATCAAAATTGTAAAGCTTTTCAGTTAAAATTATAAGTTCAGTCAGTCATAGGTTATTTCCACTCATAGACCATTTGAATTATTTCAGATCTGGAGGAGGCAGTGACAGTGAGGTGGAGGAGAGACGCTCAGTAATGGACAGTGAGGATGAAGAACCACAAAAGTCTCCCACCAAGTCCCCACCCCACAGTTCCCCAATGAGTGAGGACGACCCCAAGAAAAAGGTGTCTAATGAGGTATTTGGGGCATCGGATTCCGAGGGTGAGCAGAAGGATGGGAGTCGGTCGAGGAGCAGGTCGGGCAGTCGAGCTGGAAGTGCTAAGTCAAAAAGCAGATCCAGGTCTCGAAGTAAGAGTGGAAGCAGAGTGGCCAGTGGATCCCGAAGCCGGTCAAGGAGTAAGTCCGGGAGTCGGGCCGGTAGTGGTTCTCGTAGCAGGTCAGGGTCACGCAGCAAGTCTGGCAGTCGAGCAGCCAGTGGGTCTCACAGCCGGTCAAGGAGTAAATCAGGCAGTAGAGCTGCCAGTGGATCCCGTAGCCGGTCCCGGTCAAGGAGTAAGTCTGGTAGTCGTGCTGCCAGCGGATCTCATAGCCGGTCGAGGTCACGCAGCAAGTCCGGCAGTCGAGCGGCCAGTGGATCACGTAGCCGGTCCAGAAGCCGGTCAAAGTCTGGTAGCCGATCAAGGTCCAGGTCAGGAAGTAGCCGGTCAAGGTCACGCAGCAAGTCTGGGAGCAGGTCAAGGTCAAGGAGTAAGTCAGGAAGTCGCTCAAGGTCAAGGAGCAAGTCTGGTAGTAGGTCAAGGTCAAGAAGCAAATCTGGAAGTAGATCAAGATCAAGGAGTAAATCTGGCAGCAGGTCAAAGTCAAGAAGCAAGTCTAGAAGCAGATCAAGGTCGCGGAGCAAATCAGGAAGTAGATCAAGGTCAAGAAGCAAATCTGGCAGCAGATCAAGGTCAAGAAGCAAGTCTAGAAGTCGGTCAAAGTCAAGGAGCAGGTCAAGATCAGGCAGCAGGGCAGCCAGTCGAGCAAGGTGAGTTTGGACGTAGTTTTACTTATGTCATTAACCTCGTCAAGTATTTGTACTCTTTTTCGTGAAGAGAATGTTTGATTAAGCAGGAAATCGATGCAAATGAAGCTAAGGAACTTACGAATTATAGCAGTTGATAGATGAAGTACTGTACATTTTGTATGGAAATGCACATGGCGAAAGAGTTGCACATTTTTTGAGAGAGAGAGGGAGAGAGAGAGAGAAAGAAAGAGAGAGAGAGAGAGATCATGAAAAGCAGCTTGCCAGTATGTATGAAATGAAAAGTATATAACGAATGTATAGTTCCAGCTATGACGTACAGCTGTGAGACCTGGAAACTGACAAAATTCGTGGAAAAATCAACTAATCCTTTCTTTTAGAGCAATGGAAAGGTCATTGTTGGAAATAGAGACATGAAAAGATCAACCTGGGTGAGAGAGCAGACTAAAGTCAAAGACATTTTTGAAGTTACAGAAATGGTAGGTGGGGGCGCCCACCATCGCCTCAGTCAATGTAGTGCTGCTCTCAGGAGGTTGCCCTTTCCTCCCTTCCTTCTTTCTGCCCTTCCTTCCTCTTATGTCCATCTTTCCTTCTTTCTTTCCTCTTCCCTCTGTCTATGGGTGACTTTACACTGAGTGACAAGACAAATGGTTTCCTGTACACCAGGAAACCATTTACTACACTGGGTGGTAACCATATAACCAGATTATGGCAGCTGGTGGTTTAGTGGGTAATTATGGCGCTCCAACTGGATTGGGCCTTTGTTGGTTTATATCCAAGGGGTGGTTTGGGTTTATTGCTCATGTAATGTCACTCAGAGATGAGTGAGGCTGGTCACTCTTATCTTAAATGTCAGGACCAGCTTGCCTAGCCCTAGGTTCCTACACTCCTCATGGGACAACTTAGGATTGGATGATGGATGGATGGATCTTAAAATGATGCATAAATGCATCATCGGAATCTCTGAGGTTTGATCTGAAATGACGCGAAAATGTGTCATTGGATCTCAAAGAGTTAAAAAACAAGGAAGGGATATACAGATTGAAAGTAGATGGAGTCATTTACGAGTATCCAGGTGCACAGACTGAAGTGATGTACAAGTGTTTTCAAACTGTGTATACATGAAAGAGAATGAGTTTTGTGAAAATAACGATAGATCTAAGGACTTAGTGCTGGACGAAATACAAGTAGATATACAAGAAATAATGAAATTAATGGAAAAACAAGATGCTGTATTAGGAAAGCACCGGGACCAGATGGAGTGTCTAACTGGATAATAAATGAGTGTAGAAAAGAACTAGCAGGAAGGATACATGACATAACTGGCACAGTGAAGTCCCTCGGGATTGGAAAAGAACAAATGTGGTTCCCATGTACAAGGGAGGAAACAAGGAAGAGCCACTAAATCATAGGCCAGTATTGCTAACCAGTGTTGTTTAAAAAATTTGTGAGATCATAGTGAAAGACCAATAGATCAAATACCTGGAAGGAACTAATACAATAACAGATCATCAATTTGGCGTCAGAAAAGGTAGGGCATGTACTACAAACCTGCTAAGCTTTTACTCAGCAGTGGTAGACGGTTCACAAGACAGGCATGAATGGATTGATTGTGTCTTTTTGGACTTAAAGAAAACAGCTGACAAGGTACCACACAGGATATTGCTGTGGAAACTTGAACACACAGGAGGTCTTAAAGGAACTTTACTTAAGTGGATGAAAGATTTTTTGGAGGATAGGGAGATGAGAACAGTCGTAATGGACCAGCAGTTGGAGTGGTGTAAAGTACGGAAATTAGTGCTGCACCTCAGGGTTCAGTTTTTGGCACCAGTCATGTGCCTGGTTTATGTAAATAATATGGTGGAAGGAGTGTGACTGTTGCTTCAATCATATCAATTATTTTCTGTTTCTCTTCCACCGTGTAAGTTCTGTGTTTCTTGCCCTTAAGGTAATCCCTCTTCTTCTTGGCCATCCCTTTCTTGCCATGTCCACCACCACCATTTCCCTTGCCGGTAGAAGACATCAGGTTAGCGAAAAATGCCAAATGCTTGGCATTGTGAGAAAAAAAAAAGCACCCAAGGTCGCCAGATGCTCACAACAATGATAACAGTGGCGGTCTAGTGGCGGATGGGCATGGCGTTACGTCACACCTCACATCGCTAAATGCATAAGACAGTCGCTAAATGCGCAGGATTGGTACCTTTTCTATCCTATTGCTTAATGCGAAAATCTCTAATTTAAATGCAAGGAACCACTGTACAAATGTACGTACACTTAAACCTCGATTTAAGGGACTGAATGGGGAATCAACTTGTCCCTTACATGAAAATGTCTCGTACATGAAAATGTCCATTGTTTTACCACATATAAAGACAGTCTTATTATGAAATGCAATGATTGTTTCACTTATTTATATGATTATGAATATTATTTTATTGGTACTATATAAAGAAACATACTAATGTTTCGAGCAGTTGACATTTTGATTGGTCTTGTCCATCTGTGAGGTAGTGTATGGAGTCCCTTAAATCCGAAATCCCTTAAATTGAGGTTTGAGTGTATACATATATACTGTATATATATATATATATATATATATATATATGAATGAGTAGTTACAAGAAGTACCATTATTGACACACAGTTTTAGCCTATGTAAATAGCTCATGAAGTGTTTTATTACATACAGTATTGTATTTCATATGGTGCTTTAGTATCTCCAGAACTGCTTTAAAAAAAGGTAATGGCAAAGCTATAATAATTAAGTTGTTATCTGCAGGTAAGCTGTTGTAGACACCAGGAGATGGCATCACACAACCTCTCATGTCAGTTTCTTTGATATTTTTAATTATTTCTGTCTTCATTTATAATTGTTTAATAAAGGTTTCTGTGTTTTAATCATTTCTGATCCTGCAGTGCAAAAAGTGGCAGTAGTCGATCCCGTTCAAGGTCTGGGTCACGGTCAAGATCAAGGTCAGGGTCGAGGAGTGGATTGGCTGGTAGTGGATCTCCCAAACGCCACAAGATTATGTCCGACTCTGATGGATCTGGTCCAGACACTGTCAGGAAGAAGAAAGTAAGAACTCAGGGCAGAAACAAAGCTTAAATGATTAAGCCTGATGATACCTTTTTTTGTTTTATTCTTCCTACTGTCAGACAGGTTTATTAAACATATAGGGAGATCTTTTGTATTGAAGGGAACAATAAATGCTTTATCTGACCTCTTCATTTCAAAAATAGGAATCTAAGGAAAACTCCTTGCCTTGGTTGTTTACCCAGGAACATATACAGGTAGACCCTGAGCTACGATACCTGTATATGTGATACCCCAACATAACGATCAGGGTGGAAAGACCACCCTGCCCTGCTGAACAGTGGCCAGACCCTGGTCTAATTATGGGTGTTGTTTTTATTTTAACTAATTTTGATGATATTTTAGACTTAAATTTAGTTTGATTTATAAACTATTTTTAGACTTGGATTAATTTGTTAGTCGTAGGTGGGGTGAACATTGTCATTTTCGGGTACAGTATACTGAGCTTGATTTTTGCCACTTTTAAACCATATTTGATGATTTTCAGATATTGTTTTTGGGTTTAGGTGGGTTATAAACTGCTTTTAGGCTTAGTTTAGCTTGTTTTGAAGCTATTTGGGGGTTTAAATTAGCTAGAAACTTGCTTTGGACTCATTTGGGTGGGTTTAGGATTTGGTTGGGGGAGGAATCCCAAGGCTCAAAAATGCATCCCTATACTTTACATGTTAAATCTACCCTGAGGTAGTAGTAGTAGTAGTTGTTCCCTAGGCAGTCTGGCCAAACAGTCCCGAGTCCCTTAGGAAGGCCATGGCCGAGACCGGGCTTTCCCACAGAGCTCTCAAAGAGTGTATGTTGTGTTGTTGGCGTAGGTGATTGTGTGCAATGCAGTCTTCCATAATGTGCTTCATAGTATGGGGTGCTGTGTTGCATCCTGGACAGGCATCAGCGATGGAGTCATCCAGCCTCTTCTGGTAGCTTAAGAGGGCTGGATGGTGCCCACATCTCAGCCTAGCCAGGTGGACCCTGTCCTTACGAGGAAGATAGGATACAGAAGGGTGGATGTCAGGAGGCTGTGCATGCAGCTGTGTGTTGTCTTTAAGTGACTGAATGGAGCAGCGAGTGATCTGAGTGTGGATATGCTTCTGGAAGCTGGTCTGAGGTGGGCGAGGAGGGAGAGATGACAGTATTTGTGTATGGTATCGTGTGCTGGGTGTTGTTTTGATGTTCCTTGGTGTGGGTGGATGTGCTGCCATGTACTGTAGTGGATGTTGTGGGTTTGTGGAGGCTGCAGCAAGAAACTGGGTGCCTCTTATGTCTAGGTGATCCTTGACTTTGAGGACTTTGGTTTCTTTATGTAGGTGGTCTGTGGGTATAGTAGCTGTGCAGCCTGTGATTATTTTTAGGGCCTTGTTCTGTATGGTCTGTAGAGTGTTGTAGTGTGTTTTGGTCAGGTTAGAAGCCCAGGCAGGGCTTGCATAATTCATCACTGAACATATGTATTGTTTGTATACTGTGGTGGTGGTTTCTTTGTTGTGTCCGAATGTTGTATGGGCAAGTGACCTCAAAGCATTGAGTCTTGGTGTTATTTTATTTTTAATGTTTGTGATGTGTTTTTTAAATGACATTGATGTATTGTATGTTACACCAAGGATTTTGTGTGTGTGTGTGTGTGTGTGTGTGTGTGTGGTATGGGAGTATTGTTTATGGTGAGGTGTGGGATGTGACTGTGTTCTTCTGTCCAATTTGTGAGAAGAGTCTGTAGATTTGGCTGGGGCTATTTTGAACCTGTTTGTGGTGAACCATTCGTGTAGTGTGTTGAGGTAAGGTTGAATGATGTGTGCAGCTGTGTTTGCGTTTTGGTGTGTACATGTAAGTGTTATATCATCTGCATAGGAAGCTATATGTATCTGTGGTGTGTGGGGTGTGGGTACGTCGTGCATTTATAGATTAATGAGTGTAGGGGTCAAAACAGATCCTTGAGGGACACCGTTTGTGAAGTTTCTGATGTTAGAAGACTGACCGGCAAATGTTACATGTGCACGTCTGCCTGCTAAGTAGTTTGCCAGCCATCTTTTTGTGTTATTGTGCGTGTTTGTGTTGAGTATTTTGTTTGTGAGGTTGTGGCGGGGGATGGCATCAAAAGCTTTGCTAATGTCTAGTGTGATTAGGAGTGTTCTGTGTGGTGGCCTAGCTAAATTTATGCCATTGAAAACTCTCTGTGTAAGGTCTGTGAGAGGGGTGTTTGTGGAGTGTAGTGGCCTAAATCCATGTTGTGACTGGGCTAGGGGAATGTGAGGTGTGACTAGTTGTAGTATCAGTCGTTCAGTGACTTTAGAGGGGGTGCAGAGGAGTGTGATGGGGTGATGTGAGGAGGGTAACGTGGGGTCTTTGTTGGGTTTAAGGATAGTGATGATATTGCCATGCTTCCAGATGTTGGGTATTATGTGTGAGTAGCTGTCGTTTGATATGTTGGTGAGTGCTTGTATGCCTTGTGGTCCTAGGTGTTTAAGGTGAATGTTGCTTATGTTGTCTGGTCCACAGGCAGATGAGTGCTTGAGGATGTTAATGATGTGTTTCGTCTGGTTGTAAGTGAAAGGTGCGTAGTCTGGGTTTGTGGGGAACTGTCTCTTACGTCTGATGATACATCGGTCTTCCGGATGGGGGGTTAGATGGCTGACTTGTGAAAAGTGATTGATGAGAGTGTTTGCGTGTTGTTTCTTTGAGGGTATGGTGTCTGTTGTTGTGATGGCAGCATGTGATTGTGTGGTGTTGCTGTTGGAAAGTGTGATGCTGTTTAGTGTTTTGTAGAGTTTGCTGATGTTTGTTCTGTGGTCAAGTGTTTGGAGGTAATTTTTCCAGTTTATTGTTTGCTGTTCTGATATTTTACTGTTTATCTGAGTGTTGAGTTCTTGTATTTGTTGTATGGTGTCTTGTGTATGGGGTGTTGGGGAGTGTCGCAGTGTGTTCCGTTGTCTGATGAGGCCTTGAATTTCTGGTGTGAAGTTGGGGTTGTCTCTCTTTCTGTTGCCTGTAGGGATGTGTCTTTTGTCTGCATTTTGTATGATTGTATTGAAAGTGTGCACAGTGGTGTTGATGTTTGTGATGGGTGTACTGTTTAGTGTTTTGAAATGTTGTTCTGTTTCAGTTACAAAGGCCTCCCAGTTGGCTCTCTTGTAATTAGTGTATGTGTGTTTGTGGCCAGCAGGGATGATTCTGGTTATGGTAGTGATGATGATTGCGAGGTGACCAGAACCTAGGATTTTGACCACTCTCCATGATGTAGTGGGAGCGAGGTTTGGGTAGCAGAAGGTGATGTCTGGAGATGATGGGAGGAAGAGGGCTTGGTGTGGGATATGGGTATGTTGGTCTAGACTGTTTAGTATGAAAAGATGATCTGTCTGGGATTGTAGTACCAGCCCTCTGTCTGTGTCAGGGTTGTTGACATGCCAGGCCGACGACTTGGCGTTGAAATCACCACCCAGGATGATGTTGGGTATGTTAGTGATGTGGTGTATCTGTGGAGAGTAATTGTGTGGTACTGTGGGGGACGATTGGGGGGGAATGTATGTGTTAGCGATTGTTATGTGTGATTTGTTACCAGTGCGTATTTTAATTGATTGTATTTCTGTTGTGGTGTCATGTGGGGGGAGAAGTGACTGTGTGTGCACTGGTATCTGGAAGTTGATGGATTTGTGTACCAGGGTGATGAGTCCACCGCCACTGCCGTCAGCCTGGTCTTGTCGAATGGTGGTGAAGTTATGAAATGTTGGTGTTTTCTGTGCTCTGTGTAGTTTTGTTTATTGTAAGATGGCAATGTGTATGTTCTGTTGTTTGATGAATTGTGTGAGTTCATGTATTTTGGTGTTTATGCCATCTATGTTTAACTGAAGGATGTTTATGTTGTGTGTGCGATGTGTGTCGGCTGCTGCAGCACGGGGGGGAGGTGGTGTGGGTGGAGGGGAAGGGGTAGGAGGAGGTTGTGATGGAGGTAAGGGTTGAGGTGTATTAGGATGGGTTGGAATGGGAGGAGTTGGGGGACTGGATGGTGTGGGAAGGGTCAGTGGGTTTGGCTGTGGAGGTGTGAAGGAAGTCGGAGTAGGATTGGAAGGGGGGTTGATGGGTGAGGGGAAGGAGCATAAGGAGCAGATCCAGGTGTTTGTGTAATGTTTTCGGGATGCAAGTGTTGTGCAGGTGTAATGGGTCCAGTTCTTGCAGGAGTTGCATTGAACTGAACCCTTTGTCTGTCGGCTCGACGTGATAGGTTTTGAACATGTTGGACATATGTATTTGTTGGTGGGTCCTGGATTGCTCTCAATGTCCCCGGCTAGAAGAAATTGTCGAGAAATGACAGCCGGGGAGTAATTTCTCAGTGTAGAAAAAACAGTGTTGTTGTGTGTGTGTTGTGTTGGGAGACGTGGTACTTGCCCGGGTGACCGAAGCCACTCCTAGGTACTCGAGCCCCGTGAGGGGCCGGGGGGGTTTACGGTGGTTTGGCCCCCATGCTGTCCTCCTCTTCTCTTGGACAGCCTCTGGGGGGTAGACCCACGGCGAAGACACCACCACTCCAGGTCCTTTAGCGATGGGTTTTTACTTAACCAGTTGCATCGTTAAACCGGGGTATACCTGTATTTTTTTTGTCCTAGTTACAGACAGTTTTATTGTTCCACTTTTTTTTATTTATTTATTTTTTTTTAACTAATAGGGTTGGATATAGTTTCATTAAACCCTTCATAGGGAGGAAATCTTTTGAAAGAATACAAAATAATCTGGAAGTAGCAAAAGTAAACTAGAAGGCCATTACAGAGAAGGGGTTAACATCCACAGTATGAATATACAGTTCCTTGTATACCAAAGACCAAAATCTATTTTTGTTAATCTGTTAATTAGGTGTTTTGAATTTTTTAGATAAATTATTCCAGATGCTTTGAATCATGGAGTGGAGAGGTATATGTGAGATGGCTGTGTGAACTGGGGGAAGGGTGTCAAAACATTAGGGGACAGGATGACATGGAGGCAATTTGTTTGTGGCTACCCCTTACAGGATTGGGGTGTCTGGCAATAGATAGATAGACAGGCAGCTTGAATGATTGTGCAGCCCATTTGAGTGGGTGCTGTATCCTGTTCATAACTGTCTGCCAGTTTATCTTCTCTTTAATACTGTACTTCTGTTTAGATCCCACCTTATCCCATCTTCTGTGGGGAATGTGGATAATAGTGACAGTGATGTTAATTATAGATAGAGACATAGTTGAGAAGAAAGGAAGAATCTAAGGAAAAATCAAGTCTTAGCTTAGTGAGCCCGAAAATGTCTTGTATACTGTGTTTTTACTATTTCTGGATGGTTTTATTCAGCTTTGGAGATAATTTTGAACTGGAATGGTAAGTTACTGCCTTCATTAAATCCTTCAGAATGAGGAGTCTTTTTCAGAGCTGAGTAAATGATAATAGTGGTGTCAGTTATTTGGTCTGGGGGTATCAAGAATGAACTAAAATTACCAATATATCATCATACCGGGGTTAACATTTATTTTAATGTAACAGACCACTGCATCTGCTTTTCTCTAAGTTTTCATGTAGGCTGTTATACATTATGTTTTAAATTATGTAGTAGGTGTGATGCTCCTTTTATTCAGCAAGCTGTTTGACAGTTATTCTAGTTTTGTGCTTTTTCTTACTTTATGGATTCTTTGTTACCCCATGTCATTTGTGGAAATTAGTTTTGGGACAGTGTTCATATACTTTCTAGAGTGTAAGTTTTATTTTGTTCGCTCGTAAAACCAAACACTTCACAACCAAACTAAAGTGAATGTTAAAGCGAAAAATAAGACAAATTATCATAAATGCTGAAAATAATTAACTTCTTTGAGGGGTTTTAAGAGAATTTGTTGCTTGTCATTCTCCTCCAGGACAGTTCGTTACCAACAGCTTGCTGCTGGTCTTTTTGTTACCAGGGCATCTTGCTACCAAGTCATTTCACAACCTCGTATTTTGTAAGATGTTTTTCCCAGCTTTCAGAATGAATGCTTAACCTTACCAAACCTAAAGCTAGATAAAAGTTTGAGGTAGCAAAATGACCTAGTGGCAAGCTGTCCTGGTAGTGAAGTGTTCAGGAGTGAAAGATCCAGCAGTGAACAGTTTAGCCATTGCTTTGGGGTCTTGTTTATCATAAAATTAGCAATGATGATGATAAGGCTATGAAATTAACTGTTGTACTAGCCATAACCACCATTACCGTACTCACAGACTAAAGGTCGGAAGAAGGCGCACGGAATGCTTTCAGATAGTGCCAGCGGCTCAGACAATGAAGACCACAGGCAGAGCAAGAAGAAGGTGATGAAGCGGAAGAAGGCCATGGTCAGTGGCAGTGATAGTGACTCAGGGCCAGATGTGAGTATTTTTTTTTTTTACTACAGTAAATTTAGTCCTACCGTAAGGTCTAGGATGTGTGCAGGGAAAAAGGTACTTCAGGTGAAACATTCATCAGTTGTTCATTCACTCTTTGTGGGTTAGTAAATAATATGAGTACATACAGTAACACCTAGGGGAAGTAATTGTGGTAATTTGGATGATGCAGTGGCCCATCCAGGGATGAATAACCCACCACAGGCTCCAAGGTCTAAATTACGAAGATGAGCATAGTGCCTAAATGCCTTGTGGTATCTGCCCTCACCTATACCATTAACGCCACTAAGCGGAGCAAGCTGGTCATATACCCTTAAATGCAGTGGACCAAGGTAACCTGGGTAGAGGTCCTAGACATCTGTCCATCTATCTGTCTATCCATCTGTAGCCAGGTGTCACAATCCCGTAAGGGTGGCCATTTGTCATTGTGTTTGTTTTGCAGGGAGGAGCGCTAATTCTCTGCCAACCCAGTTGTTGACAAGGAGGGAACATGTATGGGTTGGTTATATGGTTACCACCCAGTGTTGCTAATGGTTTTTTGGCTTACAGAAAACCATTAGGTTTGTCACTCATTGTAAAGTCACCCGAAAAGGAAAGATGAGTAATAAAAAGTGACAAGAAAGATGGGAGAAATAGGAAGAGAGGAGGGCAGACAAAGAAGAGGAATGATAAAGGTGAAGAAAGAAGTAGGCGGCAGTACATCGAGTCTGGCATAAATCTTTAATTTCCAAACTGCCCTCCTACGGTTTCTATCCTTCTATCTGTGCCTTCATCGCTAGCTTCCTTTCTGGTCATTCTATAGCCACTGTTGTAGACGGCCATCGTTCTTCTCCTAGATCTATCAATAGTGGTGTTCCTCAGGGCTCTGTCCTATCACCAACTCTCTTCCTTTTATTCATCAATGATCTTCTAAGATGTACATCTAACCCTATCCACTCATACGCTGATGACTCCACCCTTCACCTTTCCATTCGGTTCCCGCAACGCCCATCTCAACAGTTACTTCAACAAACAAGGGATGAGGCTATGGCACACCTAATGTCTGACTTGGCTCGTATCTCTGACTGGGGTAAAAATAATATGGTTGTCTTTAATGCATCTAAGACTCAGTTCTTACACCTTTCAACCCGACAAAATCTTCCACAGGTATACCCACTAATGTTTAATAATATTCAGCTTAATCCTGCATCATCCTTGAACATGCTTCGGGTTTCATTTACTCGGGACTTATCTTGGAAAGATCATATTACATCTCTTGTAAAATCTGCTTCCAAGAGATTGGGTGTGCTAAGCCGTCTCCGCTCTTTCTTTACCCCTGCGCAATTGTTGACTCTATACAGGGGTTTTATCCGCCCCTGTGTGGAGTACAACTCTCATGTGTGGGGAGGCTCCCCTCATACAGCTCTTCTCAATAGGGTGGAGTCAAAGGCTTTTCGTCTCATTAACTCTCCTCCTCTTACTGACTCCCTTCAACCTCTGTCTCTTCGCCGCACTGTTGCATCTTTATTTCTTTTCTATCGCTACTTTAATGGTCACTGCTCCTCTGAACTGTTTGCTTGCATTCCTCCACCTCTACGACGGGCGCGTAGCACCCGTCTGGCAGCAAACTCTCATCCTTTTTCTGTCCAACTCTCTAATGCAAGAGTTAACCGTTACTCCCAGTCTTTCATTTATGCAACAGGTCAGCTCTGGAACTGTCTCCCTCTGTCTGTATTTCCTGCTGCCTATGATCTCCAGTCTTTCAAACGCAGTGTGTCCAGGCATCTCAAAATGATCGGATCTTGAATTTGGCTCTCTATTGTATTTTGTTTTTCTCTTGGGGGGAACTGTTACTGCAGGCTCATGGCCTTTGGTTCCTTCTTCCTCGCATAAAAAAAAAAAAAAAAAACATCAAGTGAGTGGATGATGGTCGCTAGCACCATCTACTGGGGAAATACAAAACTAGCTATTACGGTTGATGTTTCCTTGACACATCCAATAAACTTCACCAATCTGTAACCCATTTACAGAAACTGAAGGTGAAGAAAGAGATAACCAAATGTGAATGTAGAACTGTCTGATGGTAGCAAGAATAAATTGTGGGTGCCATCATTGTAGTGAGTTAATAAACTGGATGCCATTGTTGTGAGTTAATCTATCTATCTGTCTATGACTAGACGCCTTAATCCCGTAAGGGGTGGCCATAAACAACTTGCCTCCATGTTGCCTTGTCCCCTATGCCCCCCGAACTTACACCTCTCTCTCTCATGTACATCCCTCCATTTCATCCTCACTCTTCCCCTCCCTCTTCCCCCCCACTCCACCTCACTCACATACACTCTCCCAGTTAGGGTCTCACTCTCCGTCCTCTCCACATAGCCGAACCACCTTAGCTTATTTCTCCTAATGCTTTCTGTCACCTCTACTTCCACACCACAATGATTCTTCACTTCCTCATTTTTGAGTCTATCTCTCCATGTAACTCCACATTCTATCTGTTTGTCTATTGCCAGATGGCTTAATCTCTTATACGGGGTGGTCACAAACAAGTCGCCTCCACGTCATCCTGTCCCCCGCCATTTCACTGCCCCGCTCCCAATATACACCCCCTTCTCTCATATACCTCTCCACTCCATCCCTCCACCTCATCCTTGGCCCTCCCCTCCCTCTCTCCCCCTTCACCTCACTCACATACACTCTCCCCATCAGTCTCTCACTCTCCATCCTCTCCACATGGCCAGACCACCTCAGTGTGTTTCTTCTAATGCTTCCTATCACATCCACATCCTTTCCATGTGACTCCACAGGCTCCTCTAAAATAACTCATTTCCACTGCTCGCACTCTTGACTTGTGTCCCTCCAACAACGCCCAAGCTTCACTTCCATACGTCAGAGTTGGTATCACAATAACTTTTTCATTTCCCTGTTTCTTATCATTGCCTTCAAGGAACCAGCAACCTTTCTTCCTTGTTGTACCCGTTCAAGCACTTCACCCTCCAAACTTCCATCCTTACTCATCACACTACCCAGGTGCTTAAATGTACTCACATAATCCATTTCCTCTTCGTCCAGCCTCACTGTACATTCACTGGCTTCACCTCTCTCAAAGACCATAACTTTACTCTTCCTTACATTCACCTTTAAATTCTGTTTCTTACACACTCTCCCAAACTCATCCACCAAGCCTTGCAGCTCCCCTTCATCTTCACTAAACAGCACTGTATCATCATCAAACAACAGTACAGGGAGTTTCCAAACATTTCCCTCTCTCATTAGGGCCACTCCAACATCCACTGCCCTACCTTGTATCTCTTTTATAACCCCATCCATATACAGATTGAACAACCATGGGGACATGACACATCCCTGTTTCAACCCAACCTTCAAATAGAAAAACTCACTCAGTTCACTATCCACATGCACTGCAGCCTTAGCACCCTCATACATACTCTTCACAGCATTCAACAACTTCCCATCTACTTCATATATTCTTAATACTTTCCACAATCCATGTCTATCCACCCTGTCATATGCTTTCTCCAAATCCATGAAGGCCACATACAACTTGTTTCCCTTCTCTAGAGACTTTTCCAGTAAAGATCTAAGAATGAATATCTGATCTACACAACCTCTTCCCTTCCAAAAGCCTCCCAGTTCTTCTCCAAGTAATTCCTCTGTTATTTCCCAAACTCTGTCAATAAGTATCCTACCGTATACTTGGCATGTTACACTAAGAAGGCAGATCCCCCCATGATTACCACACACTTCTTTTTCCCCTTTCCCTTTGTACAAGGGAATAATTATACCTGATTTCCAATCATCCGGGACTTTACCTTCCCCCTAGGCCAATCTGCATATCTTCCACATCCATTCTAGTACTATCTCTCCCACATGCTTCAGCATTTCGCCACACACTCCATCAATTTCTGGGGCTTTCCACATTTTAACTTTCTTCATTGCTTCCACAACTTCCATCCTACTGATTTCTTCGTGTCTTCTCACCTCCCTCCTTCTCCCAGCCATTCCCCAGCCACTTATACTTGCATTACTTTCATTCTCAATGTTGAACAATTCCTTAAAGTGTTCTTTCCATCTGCTCACTGTTTCTCCCTTCTCCAGTAGTAATCTACCATTTTTATCTTTCACTCCCCTGCTAACTTCATTGCCACCCTGTCTGATTCTCTTCACCTCTTTCCAGAATATTTTCTTACATTCCCTCCACTTGACACTCAAATTCCTCCCAAATTCCTCATCCACTCTCTTCTTACTCTCTCCTACTAATCTTTTCACCTCTCTCTTCCTTTCTATATGTAACTCTCTCTTCCATCTCTCAGCTTCTTCCACACCCCAATTTTTCATCCATTCATTATATGCTTTCTTCTTTTGTGCCACAGCCTGTCTCACCTCTTCATTCCACCGTGCTGTTCCTTGCACCCCCTTTCGTCTTCTCTTCACCCCACACACCACCTCACATGCTGCACATATTTTCTCTGTGAATATCTTGCACACACCTTCCACGTTCCCCAACTGCTCCAATTCATATTTACCCAATCGTTCCTCCACTTCACTCTTATATTCTGCCTTTTTCTCATCCTCTTGTAACCTTTCCACTCATCTTACATCTACTCCTTCCTCCAGTCCTTTCCTTCCTCTATTTCTTCATTTTACTTGGACCCTTTGTGGTGGTCAGAAAGTCCACTCCCCCAACCTCTATATGCTCTTGCATCCATTACACATCTTCACATCCTTTCATCCATGCACACATAATCAATCATTGCCTTCCTTTCATTCAGTTCACCATCCACCTTTCTCGTCACTCGCCATGTATACCTGTGGATAATTTTGTGCTTGAAGAGGGTATTGGCTATCACCAACCCCTCCTGGCACAAATGTCCACTAAAGCACTGCCATTCTCATCTATCTCTGCAGGCATACCCCACTCACCAACTACTCCATCCACCTTCACATTCCCTACTTTACCATTCATATCACCAATCAAAAACACTCTCATTCCTTTCAAACTTTTCCATGCACACTTCCATATTTGTCCAGAACTTTTCTCTCACTCTGCTTGCATGATCTTGCGTAGGCGCATACATGCACACAGTCGCCCACATTTGTAGTCCAACTTTTAGTCTTACCCACACAATCCTTGAAGCAACTGATCCATACTCTCTTATATTTTCCTTTCATCTGTTACGTACAACAATACACACTCCTTTTGCCCTCTCATTCTACTCCTGCACATATACCCCATCCATACCTCCATTCTCTCACACTCTCACCTCCCCATTTAGTTTCAGTTAATCCACATACATCCACTTTTGCACCCTCAAGCACCTGGACAATCTCTCTCTCTTTCACATCATCATTTGTACCCCTTACATTCCAGGTCACCATCCGTATCTTGTCCTTTGTACGGTCCTTAGTTGTCATCTTTTGGTCAGTCCTGTCCGAGGCTTCTTGTTTGTATTTTTAGTTAGTTGTTTTCCAGGGAGGGGCACTAACCCTCTGCCAACCCATTTGCTGTTATATAGGGAACACGTGTCGGTTGGTTATAAGGTTACCACCCAGTGTTGTAAATGATTTCCTGGTTTACAGGAAATCAATTGGCTTGCCACTCGATGTAGAGCTGCCCTGAACATAGAGTACCACTACACTAAGTGGGTGGATGATGGGTGCCCCCACATTCTCCTCTCAGATAATTCATTTCCACTGCTCTTACTCTTAACCTGTGTCTTTCGAACAAGTCGAAGCTTTGCTTTCATACGTTAGAGTTGGTATCACAAAACAATCATGCAGCGAATTTTTTACTTCCATGCTAACTTCCGGATCTTATTACAGCTTTCAAAGAACTGGCAAGCTTTCTTCCTTGTTGTGCCCTTTCAAGCACATCATCCTCTAAACATCCATCCTTACTCATCACACTACTGTGACCAGATTAATGTGAAAAGGTTATGCGCAAAAGTCCAGTGGGTTTTACACTACTGTACTTCATTCTGGACTAGATGATAACATGTTCCCTGGGTGATGTTGGACGTAGAACTGCAGGTGGAGCTGGTGCGTTTCTCTGCCTGTAGCTTCATGGATACAATGCAGCAAAAATCTAGTATGATACTACATAGTCAGGAAACATTCTCTCAAGTTGACCACTAATGGTTATACATACTGTAGTTACCCAAGGCTACACTTATACACCATTATGTATACACTATTATATACACCAATGTTTATATATACAGTACTGTATAATGTTTAGTTTGTAAAGTCTAGTTTGCAAGATATCAGTCTAGTTTGTAAGACATTATGTAACAATTTTCCCTGGCTAATTCAAAAGTGTGTCTCTTGATTCAGTGTGGAAATACACAGATATAAGTGTAGTTATATCAAAGATAGAGAAATGACTGTGTAAAAGAACAAGGATGTGATAGGAAATTGATGTAGGTAGGCTTCTAATCACAGACAAATACAACAATGGACATTACAGAATAAAAAGATATAATGATGCAGTGTAAATACTGGAAGCTGATTCAGATACAATCTTCATCCCACATTGCCACAGGCTCCAACAGCAGTAGTTCAGTATAGACAGGATGTCGCCCAGTGAATCATTCTTCGTAGGGTCAGCATTTCAGTGTACAGCAGATCAACTTGGGTGTTCTAGTAATGCAAGCTTCTCATTTCTTTCTTTTTATTTATTTTTTTACCAAGTAATTACACTGGTTGACAACTTCACGTCACTGATTTTACAAGTACCGGTGCTACACTAACTTCACAAGGTCACAAGTAAAACTAAACTGAAACTCCTCTGTTTTCTTCCCCATCCATTTATATCCTTGCTCGATACTAGAATTTTCTGGTGCGTACACCTAGCAACAATAGTTCTCTATGCCAGAGCTTTCTTATATTACATAGCGCTCTAAATGCTTTAGCCTACAAACTGAAATTAGATTACATAACAATCACCGAAATAAAACATTATAGGGAAAAAGACAATACAAAGTAATGCAAAATATCTCCGTTCACAACAGCAGGCTATCAAGCAACTCTGACTTGTAACTGAAAATGCGAGAATTATTGGGAACCTTCCAGTACCACGCAGCAGACAATCTTGGTTCATAACACTAGTCAACCAACTCCTCAGCAACGGTTGTGGCCCTTGATCGGGTATGGCATAGGCTTCTAGCCACTTTGTGATGTAGTCCATGGCAACACATATATACCAGTTTCCTCTTTCAGTGAGTGGCTGAGGTCCAGCAATGTTCACTTCAACTCTTTCCATTGGTGCACCCACTTGGTACAGCTGAAGCGGGGCAGAGCACTTTTCGTGGGTCCCTTCTTGGCACTGTATACATCATAGGCCCAACACCACTCTTGAACATCCTGACGCATACTAGTCCAGTAGAACCTCTGCGCAGCCGACAATGAGTTTTCTTCACTCCCAGATGCCCACTAGTGATCTGGTTATGAGACTCTCCTAAGACCACAGACCTCATTTTCTTAGGAACTACCAGTTGCCAGTATTTGCTGAGGCCATCAGGTGTCTCCCACTGATGCTCCAGTAGTCCATTTTTCGAATGAAAAAGGTCCCACTGACTCCAATAGCTCTTAGTTGCAGGACTGAGCCTGGAAACCTCTTCCCAAGATGGTCACACTGTACTCTGCTGCAGCCACTCTAGCAATGGTTGTAAATCTGTATCCTTCATCTGCATCCTCTTCAGGTCTTCTTCAACCAACACTGGCCCTGTCACTGCTGTACAGCTGTATTTCTTGCAATGATCTTCTTTCCTACTACACTGCTTGCAATCTGGGCCACAAGGCTGACAACTCAGGCTGTCAGCATGGCCATATACCCTCCCAGGACGGTGCTGCACCTCATAGTTGTGCTGGTCCAACTTCCTGGGCCAGCATGCCAGTTGTCCTTCCGGATTCTTTAATGTTGTCAGCCACTTGAGTGTTGATGATGAAATAGGACCCATACGAGTAGGGATGGAAGAAATCAAAGCTCTTCATCACTGCCAAGAGCTCCGTACAGGTCACACAGTAGTTCCACTCTGGTGGGATGAGCTTCTTACTGTAGTATGCCACCACATACTCTTTGTCATCCTTCTTCTGTGACAGGACTCCACCAATACATGGTCACTAACATCACAGTCCAGGATGAATGGCTGACTCTGGTCTGGGTATGGCAACACTGGAGAGCTTGCTAGCGCATGCTTGAGTTCATTGAGGGCCTTCTGAGTCACTGCAGTCCACATAAACTTCTGCCTTTTTCCTAACAGCTTGTGCAGAGGTGCAGCTATCATTGCGAAGTCCATGACAAAACGTAGGTAGTAGGTACACAAAGTTTGGAAACTCTGTAGCCCTTCACACAATTTGGAACTGTACAGTTTTTCACAGCTTTCATTGTTTCTGGATAATTACGGACGCTGCCGTCACCTACATTGTGTCCCAGGTACTTCACTTCCTTCTGGAACAAGTAGCACTTCTTTGGGTTCAACTTAAAGTGCCCTGCTCTGATCCTGTTGAACACCTCTGACAGCCTCTCCAGTTCGTGGTCGAAAGTCCGTCCAAACCCAATCACATCATCCAGGTAAATGAGAGCTGTCTGCTAGTGCACGCCCTCCAGTACTCTATCCATGAGGCGCTTAAAAGTAGTCGGGGCGTTACACAGGCCAAATGGCATCACTTTGAACTGCCATAAACCCCACCTGTGCAAAAAGGCTGTTTTCTCATTGTCCTTTTCTGCAACCTTAACTAGGTGATATCCTGCCTTCATGTGTAGGGGAGAGAACCACTTGGCACCTGACAGAGCATCCAGGGTGTCATCAGTTCTTGGTAAGGGATATGCATCCTTTACTGTCACTTCATTCATGACTCTATAATCCACACAGCACCTCTCTGAGCCATCCTTCTTCCCTACCAGAACAACTGCTGATGCCCAAGGACTGCTGGACCTTTCTATCACTCCCTGACTTTGAAGATTCTCCATCACTCTCTCCATTTCTTGCTGTTGAGCTTGCGCCATCCTCCGACCTGGCAGTTTATTCAGGCGGTGATCCCCAGAGTCGATACAGGGCCCGATATCCAGCGGTGTTGTGTATTAGTGGGAATGTTTGGTCAGCTAGTATGTTGGATATAGAAGCAATTTTCCCTGCAAGATACTTAAAAAAAGCCAGAGATGCATTCCAGGCCCAAACTCAAACCCTCATACAGGTATATCTTAGTCAGTAGAGACTGACACAGAAACACTGTAGGTAATGCTGTTATCCTCATAAACAATACTGTTGCCAAAAAATGAGACATCAAACACCACATGCAGGAAGATATTCAGGCCAACAGATGCAGCGAGAGTGGGGGAGTGGACAAGCAAGCTAGGTAGGCGGTGGTCAGGGAGGGGTGGGGGGATGGGGAGGGAGACAAGCATGGGTGGGGGAGTGGGGGGACAGGGAGGGAGACAGTCTGGGATGGGGGAGGACAGAGGGTTGGGGAAGGAGACAAGCAGGAGTGGGGGAGGGCGGAGGGACTGGGAGGGAGATAAGACAGCCAAACTGCCCTACTACCCCTCCACCCTGTGCACACACACACACACACACACACACACACACACACACACACACACAGATGAGCACATTAAGGAAATCAAGGAACAACATAAGGGATGGAAGAAAATTCAGGAGGAAGGAAACGTAAATTTGAAAGAGATTATAGAACAACAAAGGAAGGAAAAGGTGGAGAAGGAAGTGGTTAGAGTACTGAGAAGTAGAGAAGCGTTAGTCAGGGATGTAGCAGATCAGGAGTAAAAGAAAAATGTATGATAGTAAGATCAGAAAGAGAAAAAGAAGAACTGAGTAAGGTTAAAGAAATAATATCAGTAGTTATGGCGGGTAACAATGAAGCTCAAGAAGAGATTGAAGAAGTGTTTAGGTTAGGAAAGTACGAGGAAGGAGGGGCGAGGCCATTGAAGGTAAAGTTTAAGTCCCAGGTAATGGTAAATGAAATCATCAGTAGAACTTGGAAATTATCAGACAAAGAGGGGTTCAAAAATGTTTGGATAAGGAGAGATGCAGATGAGGAAGAAAGAGCTAAATTAAGGAGTTAGTAAAGAAAGCAAAGGCAAAAAATGAACATAGAACAGAGGAAGAGAAGACCGTGTTTTATTGGAGAGTTATGGATCAGAAATTGAGGAAGTGGTACCAATGGAGAGAAGAGGGTATAAAAAGCAACAACAAAAATTTGAAAGTGGCATATACTAATGTTGATGGTTTAATATCGGCCAGGTTGGAAATCAATGACTTCTTGAGGGTTCATGAACCTGATGTTATGTGCTTTGTAGGGACTACGTTAAGGGAGGATGTTGATGTCCATATGGGAGATGGGAGAAGAGACAGAAAAGAAAAAAAACGGGAGGAGGAGCGATGATAGCAGTGAAGAACAACATAAATGTACGAGGGTGGATCAATAAGTTCTCGGCCTAGGGTGGGAGAAAAACATATAGAGCTGTGGTTTATTTTTTATTTCTCAACATAATCTCCCTTAACCTCAGTGCACATAGACAACCTGTGCCCTAACATCTTAATGCCCTTAAAAAAAAATCTTTCTCTTGACAGTTCAGATATGCTTCAACGGCCAACACACCATCATTATCGCTTTCACATCTCTTTCCTTGTAAGTGATCTTTCAAATTGGGGAATAGGTAAAAATCACTTGGGGGCCAGGTCAGGTGAATATGGTGGGTGATGCACAATTTCGAAGCCAGCTTCATTTATGGCAGCCATCGCAACAACTGACTTGTGGGCAGGTGCATTATCCTAGTGGAACAGGACTTTGCACCTCAACCTCCCCCGCCTCTTCTCTTTGATTGCTTCTCTCACGTTTTTGATGAAGGTGGCGTAGTAGTCACCTTTGATGGTCTGTCCACGATGCAGGTAGTCAATCATGAGAATACCCTCAGCATCCCAGAAGACTGATGCCATAATCTTGCCTGCACTGGGTTGTTGGCAGAATTTGCGAGTGATAGGGGAACCATGATGTTTCCACTCCATGCATTGCCTTTTCATCCCAGGATCAAAGTGGTGAATCCAGGTCTCGTCCATTGTCACAAACTGCCTGTAGAAGTCATCTGCATTACACTGAATCTTGGGCAGGAGCTCTTGAGAAGCGACCACCCGCTGTCTCTTCTGATCGGCTGTCAACATTCGAGGAACCCATCGGGCCGACAATTTTCTCATATCCAAAACACCAACCAAAATTGATTGTACTGTGCCATATGACACCCCTATATCCTCAGCTATTTTGCGTATAGTCAGTCTCCTTATGTCAGCCATAATCATATCGTGCACCCTGTTAACATTTTCATCATTAGTCACTGTGCTGGGGCGACCTGGATGTGGGACATCATCACACGACTCCCTGCCCTGCTTAAACTCATGACACCATTTCTTCACTGTCTAGTACGAAGGAGAAGAGTCACCTAAAGTACTCACCAGATCATCATAGACTTCTTTTGTGTTTAATTGTTTTTTCATGAGATACTTTATCACTTCATGGTATTCAGAAGGTTCCATTTTCAGAAATGACCATACCACTTGTCACTCAGTGGCCTGCAAATGGAAAAATATATGGGTTAGGAACTTAAAATTTTGGCCTAGAACATGTAAAGGTTGACCCTACAACGTTTCAAAATCCTATGGGTGTACCATAGTTGCAACTAGTAGGCCGAGGACTTATTGATCCACCCTTGTAGATACTGTGGAAATGGGAGAGGGTAGGGCTGAAGTGATAAATATGAAACTAGAAACTGGAGAGAATGGTGGGAGAGATATGGCAGTAGTATATGTTCCCCCTAAGACAAAAGCATGGAGTGATGATGAATACCAGGAGATGTCGTCAGACATGGCTAATTATTTACAGAAAGTGATTGAGAAAAGCAACAATATAATTTTAATGGGGGACTTTAATTGTAAAGAGGTGAACTGGGAGGAGTGGGACACGGGAGGCGGTGAAGATTCGTGGGGCACTATATTGTTAAATATAACAGCGAACAATGTGATGGTGCAGTGGATCAAAGAAGAGACAAGATTCCGAGGTGAGGACACACCAGCAAGATTAGATTTACTGCTAACCAAAATACCCGATGTAATAGAATCTTTGAAATATCTTTTTCCTATAGGAAAAAGTGATCATGTGGTCACTAAGTTCTAGATGATAATAGGGAACGTGGTGCCAAGAGATGAGTTTTATAGGCAGGGAAGATACAAATTTGGGAGAGCAAACTTTACAGGATTGAGAAAATTCTTCGAAAATGCAGATTGGAGAAAATTCAGAGAAACAGGAGAGATATAGAGGAAGTGGGAAATCTTTCTAGACCTCTGTAATTCAGGAGTGGAAAAATATGTGCCAAGAGTAAGGGGGAAAGAAAACAGGAAAAAGGAGTGGTTTAATAGAAGGTGTATGATAGCAAAAAAAGAGAGGGACATGGCGTGGAACAGCTGGAGGAAGAGAGGTGATAACAGTACAAAGGAAGAATATAAAAGAACTAGAAATGAATATACAAGAATACGTAGAGAGGAAGAAAGGAACTTTGAAAAAGTTATAATAGACAAATGTAAGGATGAACCCAAACTGTTTTATAGAGTTGTCAATGGTAAATTGAAACAAAAGGAAGGAGTCACCTAACTGAAAGTAGATGGAGAGGTCTATAAAGATGCGACAATGCAAGCTGAAATAATGAACAAACGTTTCCAGTCAGTTTTCACTAATGAAAGTGAGTTTGTGGAAGGGAAGGGAGTGACTAGAAATGTAGTGACGAAAGATATAAAAATGGAAGTACAGGAATTGTATAAATTACTGGAAACTCAGGATGTAAGGAAAGCCCCAGGATCAGATGGAATCTCTAATTGGGTACTGAAGGAATGCAGAGAACAACTGGTGGATAAGATTCACGATTTAATTGTGTGTTCTCTGGAAGAGGGGAAAGTGCCTCAAGAATGGAAAAGGGCAAATGTGGTACCAATTTATAAGGGAGGAAACAAGGAAGAACCCCTGAATTATAGACCAGTGTCCCTAACCAGCATGGTTGCAAAATTGTGCGAGAGAATCCTGAAAGATAAATGGATGAAATATCTGGAAGAGATGAATATTTTGGCGGAAAGTCAGTTGGGATTCAGAAGTGGAAGGTCATGTGTTTCCAACTTGTTGAGCTTTTACTCAAGAGCAATTGATGTGCTACAGGAGAGAGATGGTTGGGTGGATTGTATGTATTTAGATTTGGAAAAGGCCTTCGACAAGGTACCCCATAAGAGACTATTGTGGAAACTAGAGCATATAGGTGGACTGACAGGAAACCTCCTGGAATGGATGAGAGACTTTCTGAGAGACAGACAAATGAGGACAGTAATAAAGGACAGGATGTCTGGATGGAGAGAAGTAACAAGTGGAGTCCCCCAGGGCTCTAAGTTTCGTTTCGTTTCGTTTCGTTTTTAAAGGCTCCAACATGCTTGCATGTGTCGGCCTTGGTCACCTAATGGCGGCTCTCCACGCTGCACGATCCATTGCAGCCTCCCTGTTCAGTCCCTTAACCCTAAGGTCACACTTAATGATCTCGTTCTTTGTCTTTCTCGGTCTACCCCTCATAACCCCACCCCCAATATTAACACTTCTCACCTTCCTCACCCAATTATCATCCCCCATCCTCTCCACATGTCCAAACCACCTCAATCTACCTCTCCTCATCACAACACCAATACACTCGTCCCATCCTACCTCTCAACTCTTCCATTGTAAACCCAGCCCCTCCAGGCCTTGGACACAGGGACGCACTGCACATCCACCTAATCATTGTCATTTCTGTACGTCTGAGCCGGCGAATATCTTCCTCCTTCACTGCCCAGGTCTCACTGCCATACAGCATTACACTCCTAACACATGCTGCATACAAAGACCCCTTAGCACGTAGGGAGAGCCCTCTCAATGTCAGGAGAGGCAAGAGCTCCCTGAACTTCTTCCAACCATTTCTCACCCTAGCCACAGAGCTAGCTCCAGCCCCACCTCCAGCACACAACATGTCTCCCAAATAACAAAACTCTTCCACACACTCAAGAGATTCACCAGCAAGTTCAATCCTTTCACGTCTGACAATCTCCACCTGCTCACCCCAGCATGCCGTACACATAAAATCAGCATTATCTCGCAGTCTACCTCTGATACCACTACATCTCTTATGCACCCATTTATCACACACACCGCACAAGATGGAATTACTTCCCACGCCCTTGTGGCAAACTGCACATGGCCACTCTCCCTCATCTTTGACAGTACCGCCACCAACCCTAGATATCATCACTTTTGTTTTATCTGCTTTTACCCTTAAACCCTTTTGCCCCATACCATCTCTCCACTTCCTAAACCTTTCCTCCGCTTCCCTTTCATTCTCTGAAATCAACACCAAATCATCAGCATACAACAACTCCCACGGGAGTCCGTTTCTAAAGTCACGTGAAAGGGCTTCAAGTACCATGGTAAACAACATGGGACTCAAGACTGACCCCAGATGCACACCAGCATTCATGGAAAACTCATCACTCAAATCTCCATTCACTCTCACCTGGGTGTGAGCACCCACATACATGGCCATAACCACTATAACCAGCCACTCCTCCAAGCCAAGCTTTCTCATTGCCCACTTCACCACCTCTCTAGGGACTCTGTCAAAGGCCTTTTCCAAATCAACAAAAACAAAATAAAGATCCCTTCTCCTACCAATATATTTTTCCTGAAGCTGTCGAACAATGAATATGGCATCAGTGGTCCCCCTACCTGGCATGAACCCGAACTGCATCTCATCAATATTCACTCTTTCTCTAATCTTACCTTCTAAAACTCTCTCCATTACCTTCATTATCTGATCTAAAAGCTTTATACCTCTATAATTTCCTCTTTCCAGGGCATCACCCTTCCCTTTATACACATTTACAATTACACTCTTCAGCCAATCATCTGGGACAACACACTCATAAATAATCCTATTGTTGGCACCAGTAATGTTCCCAATTTACGTTAATGATATGGTAGAGGGAGTGAACAGTTATGCAAGTCTGTTTGCTGATGATGCAAGGATCCTGAGGAAGGTAGAGGCAGAGGAGGACTGTAAAATGCTGCAGGAGGATCTGGATGGGATACATGATTGTAGCCAGGAGTGGGAAATGAAATTCAATGCAGAGAAATGTAAAATATTGGAAATGGGTAAAAGTACCAAGAGGCCATCACTGAATTATTTGATGGGTATTGAACCTATTACAAAAGCGAGAGAAGAGAAAGATTATGAGTGCTGGTCCAGGATAGTTTGTCTCCTGGAAAACACATTAACAAACATAAGAGTAGCATTTCATTACATGGATGAGGAGATGATGAAAAAATTGATAGTGGCCATGATCCGCCCCAGGTTAGAATATGCAGCAGTACTGTGGTCCCCATACAAAAAGAAAGATATAAACAAGATTGAGAGGATACAAAGAACAGCAACCAAAATGGTCCCTAGCCTGGCAGATCTGTCGTACAGAGAGAGGCTGGAAAAGCTGGATTTGCCTTCCTTAGAGAAAAAGAGAGAGATGGGTGACATGATTGCAGTGTTCAGGACCATGGTGGGAGTAGATAAAATTGACAGAGATCTGTTTTTATGGGATGGGTGAGTAACAAGAGGACATGGAATGAAACTGAAAAAGCCAAGTTGTTTGAAGGATATCAAGAAATATAGTTTTCCTTATAGATGTATAGACCTGTGGAATAACCTGGACAAAGAGATCGTCCAATCTAAAATCTTGAATAAGTTTGAAGCAAAATTTGACTTACTGAGAAACAGAGATGGGACCCCAAGAGTATAGCTCATTTCCTGTATATCAGAACTAGGTAAAATACAAGTAGGTAAAAAATACACACACACACACACACACGGGAGACAAGCGGGGGTGGGGGGACGGGGAGGGAGACGCGCCTGGCAGTGGTGAGTGTGGTAGGAGTTGGAGGAGGGACAGGGGGAGAGGAGAGGGGATGGAGGGAGGACAGGGAGATCTGCCACGTCCACCTTCAGACCTGCTTGTTTCAAACCTTGGGAGAAGAGGAGTGTTCAGACTAGCGAATTGATGGCCGTTCAGATTGTGGGAATGTTCCCCGATTTCTCTGTTTGGTCTAGCGAATCGAGGGTTAGCGATGCGCCGGATATCGGGGTAGAATAACTCCTCGTTATACGATTCCTCTTTATTTGATATTTCTCTTATATGATGTCGACATTTTAGTACCCCACGCTCGCTATATGATAGGAACAATTTGCTACAACGATGGATTGTCAGCGGCTTAGTGAACAGCGAACTCATGAACGCAACGCAAACGACCTCACGCGGTTGGTGCTGGACAACATCACTCGTGCACCAGTCCAGCCTCATCAGCCAGCCCTGCCCAGCCAGCCAGTTCTGACAATGATGAGTGAGGGCTGTGGGGCCCTTACTGTCCCTTAGCCTTGGGGTCGGGACAATTTTCCATCAAGTCACTTCGCCATCAGGACAATTCCCTGTCATTTATATACGTATCAGTTTATTTAGCAAGTACACAAGTTTTTTAATTATGTGAGTTATAAATGTGATGGTGGTTTATTGTTTTTGTAATTAATATAAAATATGGCATCAGATAAAGGGTATTGACTGAAAAAAATATATACATATTGAAAGGTGAATCAGGCGATTTACGATCTTTCCTACATCGTTTAACATAAAGTTACTTACGAGACATTAGCATTTATATAAACGCCTAATGACCTAAGTGAACGATCAACATATTTTGGAATTATACGAATAATCTTCATACTACGTCTGTATAAACATTTTGGGACAATTCGCCCTCAAGTCAGTTCGCCGTTACAATAATAACAAGACAATTTGCCATCAGGACTTCTCGCTGTCAGGACGATTCCCCGTCGTTTATTTACATATCAGTTTATTTAGCAAGTACACTAGTTTTTGAATACTTGTACCTCTTCAGAGTAGTTTTAAAATATACCCAGGATGTTTTAGTACCAATGGAAATTAATGAAAACAGCTATGGGTGACGCTAGAATATACAGTACTGTATTTCAAAGTCAACTACAGCGAGGTAGAAACAAGTTAATTATTGTCTAAAAGTGCAGCTTATAAATGATATCCAAATCCTACACTATTGAATGATCATAGACTGTGATAGATCCCCCTGAAAATTAATTATTAAAGTATCAATCAATTAAAAAATAAGGATATTTATAGAATGATGGGGAATTGTCCTGACGGGGAATCGTCCATATTTTGACGTTGAATTGACTTCACTGCGAATTCATTCGGAACCACATCAACAACCCTACTTGCTTCAGTAAAGGTAAGAACTACTATATACTGTAGTTTTCATGTTTTTTCCTCTTTTTTCATTATTAATGTGTTAATTTACATGTTTAAACATAAGGATATTTCATGTATGTAAGTGCTAAGGTGTGTGTATGTGAGAGTTTAGGCAGGTCTGGGAACGTATCCCCATTGACTCCATGTTGTAATGGGCTCGCTATACGATGGATCGCTGTACGATGGGGTTTTCAGGAACGGAACCCCTTCGTCTAATGAGGGGTTACTGTATGCCTTTACAATGCTCTGCCAGATCTGTGCATCCCAGGTCTAGGTCTCCAGTGGAAAAGACATCAACCAACTTCACACTCACAGTTGCCTTAACTGAAGCAGTTGTGAGTCATTCGAGCACTGGCAGTGCCTGAAAGACAGGTCTTGTAAGTGGTCAGGCAGATTCCCATCTTCTTTGACTATGCAGGTATACTCTGGTTTAACGATGCAATTGGTTAAGTAAAAACCCATCGCTAGGAGGGGTATCGTAATCAGGGTAGATTTAACATGTAAAGTATAAGGATGTGTTTTTGAGCCTTGGGTTTCCACCCCCCAACCAAGTCCTAACCCACCCAGATGAGTCCAAAAACAAGTTTCTAGCTCACCTAAACCCCAAAATAGTTTTAA
This sequence comes from Coenobita brevimanus, assembly GCF_032717465.1. Classification (NCBI taxonomy): domain Eukaryota; kingdom Metazoa; phylum Arthropoda; class Malacostraca; order Decapoda; family Coenobitidae; genus Coenobita; species Coenobita brevimanus. The sequence continues at coordinate 27,001,421 of NC_136970.1, read as the reverse complement.
AACATGCTAAACTAAACCTAAAAGCAATTCATAACTCACCTAAACCCAAAAATAAAATCTGATAATCGTCAAATATAAGTTTGGAAAAAATCGAACTTAGTAAACTATACCCTAGAATGACAGTTTTCACCCTACCTATGATTTAAAACACATTGATATAAGTCTAAAAGCAGTTTATAAATCATCGTAAACAAAATTTAAGTCGAAAATATCATCAGAATCGGCAAAAAAGAAAATTATACGTATTGTTAATCCAGGGTTTGGGCATTGTTTGGCGGGGTATGGTGGTATTTCTACCCCCATCGCTAAGCTGGGGTATCGCGTCTAGGGGTGTCGTTCATCAGGGTATACCTGTACTCCGCTAACATACCCTCCACTGATGCCACTCAGGGTCCACTGCCTGGCACAGTCCTACCATTTCTCTCTCCTTGATTTGCTGTGTCTCACAGGAGAAACTGGCCATCACAACTGGCATTTCGCCTGTGCCAGTTTCCACCACAGTCCTCTGCACTATCAGTCCATCAGGCTTCATGACTCCTAGACAGCTGTCAATGGAGCCACTCACTGTGCACTGGAGCAAAAGTTTTGATTTTGGGGATATCACTGTGGTGTGGAGCGCCTTCACCTTACCGCCAGAACTGGTACGCCTCACTACTGTGACAGGAACTGACTCTCCTCAAACCATGAGCCTCATGGAGCAAAAGTCCAACTCATAATTCATGGACATCAGATAGTACAGACCAAGAAAGCGAGGACCCTACATCTCGGCCTTATAGACTGGAAGCATGGCCTCTTGCCCTGCCACTTTCATCCGAACATCCAAGGGTCCCCTCAGTTCTGCGCAGTGCCTAGTTACGCCACACAATTGTTACAATGACTCAGGCAGATACTGTACCGATGATGTAACACATCAAGCCTCACTAAAGTCTACTCTGAGGCTGAATCAGTCACCACGGAACCTCTTGCTGTCTCTTCTTTCATCTACTATTACAGTGTCAGTCACAGTTTTCTTGCATTTTCTCGGTGGTTTGGCTGCTTGGGAAAAATCAGCTGGCTTTTGCCATTTAACACCAGCCCCTACTAGTTTTCCACTTCTTCCTTGTCTTCTGCAGCCTTCTTTTCTTTTTCTTCTTTGTACAGTCAGAACTGGCGTGTCCCACCTCACCACAGGTCCAGCACCCTTTTGTTGCATTTGTAGATTTCCAAGCACTGTTCTGTTCATGTTCCTTCTTCCATTTGTAACATTTCTCCTTCTTGTGTCTTGGCATCCTGCAGAACCAGCAACCTCCTTCGATCTTCTCTTGTTCCCTCTTCCACTTGTAGCAGTCCTTTTGCCTATGTCGTGGCTTTTCACAATACCAGCAACTTCCATCAAGTTTCTCCACTGCACATACTTGTCTCTTTCTTGCCTTGAATTCTGCACTATTACCTGCCTGCAAACTGAATGTACTGGACCTGATGTAGGACTCAAATTCCAGAGCCCTGGCTAGTGCATCTTGCATGCTTCTTGGTTGTGCCGGCATCACTTGCACCTTCAACTCTGCCACTATCAAGAGCATCATTGAACTGGTCCCTCAGAAGAATAACCAGCAGGTTGGGTGCTGTCCAGGGTATGCCTTGTGTCCCATACTCTCCAGGTCACAAGCATGCTGCTGTAGGGATTTGCCACGATCCCGTACATGGGTCTGGAATCTTGCTCTGTAAACCTCAGTGTGGTACATGGTCCCATATCTTCGTTTCAGCACTTCCTGTAGGGACTGATAACTGTTCCTCTTCTCCACTGACGTCTGGCCAAGTATCTCCATTGCTGCACCCTAGAGGCCTCCCTGTTCTTCTCTGATTAATTTATTTCCCTAAATCAGTAAGTATTGTACCACATGCTTTTCCTATTACACTAAGAAGACAAATGCCCCTGTGGCCACACACTTGATTTTCCCCTGTTCCATTGTCTGTCTATCTCTGTCTATTGCCAGACACCATAATCCCGTAAAGGGTGGCCATTTGACACTGAGTTAGTTGTTTTACAGGGAGGGGCACCAACCCTCCACCAACCCACTTGTTGACACGTAGGGAGCACGTGTGGTTTGGTTATATGTTTACCACCCAGCGTTGTAAATGGTGTCTTGGCTTACAGGGAACCATTTGGCTTGTCACTCAATGTAAAGCCACCTGTAAAGGAAAGAAAAGGAATAAGAAGTGACAGGAAAGAAAGAAGAAATAGGAAGACAGGAGGGCAGGCACAGAAAAAGAATGATAAAAGCTAAGGAAGTAGGCAGTACTACATTGATTTTCCCCTGTTCCATTGTACAGGTTAATAATTATATGTGACTTGCAATCCTCTGGTGCTCTACCTTCCTCTGAGGCCAATCTGCACATCTTCAAATCCACTCTACTGCTATCTTTCCCTCATTCTTCAGCATTTCACCACACACTTCATCAGTTCATGGAGCTTTCCTCATTTTGTCTTTATTCATTGCTTTCTGTGCATCCATCCTACTGATTTCTTCCATCCTTCTCATCTCCCTCCTTCTCCCAGCCATACCCCAGCCACTTATAACCACATTATTTTCATTCTCTGTTTTTAACAGTTCTTTAAAGTGTTTTTCCCATCTGCTCAGTTTTTCTCCCTTCTCCACTAGCACCCAACTATTTTTATCTATCACTCAGCATTTCTACCCCTCTTTACCTCCATCCAGAACATTTTCGTATATCCCTCCACTTTACGCTCATGTTCCTTCCAAACTTCTCATCAGCTCTACTTACTCTCTCTTACTAATCTTTTCACCTCTCTCTTCTTCTCTACATATAGCTCTCTGCTCCATCTCTCAGCTTCCTCCATTCCTTTGCTTCCCATCTACACACTATATGCTTTCTTCTTTTGTGCTACAGCTTCCACCATGCTGTTCCTTGCACTCTCATTCATCTTTTCTTCACCCCCCACACCATCTCAAGCTGCAGATTTCTTCTGTAAATACAGTGTCTTGCACACACCTTCCACCTCCCCCATCTTCCCCAGATCATATTTTATCCAGTCACTCCTCCACATCTCTCTTTTATTCTGCTTTTTAAAAATTCTTTTGTGACATTCTACTCTCTTTGTATGGATTGCTTCCTCCTGCACATCTCCATTTTTATTTATCCATCGCACATATAACTTGATTTTTACCACCACTAAGTGGTGGTCAATGATTGTACTTCCCCCCAACCTTTGGATATTCTCGCATCCAGCACATATCTTCTCATTCTCTCATCATAATAACGATAAAAACAAAGGATCAAAACTGATACTGAGGAGAGAATGGAGAATGAGAGATTGATCTGAAGAGTGTGTATTTGTGGGGAGAGGGAGAGGGGGAGACCATTGATGAGGTGAAGGGATGGGGTGGAGAAGAATTTGAATAAGTATATTGTATATTGGGGTTAGGATAGCCTGATGGAGGAGGACAGGGTAAGGGGAGATGATAAATTCTTTGCTACCTTCTTAGTGATTAAGGCATCTGGCTTTAGATTGTTAGATAATAAGAATGTACTCTTCACCTCCTAATCTTTAATCTACTTCCAGAAACCAAAGACCAAGAAAGGGAAGTCCAGGGTCAGTGGTGATGACTCAGATGAAGCCCCCATGTTGCCAGATGAGGAGGAGGGTGGTGAGAAACCTGAAGCACTGCCAGGAGAAGAGGGTGCAGCCAAGGTTAGTGTTGTCCACACCTTATTTGGAAGTAATGTTGTAGGTTGTAGTTGTGTATTGAAATAGAAAATAAAATTTTACAGTACGTGGGGGCACTCACCATCTACTCACTCGTAGTGCTGCTCTTGAGTGACTGCCCTTTCCTTTTTTCCTTCCTTCTTTCCTTCCTTCCTCTTCCATCTTTCTTTCCTTCTTTCTTTCCTCTTCCTTTTGTCTGTGAGTGACTCTACACTGAATTACAAGCCAAATGGTTTCCTGTACACCAGGAAACCATTTACTACTCTGAGTGGTAACCATGTAACCAGACTATGATGGCTGGTAGTTTATTGGGTAATTAAGGCGCTCCAACTGGACTGAGCCCTTGTAGGTTTATATGCAAGGGGTGATTTTTATTTTTTTTTAATGCGGGGAAGAAGGAACCGAAGGCCGCATGGAGCCCGCAATTATTGTTCCATGCAAGAGAAAAACAAAATACAAGAGGGAGCCAAATTCAAGATCCAATCATTTCGAGATGCCTGGACGCACTGCATTTGAAAGACTGGAGATCATAGGAAGCAGGAAATACAGACAGAGGGAGACAGTTCCAGAGTTGACCTGTTGCATAAATAAAGGACTGGGAGTAATGGTTAACTCTTGCATTAGAGAGTTGGACAGAAAAAGGATGAGTTTGTTTTTGTTTTTTTTTTATGCGAGGAAGAAGGAACCAAAGGCCATCAGCTCGCAATTATTGTTCCTTCCAAGAGAAAAACAAAATACAAGAGAGAGCCAGATTCAAGATCCGATCATTTCGAGATGCCTGAACACATTCATTTATTCATTCGTTGCCAGACGCCGTGTATCCCAAACAGGGTGGCCAAGGGCTTAGAGTTAATTGTTTTACAGGGAGGGGCACTAATCCTTCACCAACCCCACTTGACACGTAGGGATGCCAACAGCATCTGGTGTTCCCAGGCGGTCACCCATCCAAGTACTAACCAGACCCAACGTTGCTTACGCTGCTTTGAAAGAGTGGAGATCATAGGAAGCAGGAAATACAGACAGAGAGAGACAGTTCCAGAGTTGGCCTGTTGCATAAATGAAAGACTGGGAGTAACGGTTAACTCTTGCATTAGAGAGTTGGACAGAAAAGGGATGAGAGTTTGCTGCTAGACTGGTGTTACGCACTCGTCGTAGAGGTGGAGGAATGCATGCAGACAGTTCAGAGGAGCAGTGACCATTGAAGTAGCAATAGAAAAGAGATAAAGATGTAACAGTGCGATGAAGAGACGGAGGTTGAAGGGAGTCAGTAAGAGGAGGAGAGTTAATAAAAAGCCTTTGACTCCACCCTATTGAGAAGAGCTGTATGTGGGGAGCCTCCCCACACATGAGAGTTGTACTCCACACAGGGGCAGATAAAACCCCTGTATAGAGTCAACAATTGTGCGGGGGTAAAGAAGGAACGGAGGCGGCTTAGCATACCTAATGTCATGGAAGCAGATTTTACAAGAGATGTAATATGATCTTTCCAAGATAAGTCCTAAGTCAATGAAACCCCAAGCATGTTCAAGGATGATGCAGGATTAAGCTGAATATTATTAAACATTAGTGGGTATACCTGTTGAAGATTTTGTCGCATTGATAGGTGTAAAAACTGAGTCTTTGATGCATTAAAAACAACCAGATTATTTTTACCCCAGTCAGAGATACGAGCCAAGTCTGACATTAGGTGTGCTGTAGCCTCGTCCCTTGTTTGTTGAAGTAACTGCTGAGATGGACGTTGCGGAAACCGAATGGATGGGTGAAGGGTGGAGTCATCAGCATATGAGTGGATAGGGTTAGATGTACATCTTAGAAGGTCATTGATGAATAAAAGGAAGAGAGTTGGTGATAGGACAGAGCCTTGAGGAACACCTCTGTTGATAGATCTAGGAGAACAACGATGGCCGTCGACAACAGCGGCTATAGAACGACCAGAGAGGAAGTTAGAGATGAAGGCACAGATAGAAGGATAGAAACCGTAAGAGGGCAGTTTGGAAATTAAAGATTTATGCCAGACTTGATCGAAAGCCTTTGAGATGTCATGTGCAATGGCAAAGCTATCGCCAAAGTCCCGAAAGGAGGATGACCAGTAGTCTGAAAGATAGGTGAGAAGATCGCCAGTGGAGCGTCCATGACGAAACCCATACTGACGATCAGAAAGAAGGTTGTGATAGGAAAGATGCTTTAATTTTTCTATTAAGAATTGACTCGAAAACTTTTGAGATACAGGATGTTCAAGCAATTGGACGATAGTTAGAGGGTTGGGAATGGTCACCCTTCTTTGGGACTGGCTGAATGAGAGCAAACTTCCAGCAAGAAGGAAAGGTATAAGTTGATAGACAAAGGCAATAGAGTTTGCTTAGGCATGGTGTAAGCACAGAAGCACAGTTCTTGAGAACAACAGGAGGGACTCCATCAGGCCCATATGCCTTGTTAGTATTGAGGCCAGTGATGGCAGAAATTACATCAGCTGAAGAAATTTTAATGTCAGCCATGAGGAAGTCAGAGGGGGGAAGTGATGGAGGAACAGCACCAGAATTGTCTAAGATGGAATTGGAGGAGAAAGTCTGAGCGAAGAGCTCTGCTTTATCATTAGAAGAAATAGCTACAGAGCCATCAGAGCAGAAAAGAGGAGGGAAGGATGATGAGGTAAAGTTGTTTGAAATGTTTTTGACAAGGTGCCAGAAGGAGTGGGAAGAATTCGAGTTGGAGAGTTAAGAGCATTTAGTATGGATGAAATTATTTTTAGCAGAGTGAAGAACAGACTTAGCACGATTCTGGGCAGAAACGTATATAAGATGTGATTCAGGGTTGGGTTGGCTCTGGTACCTTTTATAGGCCCTTTCCTTGTTGCAGACAGCATTAGAACAAGCGTGATTAAACTAAGGCTTTCTTGCATTAGTCAGAGGACATGAGAAAGGAATGTATGCTTCCATGCCTGAGAGAATAACCTCTGTAATGCTCAAGGCACACCCAGATGGCTGCCGGCCATGGAAGCAATAATCATTCCATGGAAAGTCAAAGAAGTACTGCCTGAGGGCCTCCCAATCCACAGCTCCAAAGTGCCACAGACGTCGTTTCTTTGGAGGGTCCACAGGCCATACTGGAGCGATAGGACAGGTTAAGGTGATAAGGTTGTGATTGGAGGAGCCCAACGGAGAGAAAAGATTAACAGTGTAAGCAGAAGGATTAGTAGTAAGGAAGAGGTCAAGTATGTTGGAGCTCTGTCCGAGGTGGTCAGGGATACGGGTAGGGTGCTGTACAAGCACTGCCTAGGCAAACTCTTTCGCCCTTGTCTGTCAACTTGTACCTTTCCTTCTTGCTGGAAGTTTGCTCTCATTCAGCCAGTCCCAAAGAAGGGTGACCACTCCCAACCCTCCAACTATCGTCCAATTGCTTTAACGTCCTGTATTTCAAAAGTTTTCGAGTCAATTCTTAATAGAAAAATTTTAAGGCATCTTTCCTATCACAACCTTCTTTCCGATCGTCAGTATGGGTTCCATCAGGGACGCTCCACTGGCGATATTCTCACCTACCTTTCAGACTCCTGGTCATCCTCCTTTCGGGACTTTGGCGAAAGCTTTGCCATTGCACTTGACATCTCAAAGGCTTTCGATTGAGTCTGGCATAAATCTTTAATTTCCAAACTGCCCTCCTACGGTTTCTATCCTTCTATCTGTGCCTTCATCGCTAGCTTCCTTTCTGGTCGTTGTATAGCCACTGTTGTAGACGGCCATCGTTGTTCTCCTAGATCTATCAACAGTGGTGTTCCTCAGGGCTCTGTCCTATCACCAACTCTCTTCCTTTTATTCATCAATGATCTTCTAAGCCACACTGTTGCATCTTTATCTCTTTTCTATCGCTACTTTAATGGTCACTGCTCCTCTGAACTGTCTGCTTGCATTCCTCCACCTCTACGACGGGCGCGTAGCACCCGTCTGGCAGCAAACTCTCATCCCTTTTCTGTCCAACTCTCTAATGCAAGAGTTAACCGTTACTCCCAGTCTTTCATTTATGCAACAGGTCAGCTCTGGAAGTGTCTCCCTCTATCTGTATTTCCTGCTGCCTATGATCTCCAGTCTTTCAAACGCAGTGTGTCCAGGCATCTCAAAATGATCGAATCTTGAATTTGGCTCTCTATTGTATTTTGTTTTTCTCTTGGAGGGAACTGTTACTGCGGGCTCATGGCCTTTGGTTCCTTCTTCCTTGGATTTAAAAAAAAAAAAAAAAAAAAAAAAAAGCTGCTCTAGGTCATTAACCCCTTAACTGCGGGTGTCATTCTGGAATTTTTGTGAATATTTTGAATACCGCGGGTTTTTTCCTCGCGCCAGTTGTTTTAACCCCTAAAACGCGGATCGTCGCGTTTGCGACGCTCGGCCATAAGGGCAGGACGGCGGGTCGTCGCGTTTGCGTTTTTAGTAAATTTTGAATAACCGCGGGCAAGCAGGCTCCAGCTGGTATTGTCTATCAGTACCACCACCCTCTAGCTACAACTAGCATACTTTACCTTTGTACTACTGACCTCAGTTGTTGCCAGTAGGCTAGTTCACCAGGTGGATCAGTGAAAGGAGAGGAGAGCCAAAGGTTGTGGTGATCATTGAAATCTCCTAGAATGAAGATTTCAGAGAAAGGAGAAATGGGTAGAATGTGTTCCATCGTAGAAGTAAGATAGTCAAAGAATTTTTTAAAGTCAGTAGAATTAGGAGATAAGTAAACAGTGCAGATATATTTAGTCAGAGAATGACAGGAAAGCCGAAGCCAGAGTGTAGAGAATTCAGAAGAATCGAGATCAGGAACATGAGAACAAGATAGGTCGTTGTGTACATATACGCAACATCCACCTTTGGCTTTGAAATGAGTATAGAGAGAGTAGGAGGATACAGAAAAGGGTTTGCTGTCAGTTGCCTCCGACAGCTGAGTCTCAGTTAGAAATAGAAGGTGACGTTTAGAGAAGGACAGGTGGTGCTCAACAGAGCGAAAGTTAGAGTAAAGGCTGCGATGTTGCAGAAGTGAAGAAGAAGAGAATCAGGTAGTGGTTCCAGGCAGCTCGAGTTGTCACCGGAAGAGGGGCGGAAGGTGGGTTTACTGCTAGATGGGTGTTATGCGCCCGTCTTAGAGGTGGAGGAATGCATGCTGACAGTTCAGAGGAGCAGTGATCATTGAAGCAGCGATAGAAAAGAGATGAAGATGCAACAGTGCAACGAAGAGACTGAGGTTGAAGGGAGTCAGTAAGAGGAGGAGAATTAATGAGATGAAAAGCCTTTGACTCCACCCTGTTGAGAAGAGCTGTATGTGGGGAGCCTCCCCACACATGAGAGTTGTACTCCACACAGGGGCGGATAAAACCTCTGTATAGAGTCAGCAATTATGCTGAGGTAAAGAAGGAACGGAGTCGGCTTAGCACACCTAATTCTGGGAAGCAGATTTTACAAGAGATGTAATATGATCTTTCCAAGATAAGTCCCGAGTAAATGAAACCCCAAGCATGTTCAAGGATGATGCAGGATTAAGCTGAATATTATTAAACATTAGTGGGTATACCTGTTGAAGATTTTGTCGGGTTGATAAGTGTAAAAACTGAGTCTTTGATGCATTAAAAAAAAACAGATTATTTTTACCCCAGTCTGAGGTACAAGCCAAGTCAGACATTAGGTGCACCATAGCCTCATCCCTTGTTTGTTGAAGTAACTGCTGAGATGGGCGTTGCAGGAACCGAATGGAAAGGTGGAGGGTGGAGTCATCAGCGTATGAGTCGATAGAATTAGATGTACAGCCTAGAAGGTCATTGATGAATAAAAGGAAGAGAGTTTGTGATAGGGCAGAGCCCTGAGAAACACCAGTGTTGATAGATCTAGGAGAAGAACAATGGCCGTCGACAACAGCGGCTATAGAGACCAGAAAGGAAGCTAGAGATGAAGGCACAGATAGAAGGATAGAAACCGTAAGAGGGCAACTTGGAAAGTAAAGATTTATGCCATACTCGATCGAAAGCCTTTGAGATGTCAAGTGCAATGGCAAAGCTTTCGCCAAAGTCCCGAAAGGAGGATGACCAGGGGTCTGAAAGGTAGGTGAGAAGATCGCCAGTAGAGCGTCCCTGACAGAACCCGTACTGATGATCAGAAAGAAGGTTGTGATAGGAAAGATGCTTTATAATTTTTCTATTAACCCTTTCCCGCACGGTAAGTTTCAGTAAGTTTTCTGGTGCAGGAATTTTCACTACGAAGCCGCCCGGCCGGGGAGCGCTTGCTCGGCAAATTTGAACAAATTTGAGTGAATGAAACACATTCTTGCCTTATTTTTGCCACCCAGAAATCCATGTATTCTCATGAAACCTATCTCCACGTATGCATCGATGTTTGTTCTATCTGATAAACATGACCAAAACACAGGAAAACACCAGCAAAAAAAGTTATTAGCCCTGGAAGCATGGTCGAGTAAACTTTTTTCACTTCCCAACATCGCCGTTTGAAGGTTTTCCATCATACAGGAAAATGATCTAATAAGTTTTTATAGAGAATTTCATCAGCTTTCTAACGAAACCAATCTGGTTGAGATATGATGTATACTTTTCGAGAAAATGGCCAAAAACTGAGAGCCATTTTTGGAAAAATTTCACTGACCTCTGAGAGCAAAGTTTTCCCAGGCACCTAATGTTTTTATTACATAGTAATATGCCCCAATTATCCAGCTTTCCCACTGTGACGGGAAAACCCCATACGCCTCATAGTTCTCAAGTAAATCGAAAAAAAGTACTAGGCACTCCGTGCGTGATTGACTTTCGTGATGCGCACAAGGCGTACGCGATGTTCCCGTCTACGTAACAACGAATTCTTATCAGAAATATTACATATTTATGTATTGTACATATGTAGAATTTCCTGCTCTTCATCATGGTTCAAACGTGAAATCGATACGTCCAATAGTTTCCAAGTAATTGGCAGAGAAACAGAGAGTATTACTACGAGCATTTTTCAATGGTAACAGCCGGGAAGAGACACTCATTTCCACCGCCTTTTCTCGCACAACACGTAACATAATGCTTACATTTTGGTATTGATCATACGTAGAATTTAGTGGTATAGATCATGGTTGTTACAGAAAATCGATAAGTCTAATAGTTTTCGAGTAATTGGCCGACAAAGTGAGGTTAGTACTCTGAGCGAATGTCACTGATAACAAACACGAGGGAAAAAAACATTTCCCTCGACTTTTATCCCCCAAAACGCTACCAAAGGCTTACATTTTGGTATTGATCATACGTAGAATTTAGTGGTATTGATGATGATTGTAACAGAAAATCGATGTCTATTAGTTTTCGAGTAACTGGCCGACAAAATGATGTTATTACTCCGAGCGCTTGTCACACAACAACCGCTAGGAACAAAAACATTTCTCTCGCCTTTTACCCCCCAAAACGCTACCAAAGGCTTACATTCTGGTATTGATCTTACGTAGAATTTAGTGGTATTGATGATGGTTGTAAAAGGAAATCGATAAGTCTAATAGTTTTCGAGTAATTGGCCGACAAAGTGAGGTTACTCTTCCGATCGCTACCAACTTTTACACACACTGTTTTTTCCTTGCACACCTGCCTGAAGACTATGCTACCAACTTTTTTTTCCCCCTATCTGTACAGACTGTTACATCTTCCATGGTTGTTTTTCTATTGTTATAACCTACTACACATAAACATAACTCTTCTATAGTTACTGCTGTGGAGATTTACTTTCTTTCATATGTGTAATCTGTAGGAGAAAATGGTTATTTGTCTGAAAGTGTGAGAGGTAATGGTAATAGATTATTACATATATCAACAAAACTTGCAGAACTCACTTCCTCCAGGGGTGTTGATCCAGTTAGACCAGGAATTTGAAGATGAGGAGTTATGTAGTGTGTGTGTGTGAGTCAGCTTCTCCCTGAGAGTATGAGGCAACGCTATTTTTAGCACACACCACACTCGTTCACGGAAACTCGCAGCTTGTTTGACGTATATTTCATACAATTCCATACGCATTTACACTATCAGAATCACAATAAAATTCCAGCCCTAAAACACCGGTAATTCTCCCCTCCCGACTTCAGGTTTGCCCCTTCACAACACTCTGTTTCATGCCATACGTAACGCTTGCTGGCTTCATAATTTCACCAAGCCATCCACAGTATGTTTCACACAATATATATTTATGCCTTGGCTTCATTTATATACGTATTTCCACTCACGCCATACGGCCTACGGGGGGGCGGAGTGGCAAAACCCCGCTACACTGACCATGCGTCTCTCTCCAAGGCCCAACGATTCCTAACCGCCATTATTCCTTTTCAACACATATATATGTTCCATCGACAGTATCATGTCACTATATGTTCACATACAGTGTATTATCACACTGAGTCAATAGGGGCCTTTGCTTCGGGCAAGAGGGGGAAAATAATGGAGGATTTAAAGGGAAACGCGAGCTGTCACTCTCATCGCCTGGCTGCTTGACAATAACTGAGGTTGGAGGGAGCGGGGTGAGGGAGATGAAGCAACACAGCGTTGCCAATGACTTACCTCGAGAAAGCCTTGGCTACCCTATGACGCGCCCAAAAATCACGCAAATCGGCCTATGAGTTTTTTTCTGACGAATATTTTTGTGCCTAAACCACGCGATTCGCGTGACTGTGCAAGACAGAGTGCAGGGCGACGTCACGCGAATCGCGTGACTGTGTCTGGGAGGGTTAAGAATTGACTCGAAAACTTTTGAGATACAGGATGTTAAAGCAATTGGACGATAGTTTATTACCCACAAAATGCAACTCAGGGATGTGTGAGGCTGGTCACTCTCATCTTAAATGTCAAGACCAACTTACCTAGCCCCGGGCGTCTATGCTCCTCATGGGAATTAGTTGATGTATGTGTGGTAGGTGGGGGTGCTTACCATCCACTCACTCGATGTAGTGCTGCTCTTGGATGTCTGCCCTTTCCTCTCCTCTCTCTGTTCCTTCCTTCCTCTTCTGTCCTTCTTTACTTCATTGTTTCCTCGTCCTTCTGCCTTTGGGTGACTTTACGCTCCCTCTTTTGTCATTCTTTCCTTCATTCTTTCCTCTTCCTTCTGCCTTTGGGTGACTCTACACTGAGTGACAAGCTAATGGTTTCCTGTACACCAGGAAACCATTTACTACGCTGGGTGGTAACCATATAACCAAATTATGGCGCCTGGTGGTTTAGCGGGTAATTACAGTGCTCCAATTGGATTGAGCTGATGAAGGTTTATATCCAAGGGATGGTTGGGGTTATTGCTCATATAATGCCACACAGGGATGAGTGAGGCTGGTCACTCTCATCTTACATGTCAGGACCAAATTGCCTAGCCCTGGGCTTATACGCTTCTCATGGTGCAATGTAGAATTGGATGATGGATGGATGGATGGATGTATGAATAAAAAACTCTATCTATCTATCTATTGCCAGACTCCTCAATCCCGTTTGGGGTGGCCACAAACAAATCGCCTCCATGTCGCCCTGTCCCCCGCCATTTCACTGCCCTGCTCCCAACTCACACCCCTCTCTCTTATATACCTCTCCATCCCATCCCTCCATCTCATCCTCGGCCTCCCCCTCCCTCTTCCCCCCTCCACCTCACTCACATACACTCTCTTCGTCATTCTTTCACCCTCCATCCTCTCCACATGGCCAAACCACCTCAGTGTGTTCCTCATAACGCTTCCTATTACATCCACATCCACACCACAATGCTCCTTTATATTCTCATTCATCAGCCTGTCTCTCCATATGACTCCACAGGCTCCTCTTAAATAACTCATTTCCACTGCTCTCACTCTTGACTTGTATCCTTCCAACAACGTCCAAGCTTCACTTCCATATGTTAGAGTTGGTATCACAATACTGTCATGTAGTAACTTTTTCACTTCCATGCTCACTTGCCTGTTTCTTATCACTGCTTTTAAAGAACCAGCAACCTTTCTTCCCTGCTGTACCCTTTCAAGCACTTCACCCTCCAAACCTCCATCCTTACTCATCACACTACCAAAGTACTTAAACGTACACACATTTTCCAATTCCTCACCGTCCAACCTCGCTGTACATTCACTGACTTCACCTTTCTCAAAGACCATCACTTTACTCTTCCCTACATTCACCTTTAGATTTCGTTTCCTACACACACTCCCAAACTCATCCACCAAGCCTTGCAGCTCCTCTTCGTCTTCACTCAACAACACAGTATCATCTGCAAACAACAGTACAGGGAGTTTCCAAACACTATCCTCTCTCACCAGGGCCACTCCAACATCCACTACCCTACCTTGTACCTCTTTTATTACCCCATCCATGTACAGATTGAACAACCATGGAGACATGACACATCCCTGTTTCAACCCAACTTTCAAAGAGAAAAATTCATTTAGTTCACCATCCACACGCACTGCAGCCTTCGCACCATCATACATACTCTTCACAGCATTCAACAACTTCCCATCTACTCCATATATTCTTAATACTTTCCAAAAATAAAAAACGAGGATGGGAAACTTTATAATGTTTAAGAAATGAGAAATGTATGTACAGGTAACATTTAGGCCTAGTTGTTACTAGGATGGTACAGGGGTGGCTGTGATTGGAGCATTCATTCTTTTTTCCCCTGCAGTAACAGTAGTATGTGTAGCAGTAAAGTAAATTCTGTTTTTATAAAATCTCAAGAGGTACTACCAGTTACAACAAACAGAGATCTTTGGGTGAAATGACGTTTTTGTAGTAGGATACTTTCACACTCCTTTGTTATTATATCATCATCATCATCATCATCCAATCCTGCATTGCCCCATGAGGAGTGTAGGAGCCCGGGGCTAGGCAGTTGGTCCCTACATTTAAGATGAGAGCGACCAGCCTCACTCATCCCTGAGTGGCATTACGTGAGCGATCAACCCCAACCACCCCTTGGATATGAACCTTCACTGTCTCAATCTGACTGGAGTGCAATAATTACCCACTACACCAGGCGCCAGAATTTGGTCATATGGTTACCACCCAGTGTAGTAAATAAATCATGGAAATTTTAAATACCACAGTTTAGCCATCATCTGATTTATAGATAAGCATTGATTATAGTACTGGTGTTTATCATTAGTCACTTCAATTCATGTTATTGTTTGTGGGAAAGATCTGACTACACATGGCCATCAATTGAGCTGCAAGTAGCATTTTTGTCATGTCCCAACAACTGCACTATAATTGATCCTATTCCCTCCCAGGCACTGCCTCAATTATCAGACAGTGAGGATGAGGCAACACGTGAACAGCTGCGCCAGGGCCAAGAATCTTCCGACTTTGTTAATGACTTTGAAATGATGATGGCCAGGAAGAAGGAGGAAGGAGCCAAGCACAGGAAGCGGAAAAACAACGTGGACATCATCAATGACAATGAGGAGCATATTGCCATTATTGTTAAGAAGGTGGGCACTGTTATTAGGTTGTTTTGAACCCTTACTCCAGCTTCAGCTCTCAGTGTGATGTGCTGGTGCTGAAAACTTGAATTGTTGAAGAAGTTTATTAGTGCTGTACCATATACTCTTGAAAAACAGTTTAAAAGGACACTCCAGTGGTCTGTTTTCCCTTTTATTTAAGTTACCAACATTTCTGTTCCTAAAATACCACAGCATGACATTAGAACATGTATGAATACAGTATACAGTACACTGATCTCTTGGTTATTTTGCCTTATAGTACCAAACATGGCACATGATAATGGAATTTTGCAGTAATGAAAACAAAATCAGTGGGATTTGTCCTAATTGATACCAGGCATCCCAAGTGCAAGCTAAAATTTTCTCTTGTTTGACAGTGTAGACCCACTAAACATACATAAGGTTATGGTAAGTACCAGAAATCCACAAAGACATGCTTAGGTTAACAGTTAGTGATGTAAAGGGCACAGTAAGGAAGAGACACGTACAGTAAACTCTCGCTTACCACTCGTCACGATATCTGCTTCAATGCAATATCTGATGTTTTTGGCTTGGCTGTGTTAAAACAACATCCGGCAAAATTATGCAATATCCAGTGCTGAAATGGGAAGTAACTGGCAGTTCTGTGCAATATCCAGCGGTGAAGCATATCAGTTGAGTCCTACACTGTAGCCAACCAGCACCCGGGAAAACCCCACAGTGCACTAGCCAATCACAGTTCCTTGCGGGAGAGACCAGCCTGGCGTGCTGAGCCTACCATCACTCTCTCATTCTCTCATGGATCTCGTTCAGTGAAGATGTATTGGTGCACGCTGCTTTTGTGACCATGTGATAGCAAAACTCTATCACTAAGACTCCATGCCTTGCATATTGTTATTACAAAGCTTATATCCCCTCAGTGCTTCATGTCTTAGTGCTCTGTTGTGATTCTGAAATTACTGTACACGTAATTACTGCCACCAGACCACACAGAATTAAGTGCACTGTACTGTACTGCATGGTGTATAGCTCTACCCTCCATTGATACCAACACTGGTTTATTACATAGTACACCAAGTACTGTATCACTACCGTATTGCATTTGACTGTATGTTTGATTTTCATCTTTTACTCATGGGAATGTAGTAGGTGGGGACACTCACAGTTCACTCGCACAGTGTAGTGCTGCTCTGGGTATCTGTCCTTTCCTTTCTTCCTTCCTTCCTCTTCTGTCTTTCTTTCTTCATTCTTTCCTCCTCCTTCTGCCTGTGGGTGACTTTACACTCCCTCTTCTGTCTTTCTTTCCTTCATTCTTTCCCCTTCCTTCTGTCTCCAGGTGACTCGACACTGAGTGACAAGCCAAATGGTTTCCTGTACACCAGGAAACTATTTACTATGCTGGGTGGTAACCATATAACCAAATTATGGTGCCTGGTGGTTTAATGGGTAATTAAGGTGCTCCAATTGGATTGAGCCTGTGTAGGTTTATATCCAAGGGATGGTTGGGGTTTATTGCTCATGTAATCCCACTCAGGGATGAGAGAGGTTGGTCGCTCTCATCTTTGTCAGGACCAACTTGCCTAGCCTTAGGCTCCTACGCTTCTCATGGGGCAACATAGGATTGGATTATGGATGGATGGATGGGTACTCATGGGAAAGTTTTTTAGGATAGAGGGTCAAGAAAAGCAAGACAAATAAATCCACAGAAAAAATGCATGCTCTTCATTGGTGAAAAATGTGTAGTACCACGTACGGTTTTGTACCTAATGATCTGACTCTGGCTTCCAATGAGAGTACAATATATTACAGTATCTTGGCAGGACCATTGTGTTAAATGTTACTCATAAAAACATGAGAATATGAACTAAAAAAATAAATCTTGAGCATTTGTTGGTGAACTGATGATTTGGAAAGTTCAGTAGTGTTGTACAGTAGAAATATCATGACTGTTCACAGACATGTATACGGCCGCAACCCACACATTTATTCCACAACAGATTGCTGTCACTCCACCCGTCACTCGCCATTCAGCTGGTTTACAGCTAATGCAGTAAGTACGTACAAACTGCAAGTGCAGTAATTTTATCCAACAAAGCAAACCTTCGTTTCTACCTGCTATATCTTATCTTCTCTTTCAGTGCAAATGCATTCTAAGATGATGTATAAATTCACCTTAGAACACATTTGCTATGGCAGAAAAGATAAAATCTAGGTGATAGAAATGAAGGTTTGCTTTGTTGGATAAAATTACTGTGTGTGCAGTTCATATGTATTTGCTGTATTATCTGCAAAACAGCTGAGTGGTGAGTGAGGGATGGAGTGACAGCAGTCAGATGAAGAATAAATTGGTGGGCTGTGGACATATGCAGAACTGTGACCAAGTGTCTGTCTAACCATCTATAGTCAGAGACTATAATCCCATAAGGGGTGGCTGTTTGTCTTTGAGTTTGTTGTTCTGTGGGGAGGGGAACAAACCCTCTGTCAACCACTTGTTGACACATAGGGAACATGTGTGGTTTGGTAATATGGTTACCACCCGGCATTGTAAGTAGTATTGTGGCATAGGAAACCATTAGGCATATTACTCAATGTAAAGTTGCCTGAAAGGAAAAGAAGAAGAATAAAAAGTGACAGGAAAGATGGGAGAAATAGGAAGAAAAGAGGGAAGATACAGAAAAACAATGATAAAGGTGAACGAAGAAGCATGCAGCACTACATATGGATGATGGTCACCACCACCTACCAAGGGAGTCATGATAATTTTACTGTACAATACTGTACGTCTTTCCTAATTATCAGTTCATGAATAAATGCTCAAGATTTATTTATTTAGTTTTTGTTTTTTTGCAGTTCATATGTTTTGAGTGTATTATCTGCAAAACAGCTGAGTGGTGAGTGAGGGGTGTCAGGTGAGGAATACATTGGCGGACCATGACCGTATACACAACTGTAAACAAGGGAGTTGTGATAATTCCGCTATAGAACACTTCATTCCAAATCATCAGTTCACTAATATATGCTCAAGATTTATTTCTTTAGGGGTTCAGTTGAAATAAAAACTGAGTATATTGAGAGCAAGAAGCACAGAAAGAGACTAGTGAAGAGGAAAAAGAAGGGGGTAAATGATGATCTAGGAAGAAAAATGAATGTGAACTGCTCTGAAAATAGGAAGTTATTCTGGAAAGAGGTGTGGAAATGTAGAAGTGAAAGCGGAAAGAAATGTGATGGTGTGAAGCATGCAGGTGGTAGATTATTAACCCATGGAGATGAAGTAAGGACCAGATGGAAATAATATTTTGAAAGCCTGATGAATGGGAATAGAGAGACCAGAGCCACTGTAAACATGATTGGTTTTGGGGGTGTGCGGAGAAGGAATGCAGTGACAGGAGACGTGACACTCACACAGGTGAAGAGTGCTGTGAAGCAGCTAAAAAATGGGAAAGCAGCTGGGGTTGATGAGGTGTATGCAGAGATGATTCATTAACTGTAGTGGAGAAAGTGGAATGAAGTGCTTGTTGGAGATATGTAAGAAGGCTTCGATGAGTGAAACTGTGCCTGCAGAGTGGAAAAAGGCTGTGATTGTACCCCTGTACAAAAATGAAGGTGAGTGAAGTGAGTGTAAGAATTATCGTGACATAAGCTTACTGAGTGTGGTAGGGAAGGTATATGGAAGAATTATTATAGAGAAAGTAAGAGAGATATCAGAAGTCCTAATGAGTGATGAACAGTGTGGCTTTAGGAGTGGCAGAGGATGTGTGGACCAAATATTTGCAGTGAGACAGATAGTAGAGAAGGCTTGTGAGAAGGACCATAAGGTGTTTATGGCATTCATGAATCTGGAAAAAGCATATGACAGAGTGGACAGAGAAGGATTGTGGAAGGTTTTGCGCATGTACGGTGTACAGGGTAAGCTGTTAGGTGCCGTCAAGAGTTTTTATGATGGTAGTGAAGCTTGTGTCAAGGTTAATGGGCATCTAAGTGAATGGTTCACAATCATTGTGGGCGTGCGACAAGGTTGTGTGATGTCCCCATGGTTGTTCAATGTATATATGGATGGGGTGATGAGAGAAGTAAAAACATGGGTAATGGAGAGAGGGATGGCATTGGTAATGAATGGTGATGGATGAAATATCTCAATTTGTTGTATGCTGATGTTGCAGTACTGCTTGCAAGTACTGGACTAGAACTTGGTAGGCTAGTGAAGAGTTTTGCTGATGTCTGTGAGCGTCGTGCTGTGAGAGTAAATGTAGAAGAGTTTAAGTAAAGTGATGGTTATTGAGAGAGAAGGTGACTCCCAGTGCGATGTTACAATGAATGGAGAGAGACTGGAATTGGTGAGAGAGTTCAAATACCTGGATACAGTGATAGAAAAGAGAGGAAAATGTGCAAAAGAAGTGGAAAGCAGAGTGACACAAGGAAGAAAAGTAGCTGATGTAATCTATCAATCTATCTATCTATTGCCAGACGCCTCAATCCCGTTTGGGGTGGCCACAAACAAATCGCCTCCAAGTCGCCCTGTCCCCCGCCATTTCACTGCCCTGCTCCCAGCTCACACACCCCTCTCTCATATACCTCTCCACCCCATCCCTCCATATCATCCTCGGCCTCCCCCTCCCTCTTCCCCCCTCCACCTCACTCACATACACTCTCTTCGTCAGTCTTTCACCCTCCATCATCTCCACATGGCCAAACCACCTCAGTGTGTTCCTCATAACGCTTCCTATCACATCCACATCCACACCACAATGCTCCTTTATATCCTCATTCGTCAGCCTGTCTCTCCATGTGACTCCACAGGCTCCTCGTAAATAACTCATTTCCACTGCTTTCACTCTTGACTTGTGTCCTTCCAACAATGTCCAAGCTTCACTTCCATACGTTAGAGTTGGTATCACAATACTGTCATGTAGTAACTTTTTCACTTCCATGCTCACTTGCCTGTTTCTTATCACTGCTTTTAAAGAACCAGCAACCTTTCTTCCCTGCTGTACCCTTTCAAGCACTTCACCCTCCAAACCTCCATCCTTACTCATCACACTACCAAAGTACTTAAACGTACACACATTTTCCAATTCCTCACCATCCAACCTCGCTGTACATTAACTGACTTCACCTCTCTCAAAGACCATCACTTTACTCTTCCCTACATTCACCTTTAGATTCCGTTTCTTACACACTCTCCCAAACTCATCCACCAAGCCTTGCAGCTCCCCTTCGTCTTCACTCAACAACACAGTATCATCTGCAAACAACAGTACAGGGAGTTTCCAAACACTATCCTCTCTCACCAGGGCCACTCCAACATCTACTACCCTACCTTGTACCTCTTTTATTACCCCATCCATGTACAGATTGAACAACCATGGAGACATGACACATCCCTGTTTCAACCCAACTTTCAAAGAGAAAAATTCACTTAGTTCACCATCCACACGCATTGCAGCCTTCGCACCATCATACTTACTCTTCACAGCATTCAACAACTTCCCATCTACTCCATATATTCTTAACACTTTCCAGAATCCTTGTAACGAAGGCCTTAATTAGAAACAGAGGCTTGAGTGTTGCAGCTGCACGTGCTTACATGAAGGAGTGTTAGTGCCAGCTTTAACATATGGATGTGAGACTATGGTGTGGCATGAAAATGAAGAGTCAAGAGTAAGAGCAGTGGAGATGGGACTGCTGAGGAATGTATGTGGAGTACAGAAGGTGGATAGGATACGAAATAATGTGATTTGTGAAAGGTGTGGAGTGAGGAAGTTGGTGGACACCAGAATCGAAGAGAGTGTACTGAGATGGTGTGGTCATGTCGAGAGAATGGATAACAATAGAGTAGTGAAAAAGGTATATCTGAGCGAATTTGAAGGAGGAAAGAGGCAAGGTAAGCCAAGGAGAAGGTGGAGAGATATGGTGGATGAGTGTGTGAGGAAGAGAGGTTTGGAAGTCGGTGAGGCTAGGGAACTGACGAGATCAAGCTGGCTGGATGAATATAATGAGAAGTGCATGATGAGGGATTTTGGCACCCCATTTTAACATGGCAGCATCCGGATTGACTCAGTTGGATACGTTTATGTGAAGCCACAGAACGTGGTGAATGTTTTTGGCGTATCCGATAGAGCCAGGATTTCGGGGTCTTGAATGATGAGTGAATGGAAGCATGGCCCATTGGGTTGGGCAAATTTTGGCTGTCTGGACATTGCTACTCCTCACCCTGCCCTTGGGTGGGAAAGGAGGTCTGGATGATGATGATTATTATTATTGTTTTTCAATGTTTTATGAATACAATAATAATATTTAACAAAATGAACTTACCATGTGCATTTTGCACTACTGCAAGACACTGGAATCATGTGTGCTATGTCTATGGGGTGTGTTTAAGATGAGGTTATGTTTGAATTGGAAACATAACCTCATCAGTATATATTAGATGTCTGGAAAAAATTAGTAACTGGTAAGGTAAATTCCTCAAGCTTCACGGTTAACTGGGATTGTACTGTATAGTGCAACTGTATTTTATGCCTAGTTTTCATCTTTTGCTCATGGGGTTTTTAGGATTGAGGGTCGAGATGGATAGTAACACAATATCCAGTTTGATGCCGAATGTTGAGCTGATGGGGGGATACTATGCAATATTTGGCATTTTACATTATTTGGCATAGGGCTTGGCTGAATTCTATCTATCTATCGCCAGATGCCTTAATCCCGTAAGGGGTGGCCACAAACAAATCGCCTCCATGTCGTCCTGTCCCCCACCATTTCATTGCCCTGCTCCCAGCTCACACTCTTCTCTCATATACCTCTCCTCTCCATCCCTCCATCTCATCCCTCGCCTCCCCCTCCCTCTCCCCCCTTCAACCTCACTCACACATTCCTCATCAGTCTCTCACTATCCATCCTCTCCACATGTCCAAACCACCTCAGTGTGGCTGAATTACAATGGGTAATTGAGAGTTTAGTATACCATAGAGAGATTTGAGATCAGCTTGAGGTAAGGGGTTCTGAGGGTTAATTCCACCATCTGGAATTAACTCATCAAGTAGGGCCTCATCTTTGAATCTCTCAAAGCCATCAGAAACCACTGACACTGCACCATCATTGTCAGCAGAAACCAACTCAGGCACGCAATAACAATGTTTTTGAGCTGAAAAATGTGCTGTAATGGCAGTGGTGCAGATTTTCATCACTGTAAGATCGGGCATGAATGGACGAGGAAGATGCAAGGAAGGAGTTCCTTTGTTGATGAATGAGGTGTGGCAGAATGGAATGAGAGATTACAAATGTGTCAGGTCATCGAGGTGTATGCATGTCAAGTTCAAGTTTGAGAAGGTGAAAGTGGCGGTGATCGTAGTGTATGCACCATGTGAGGACAGGAGTGAGAGAAAGACAGGTTTTGGGATGAGTTGGGTGAAGCCAGTGGGAGAAATACCCAGGAGCTATGAAATGATCGTAATGGGTGATATGAATGAAGTAGTAGGCACTGGTCCTGAGCATAACATCATGGGTTGCAATGGAATACCAGGAGAAAATGATAATGGGAAGCAACTGAAGGATGTGTGTCAGGATAGGAGGTTGTGCATTTGTAACTCGTATTTCAAACACAAAGATGCACATAAATATACATGGTATGGAGAGAACGGGGATCTTGTTGAAAGGAGCCTGATTGATTACGTGCTCATAGAGAGGTCAATGCTGGGAATGGTTGCTGATACGAGGGCCGTGAGAGAACGATGTGGAGGTCTGTCAGATCATATGATTGTGGTATGCAAGATCAAGCTGAGAGGAGTGAGGTGGATCAGGAGTGAGAGAAGCAGTCAGGAAGAAAGAACGAAAGTTGAGAAGCTGAGTATCAAAGAAATGGCAGATGAATACAGGACCAAAGTAGGGGAGGAGTTAGAATCAGTGAACGGAATGAAATGGATCTGGACAGCCTGTGGAATGCATATAGGGATTGCTTAGAAATGCTAAAGTGGTGCATGGTGTGGCAAGAGTAACAACAAAGAAGAAAGGTACGGCATGGTGGGATGAAGAGGTTAAGAGAACGGTGGAGGGAAAGAGGAAGAAGTGCCTAGAGCAGTTACAAAACAGGGATTCAGTTGAAATAAGAACTGAATATACTGAGAGCAAGAAGCATGTAAAGAGACATGTGAAGAGGAAGAAGGAGGTAAATGATGATTTAGGAAGAAAAATGAATGCAAACTACTTTGAATAGGAAGTTATTCTGGAAAGTGGTGCAGAAATGTAGAAGTGAAAGTGGAAAGAAATGTGAAGATGTGAAGGTTGTAGATGGTAGATTATTAACCCATGGTGATGAAGTAAGGACCGAATGGAAAGAATATTTTGAAAGCCTGATGAATGGGAATAGAGAGACCAGAGTCACTGTAAACATGATTGGTTTTGGGGGTGTACAGAGAAGGAATGCAGTGCCAGGAAACATTTACCCTCATGCAGGTGAAGAGCACTGTGAAGCAGCTGAAAAATGGGAAAGCCGCTGGGGTTGATGAGGTGTATGCAGAGATGCTTAAGTGTAGTGGAGAGAGCAGAATGAAGTGCTTGTTGGAGACATTTAAGAAGGCATGGATGAGTGAAACATTGCCAGGGGGGTGGAAAAAGGCTGTGATTGTACCCGTGTACAAGAATAAAGGTGAGTGAAGTGAGTGTAAGAATTATCGTGGCATAAGTTTATTGAGTGTGGTAGGGAAGGTATATTGAAGATTTACTATAAAGTAAGAGAGATAGCAGAAGTCCAAGTGAGTGTTGAACAGGGTGTCTTTAGGAGTGGCAGAGGATGTGTGAATCAAATATTTGCAGTGAGACAGATAGTGGAGAAGGCTTGTGAGAAGGACAGTAAGGTGTTTATGGCATTCATGGATCTGGAAAAAGCATAGGACAAAGTAGACAGAGAAGGATTGTGGAAAGTTTTGCACACGTACGGTGTAGATGGTAAGCTGCTAGGTGTCATCAAGAGTTTTTGTGATGGTAGTGAAGCTTGTGTAAGGGTTAATGGGCATCCAATTGAATGGTTCACAATCAGTGTGGGCGTGCGACAAAGTTGTGTGATGTCCCAATGGTAATTCAGTATATATATTGATGGGGTGATGCGAGAAGTAATAACATGAGTAACGGCGAGGGAGATGACGTTGGTAATGAATGATGATGGATGGAATATCTTAAATTTGTTGTACACTCAACCCTCGGCTATCACGGGTTCCGCTATAGCGTATCTCGCTATCACGCCTATATAAAAAACTACCCAAATACCTTTATCATGCACTAAATGCCCGCTATCATGCATCGCAAATTTTCTAAGATTTAAAAAAAGCCAGGCTCCAGTGCTCCGCCCAGCCAACAGAAGCTTCACTCTGTGATTGGTCGTGTGATGTCAGCGCCAGCCGAGTGCTGATTGGCCGTCCGACCGAGTCTCCTGCTCGCCAAACCATTCAAGTGTGTGCCCTCAGACCGTGAACAGTGATAGCGAGAACAATAACTTTTTTTATGATAGGACCATGGCCAACGTACCCCCTCCCCGTCCCCCTACCATCACCCAACATAATGCTGCGGCACCTGGCAGGGAAATAAAGAAGAGGAAGAACCTAAGTTATGCAGATAAACTGGAAATGTGAAACTTAATAGAGAATGGTGAGACCAAGTGAAGTGTGGGGAAGAAACATAACATCAATGAATCAACTGTGAGGGGTATTTATAAGAATTGTGATCACATCATAAAACATGCTCATTTTTAGACTATTATATATTAATATGTGGTACAAAAAGGGTATCTTAGGGGTAAATATTGAGGTCATGGCACCAATTAGAATTACTGTCATGGCACCAATTAGAATTATTACCATAAGTTCTTCAATTCGGCTATCACGGTTTCAGCTATAGCGCAGCCATAGTGGGACCAATTGGGAGTGATAGCCAAGGGTTGAGTGTATGCTGATGATGCAGTACTACCTGTACTTGCAAATACCTGACAAAAACTTGGTAGGCCAGCGCAGAATTTTGCTGATGTCTGTGAGCGTCGTGCCTTGAGGGTAAATGTAGAAAAGAGTAACTTGATGATTTTTGAGAGAGAAGGTGACTCCCAGTGTGATGTTACAGTGAATGGAGAGAGATTGGAATTGGTGAGAGAGTTCAAATACCTGGGTACAGTGATAGAAAAGAGAGGAAAATGTGCAAAAGAAGTGACACAAGGAAGAAAAGTAGCTGGTGCAGTGAAGGCCTTGATAAGAAACAGAGGCTTGAGTGTTGCAGCTGCACGAGGCTTGCATGAAGGAGTGTTAGTGCCAACTTTAACATATGGATGAGACTATGGTGTGGCATGAATATGAAAAGTCAAGAGTAAGAGCAGTGGAGATGGGACGCTGAGGCATGTATGTGGAGTACAGAGAGTGGATAGGATACAAAAAAGTGTGAGTTGTCAAAGATTTGAAGTGAGGAAGTTGGTGGACACCAGAATCGAAGAGAGTGTACTGAGATGGTATGGTCATGTGGAGAAAATGGAAAACAATAGAGTAGTGAAAAAGGTATATCTTTGCGAATTTGAAGGAGGAAGGAGGCGAGGTAAGCCAAGGAGAAGGTGGAGAGATATGGTGGATGAGTTTGTGAGGAAGAGAGGTTTGGAAGTCTGTGAGGCTAGGGGACTGGCAAGAGATCAAGCTGGCTGGATGAATATAATGAGGAGAAGTGCTTGATCAGGGATTTGGCACCCTTTTTTAACATGACAGCATCTGGATTGACTCTATTGGATACGTTTATGTGAAGCTACAGAATGTGGTGAATGTTTTTGGCATAGCAGATATAGCCAGGTCTGCGGGGGCTTGAATGGAAGTGTGGCCCATTGGATTGGGCAGATTTGGGCTGTCTGGACATTGCTACTCCTCACCCTGCCCTGAGGTGGGAAAGGAGGTCTCCTAGTTCAGTCACCACTCTCCTCATTTTGCTGTAGAAGGCATCCCTTTTACTGCTTGGTTTTCAGCTTCCGTATTTTCTGCCTAGGTGCATAGATCCTCTTTTTTTTCATCACCTGCTCCTTAAGCACCATGTCACATATCAATAACTGGTGTTGCTGCACACACTCCTCACTCCCTATAACTTTAACATCCTTCACTAACCTATCAGCCCTCCTGACCAGGAAATAGTCTATCTGGCTGCTGTTTCCCCCAGACTCATATGTAATCAACCTATTTTCACTTTTCCTAAAATGTGTATTGCACACAATCATTTTCATTGCCTCCCCAAACTCGAGTATCCTTTCCCTTTCCTCATTTCTTGTACCAAATGCACATCCCCCATGCACTCCTTCATATCCTTGAAGTGCTTCATCTACATGACCATTTAAATCCCCTCCCAAAACTACAATCTTATCATCCCCCATACTGCATACTACTGTACACATTTTAAATCATCCCCAAATCTGTCCTTCTCAACCTCATCCAAGCCTGTTTGTGGGGCATACACTGATATAAATGCAAACATAATCCTACCAAACAAAAATCTCAATGCTATTATCCTGTTTCTTACTCTCATAACATTCATGACATATTCCATCCATTTCTCCCCAGCCAACACACCCACATCACCATATCCATTTTTCCTACCCTGCCAAAACAACTTATAATAACAATCCCTCCCAGCAATCATTCTGGCAGATCCTCCCCAATACTGGACTTCCTGCATACATCCCACATCCACCCACCTCCTGCTCAGGTCTCAGCCACTTCGTCTGCATTACCTCTCAATCTTCCCACATTCCACCACGTCACTCTGATCCCCCTGGCTGATTTAGTGTCCTCAGGCTTGCTTGTATGCAGTAATATCAGAGTGAATAGTAATGTTGTACTCACCATTGTAAACGTCATTACTACCTGCAGCACAGTATAGCAGCAGCAGAAACTTGCAGCATGAATTGCCATTCATTTAAATTAATTTGCAAATGAAAATAACAATTGTAAAGTCAGAAGTAGTCAAAACCATGAATTTTAAGGGCGTACTGTCAAAGAAAAAGAGAGGTAAATATGCAAAGGAAGTGCAGAGTAGGATAGCACAGAGAAGGAAGGTCGCTGGTGCTATGAAGGCCTTTTATACAAAGTAAAGGTTTGATTATGGAGCCTGTGAGAGACCTCGTAAAGGTAATTAGAGCATACATTAATGAATGGTGTGAGACTTTGGTGTGGCGGAAGAGTGAAAAGTCAGGAGTGAGAACAGTGGCAGTCGGATTTGGATTGTGTAAGGTGCATAAGAAAAGAAATAATATACGAAAGATTTGGAGTAAGGAAGGTTGTTAATAATAGGGCTGATGAGAATTGGCTACATTAGTAAGATTATATGGAGTGACTGGAGATAGGGTGGTGAAACAGGTTTTACAAAAGTAAAACAAAATGTTGGTGGTTTTTGTCATAACCATGTGTTTTTTTTGTATTGTCATCAATGGTGATGCAAAAAGTTAAAATGAGAGATTGAAAACTCTCTTTATGATAGTGGTGTATGATGTAGGACAGAGATGTACACAGTTTAGCAATGTTGTTTATATATATATATATATATATGGAGCCTCTGTGTTACAGTGGTAAAGTGTGCATTTTCGTACACTGAAGAACGAGGGTTTGCGCCCCACCAGGGTAATAAACTTTGGGAGCGTTCTTCTGGCCACGTGCTGCTTGGCGGACATCAGGGATGCTATGGTTGAACCAGTGTCGCATACTATAAAGTATGCTTGCACCCAGTTGGCTTGTGAGGCCGATTACACTTGGTTCACAGACTACACACACATCCAAAGCCACTCCAGCACAACAATTACACTCACAAGCACTTCTCACCCTACATACAATCTCAACTAGACAACCTAAGCCACTTGGTAGAGTTACATTGGCTGTATTGTCCCTACTTTGGTAGGGATAGGCCGGTCCTGCAGTGGACGCTCAAATGGCTGATGACAGTGATGATGACAATATATATATATATATATATATATTTTTTGAGGATTGTGATGATTGGTGTCTGCAATCACTACTTATTTTAACATTCAGTCCTTCATTACCTTTGTGTAATGATGGAGCATAAGGCTGGGTTACAGTTGACAGCTATAACCGTTTGGCTGTGGTGAGTATCTCTGAACTGAGAAAAAGCATCAGCCCTAAGCTGAAATAACGTATGAATTTTTTGTCACAGCCAAAGTGTTTAATGTAATAGACTTCATTTTGGAGGTGCAAGGTTTCTCTCAAGCATAGTCCAGTTGTCTGCTATTACTTTGGGAGTGCTGGGTTTCTCTTCAGCACAGTAAAACGGTTGTTAGCTGAAATATAACACAAAGTAGACAGTTTGCAGCGAAATGGTATAGGATTGGTGAAAAGTGTACTTCATTCATGGCATTGCATACAGTAATGTAAAATCAACTAAGTGCCTGTGAGTTAGGGTGTCCCAAGTGGAAATGGCCCAAAAGGGTTCACATCCAAGGGTATTTGAGTTTATTGTTTATTTCATGCTGCTGAGGGACAAGTGACTGGTCATCCTAATGTTTAGAGTAAGTAGTCTAATCTCAAGTCTTTACACTTCTAATGAAGCTGTGCAGTGATGATGGCTAAATCACACCTGTGCCACAGATGCGTGAAGCAGCAGAGGAGGACCGGCAGCTGAATGCTAGACGACTCCCAGCCACCAAGAAGATTGCCATGCTGGAACTGGCCATGAGCCAGATAAACAAACACAATCTAATCGAGGGCTTCCTGGATGCCAATGTTCTCTCTGCCCTCACCGACTGGCTCGCACCCATGGCTGACCGATCACTCCCCGCTGCCAAGATTAGGGAGGCTGTTATTAAGTGGTTACTGCAGGTAGGATGGTTGTAACTTATTTATGACTGAGAGTGAGGTATAGGATGATGATGATGATGATTATGAGGACAATTAATAACTGGGATGGTAATTTTGTCCTTTGAATTTTGTTTGCATCCATCAGTCTGTTTGTCCAGCCAGGTATCTATCTGTCTGTCTCTCAACTATATATGTTAATTCATCCATCCAGCTGTCTCAATCTGTATATCTAACATTTATGTCTTTATATCAGTTGGTAGTTATTCTATTTCTTTGCATTTGAGTTTTTTTTTTTAAATCCTGCTGATAATATTGATTAATGGCAAATAGGATGATGGTGATAAACAAGAGGAGGACTTTATTAAGATTTGACAGAATCAGTGTGACAGGCCAAATGGTTTGCTGGTACCCAGGGATCACCTATATAACTAAATGAATGCTGTGTGGTTTAGTGAGCTAAGATGGTGTAATCAGATGTGACCCATAAGGGTTTTTGTTTGAGGTCATCACTTCATCAGTCTCACTCCTTAACATCTCGTATCCCATCAAAATCTGCTCATCACATTACTATCCCATCCCTCATTTATATCTTTCCACCCCCACAGCTGCCTCCACTATCACAAGACATGCTGAAGACATCAGGCATTGGGAAGGCAATCATGTACCTCTATAAACACCCTAAGGAACTCAAGGTTAACAAGGAGCGGTGTGGTCGTCTCATCTCCATGTGGTCACGTCCAATATTCAATGTCTCAGATGATTTCAAGTGTAAGGATTTGCTTTATCTTATTTTAGCTGGGTGCTGTCTTAATCATTAAAGCTCATGGGTGTCATTTATGCTTTATTCTTGCCATTCACAGGTGATTGCAATCAGCTTGGGAGAGAATGAATTTTTTTTTAATTTGGGAGGGGGGGGTGGTGATAGGTATAGACTTTACCAGCTTCTCAAGTATGAATTGTCTTTCATCAATCATTCTACAGCCAGATGCCTTGATCCAGGAGGGAATGGCTACAGACCAACTGCTTCCATTTCTTCATTTCCCCTGCCATTAGGGTTCTGACCCTTTCTTCAGTTGACTAAAATTGTTAAGGGTTAGGAAGAATAAAAGAAGACTTGATCTCTGTGAAAAGATTATTTGCCCACTTTAGATGCACCATGTTGATGGTTTTCCTGCTCTGTGCTCTCTTTCTGTTGTTTCTGAATCCTACCCACGTGATTGTAGTTCCTGTGTTTTTGCCTGTTAAATCAACCAGTTAGGTCAGTCCTGCAGTCTGAATACTGACAGTCTTCATCAGTTAAAAAAAAAAAAAAAAAAAAAAAGTGAAAGTGGCAGTAATTAAACCCTTTAATCATCCATCACAGTACCTCTCTCCAAGCCATAGCATTTTGAAAAGAGAAAGGCTTTTAGCTGTCTCTTAAAGGATTCAGCAGAAGAGAGTTGTCTCATGGATAATAGCAATCTACTATATAATGTAGGGGCTGTATACACAAAAGAACGATCAGAGAAAGATGACTGGTGAATGGCTCCAGCCTCGTCAAGATGCAAGGAATCATCTTCAGTACATAATGTCACACTTGGGTGTGTCAGTGGGAATTTTAACTTCAGCAAGATACTTCAATTCATCAAACTTAAAGGCCTTGAGTGGAATAAGACACAGTTTTAACTCAGTTCTAGCCTTTACTGGTAACCATTGCAGTTCAGTTAGGAACGGGGTAGTTGAGGTTCTTGGGGGAGACCATAAATAAGCCTTGCTGCCCTGTTCAACGCAGACTGAACTTTTGTTAGTATATTATTTGGAAGACCAGTCCACAGTGAGTTACAATAATCAACATGAGACAAGACCACTGCATGGACCAGTGTTAAGAGGCAACGTCTGTTCAGAAATTTTCTTACAGAGTACAGATTTCTTAAATGCAAGTTACACCCTCTGACAGCTTGATTAATATGTACTTTGTAATTTATCTTTGAATTAAAATAAACACGCAGATTTTGAACAGGACTGACTGGATGAAGCTGTGACACACCAGTGTTCAAAGTCAGGGCATTATCAGCATGGTCACCCCTTCTGGTTCCTCAGATGGTGATGATCTCAGTTTTACCGTCATTCAGCTTAAGTTTTCTCCTTGCCATCCAAATCTTATACTAGCCATTAGAGATTCAAGCACAGTCTTGGTATCATTAATATCTGACATCTTAACATAGGGCTGAGTGTCATCAGCATAAGAATGACAGGATACATCGTGAGGATCAAGTAAAGACAAGAAACTACTTGCGTAGATTGTAAATAGAACTGATCCTTGAGGGACTGAACAGAAGTACCATAATGAATATGAATTCCTTAAAGTGCAGTTGACTGAAGGGGACGGAGATTGAGAGGCTGACTAGAAGACTGTGTGTGAGCGAGGTGGAGTTGGGGAGGGGCAGACTGACAGTGAGATGGAAGGATGGAGTAAAGAGATATACAAGAGGAAGAGCAACCTAATGGCAGAGGACAGGGTGACATAGAGGTGATTCCTTGTGTCCACCCCATATGGAATTAAAGTGTCTGACTTAGATACATAGATTTGTTTATATATATATATATATATATATTTTTTTTTTTTTTTCAGCCTTGTCTCGTGAGGAGCGCTTGGAGAGAGACTTGGAGATGCATCAAAATTCTGGCGTTTTGAAGAAAGACGAACAACAGTTTGATGAATCAGAGTATGTGCCTTGTTACTTGTTCTGTAGTCAATATCAGTAGTATTAACACCATCAGGCCCTTATAAGTTGCTCTCACCTGAATAACAATGACTGGCATTAACTGAAATAAAAGTACTAGAGTTGTGACTGTGAGAAGGCTATTGGTGACAGTATTAACACTTAGGGTCCTGTAGTTCACCTGGCTGAATAAAATCACCTGGTGTTTACTGGAACAAAATATTAGTTATCTTAACCATGAGAAGGTGAATACCTTATATATTCAGTTGCAGAAGTAATGGAGAGTGGGGTGGCATTGGTAATGAATGGTGATGGATGGAATATCTCAAATTTGTTGAATACTGATGATACAGTGTTACTGCAAATACCAGACAAAAGCTTGGTAGACTAGTGCAGAGTTTTACTGATGTCTGTGAGCATTGTGCCTCGAGAGTAAATGTAGAAAAGAATAATGTGATGATTATTGAATAAGAAGGTCACTTTCAGTGTGATGTTACAGTGAGTGGAGAGAGACTGGAATTGGTGAGATAGTTCAAATACCTGGGTACAGTGATAGAAAAGAGAGGAAAATGTGCAAAAGAAGTGGAGAGTAGAGTGATACACGGAAGGAAAGTGCTGGTGCTGTGAGGGCCTTGATGAGAAAAAGAGGCATGAGTGTTGCAGCTGAGCGAGGCTTACATGAAGGAGTGTTAGTGTCAACTTTAACATATGGATGTGAGACGATGGTGTGGCACGAAAATAGAAAGTCAGAAGTAAGAGCAGTGGAGATGAGACTGCTGAGGAATGTGTTTGGGGTACAGAGAGTGGATAGGATACGGAATAATGTAATTCATGAAACATGAGGAGTAAGGAAGTATGTGGACACCAGAATCGAAGAGAGTGTACTGAGATGGTTTGGTCATGTCGAGAGAATGGATGACAATAGAGTGCGAAAAAGGTATATCGGAGCAAATTTGAAGGAAGGAGGAGGCGAGGTAGGCCAAGAAGAAGGTGGAGGGATATGGTGGATGAATGTGTGAGGAAGAGAGGTATGGAAGTTGGTGAGTCTGAGGGACTGACAAGAGTCCAAGCTGGGTGGATGAATTTTGTATGGAGAAGCGCATAACCGGGGATTTGGCATCCCCTTTTAACATGACAGCTTTCGGACTGGCTCTGTCAGATTGGTATATGTAAAGCTACTGAATGGGGTGATTCCCCCCCCCCCCTCTCTGTTGGAGCCAGGATTTCGAGGGCTTGAATGGTGAGTGAATGGAAGGGTAGCCTGTTGAATTGGGCAAACTTTGGCTGTCAGGACAATGCTACTTCTCACCCTATCCTATGGTGGGAAAGGAGGTCCAGATGACGTTGATGATACTCTCAGATGCATGTGCCCATTCCATCTCTCCACTTTCCAAAGCTTTCAATCACCACCCTTTCATTCCCTGCTGCCAACACGAAGTCATCGGCATAGTATCTCCCACGGGAGTCCATTTCTGAAGTCATGTGAGACACCTGCAAGCATCATGACAAACAGCATCCATGGAAAGCTCATTACTCAAATCTCCATTCACTCTCACCTGGGTGTGAACACCCACATAAATAGCCATAACCACTGTAAGCAGCCATTCAGAAATACAGTAGTAATTGAAAAT
Source organism: Coenobita brevimanus (assembly GCF_032717465.1). Classification (NCBI taxonomy): domain Eukaryota; kingdom Metazoa; phylum Arthropoda; class Malacostraca; order Decapoda; family Coenobitidae; genus Coenobita; species Coenobita brevimanus. The sequence continues at coordinate 26,968,129 of NC_136970.1, read as the reverse complement.
TAAGGAGTTCTTCACACCTTTATTCTCTGTTTTAATAATACTGTACAGCCTCAAGTGATGATTTGCCATATGTTTGAGAGTACATGTATTTGGTAATACTGAATCACTCAGCTTTAGCAGGTGGTCTTTAATATATTCCATGGATGTGTTCCAAACCACTGTAAGTTTTTGCATTTAATTTTTTTTTAGTAAACTGGGGAGAACTGACAAATAAGTTTCACTGGTATCAGGGATACTTTAGCAGTTTTTCTGCAATGTACTGTGGAGTTATAGCATGAAGAATAAGAAAAAAAAATGACTAGTTCATTCTGGTAATTTTGAGTTTCAGGCAGTGGTAGGTGGGGCGCTCACCATCCACTCACTCGATGTAGAGCTGCTCTCATGTGACTGTCCTTCTCTCTCTTCCATCTTTCCTTCCTTCCTCTTCTGTCATTCCTTCCTTCCTTTTCTGTCTTTCCTTCATTATTTCCTCTTCCTTCTCTCTTTGGGTGACCTACACTGAGTAACAAGCCAAATGGTTTCCTGTACATCAGGAAACCATTTACTGTGGTGGGTGGTAACCATATAACCAAATTATGGCACCTGGTGGTTTAGTGGGTAATTAGCCCATGGAGAACGACCATGCTTCCGTAGGTACCGGGCGCCAAGCGACGATTTGGCTGAAATTTCGAGTATTACAGAATTGAATGAAACACACATCATCGTCTTGGACATGTTCGTGCACATCCAGCAATATATATATATATATATATTAATGACCACATAAAGTCACGTGGTGATGAGATAAAATGGCCAGAAGATGAACAGCTGGTGGCACGAGCAACCCACCCACCACCTACGGTGATTGAGGTAGGTTATTGTCCTGGAAAAACAGCCTATATTTACCATGGCCTTGGCAAAGATCACGTGATTACTGTATCACAAACTCTCTCTCTCTCTCTCTCTCTCTCTCTCTCTCTCTCTCCGGAGGGAGGGAATGGAGAATAAGAGAGAGAGGAGGGAGAGAATGGAGAATAAGAGAGAGAGGAGGGAGGGAATGGAGAATAAGAGAGAGGGGGGAGGGAATAGAGAATAAGAGAGAGAGGAAGGAGGGAATGGAGAATAGGAGAGAGAAGAGGGAGGGAATGGAGAATAGGAGAGAGAAGAGGGAGGGAATGGAGAATAAGAAAGAGAAGGGAGGGAATGGAGAATAAGAGACAGAGGAGGGAGGGAATGGAGAATAAGAGAGAGAGGAGGGAGGGAATGGAGAATAAGAGAGAGAAGGGGGAGAGAATGGAGAATAAGAGAGAGGAGGGAGGGAATAAAGAATAAGAGAGGAGGGAGGGAATGGAAAATAAGAGAGAGAAGAGTGACGAAGTTTATGCCTTATCTCCTGACCCAAGGGGACGCTCCTTTGCCATTCCCGTATTTATTCTCTCTCTCCCTCTCTCTCTCTCTCTCGTTCTTACCTACTTGTATCTTTACAGGATGTGTGTGTGTGTGCAGATCCCATTTCTCTCTCTCTCTTTCTCTCTTGCGTGTGTGTGTGTGTGTGTGTGTGTGTGTGTGTGTGTGTGTGTGTGTGTATAGATCCCCTAGCGCCTGGTGCAGGGTTGGTGGCGTCACAGGTGGAAAATTAGTGCGTGCTTCAAGGTGTCCGTGCGCGCTTGTATTCTGAGCGTATATAGGGCAGTGCATGGGTGGTATCGAGAGTTGCCACCTGCCCCTATTTCCCATACAAATTTCAGCCACCTACTCCTAGTGGCGCGGTTTTGGTATGCCTTTGAAGATCGCTCTCATTTGAGGCCTATCGCGTTTGACTCTGGTAAGTCCCAAATGAGGCCTGTCGCTCTCAGTGGATTAAGGCATTCCACTCACATTGGGCCGGTACAGATGTACATCCAAGGGGTGGCTGGGGCTTATTGCTCACGTAATGCCACTCAGGGATGAGTGATACTGGTCACTCTCATCTTAAATGTCAGGACCAACTTACCTAGCCCCAGGCTCCTACACTTCTCATGGGGCAACACGAGATTAGATGATGATGAGTAAATTTAGATTCGTGCCACATGAGGTCATTGTAAAAAGTTACATAATCCTTTCATTCAGAGGACATATTGTTTATTCTGCTACAGCCAAATAATTTTACTGTTTAGGAGGTACTTTTTAAACTTGGGTTAGATTTAAGCTTTCATAAACCACTTCATTATTAGGTGTTGTTTATTAAAAGTATCCAGTGAGAGCAAAAATAGGAAATACAGTGATATGCCATTACGGATTGAAATAAACATAATGGTATGGTATTTAAAAATTGTTTGACCTACGTTGTGGAATGTAGAACTTATATTTGTGTGGCAGCAAAAGATTTGACTGACAACAAAACCAGATCAATGAAGTACATGACAACCTCTTCACTCATATGACATCTTTTTCCTGTTATTCTTGCTGTCATTAGATGATTTTGTTCATCACAAGAGAAATCTTGCAGTGAAAGGGCTAATGAAGGTCATGAGAAACCCTTCCAGTTCAGTACGTTTCTCTGATGATAAATTAATTGTCTGAAGGAAGCAATAATGAAGTATATAGTACATCTGAGTGAATTGGTTAACTTTGTTGATAGATTGGTTCTGTTCCCCAGCTGCTGCAGGAACAAGGTCATAATTTGAAGCATATTATTGTAGATAAGTTTGTTTGTGTAGTGTGTAAGACCTGAGTGATGAGCATGTGGATGTTTGACTCTTTTCACTGAGGCATTATGATCAAGGCTGTATCTTGGATCTGTGTTCAAGGGAGGATATTGGGAGGGTGAAGGTTGATATGGTACTAAATCTTTCTCAAGAAAATTAGGTTTGCTTTATAAAATCATTTAACCCCTAAACCCCGGGGTTGTTTTTGCCTGACTTGCGTGTCTCGCGGGCATATTTGTCAAAAATCAGTTATTAGTCCTAGAATATTATAATTACATATGCATATGGCACATACCTTCAGCTTTCTCGTGGGATGTTTGTTGAGCCTTCGTCGAGTACCACAGGACTTGTGGAAACCTCTGAAGTTGGGTAACAAAGTTTCCACTTTACACTTCCCAACAACCCGTAATATGATTACCACAGCCCGATATTATCACTAGAAACAATATTCTATGATTCTCAAATAGTTTGGAATCCATACTCCAAAAAAAAGACACTGTGAAATCAACGAAAATTACGAGCGCGTATGACCTTCCCACTTGTGATCATTTGCCGCTGGTGTTCTGTCATTTATTATTCATAAAAACACTCACAGTTTATATTTCTATTACTATATAACATATATATCTACAGTCTTTATCCAAAGTTTCCTTCAGTAATAGTACTTTATTGTCAAGAATACTCCCCCAGTATCCCTGCTTATCATAAAAGACAACTAAAAGGGTTGGCGGAGGGTTAGTGCCCCTCCCCGGAAAACAGCTAACTAAAAAAGTAAACAATAAGCCTCGGACAAGGACTGACCAAACGTTGACGACCAAGGACCGGACAAAGGACATGGTTATCGGAACGTGGAATGTAAGGGGAGCGAATGATGAGGTGAAAGAGAGAGAGATTGTCCAGGTGCTTGAGGGTGCGAAAGTGGATGTATGTGGAATAACTGAAACAAAATGGAGAGGAGAAAGTGTGAGAGAATGGGAGTATGGATGGGGTATATGTGCAGGAGTAGGTGAGAATGAGAGGGCAAAGGAAGGAGTATGTATAGTTGTGAGTAAAAGATGGAAGAGGAGCATAAGACAGTATGGATCAGTTGGGTCAAGGATTATGTGGGTAAAGTTGAAAGTTGGAATACAAATGTGGGCGATTTTGTGTGTGTGTATGCGCCAACGCAAGATTGTGCTAGAAGAGTGAGAGAAGAGTTCTGGACAAATGTAGAAGTGTGCATGGAATAGTTTGGAAGGAATGAGAGAGTGTTTTTGATTGGTGATATGAATGGTAAAGTTGGGAATGTGAAGGTGGGTGGAATAGTTGGTGAGTGGGGTGTGCCTGCTGAGATAGAAGAGAATGGGAGTGCGTTAGTGGACATTTGTGCTGGGAGGTGGTTGGTGATAGCCAATACCCTCTTCAGGCATAAATTGATCCACAGGTATACATGGCGAGTGATGAGAAGGGTGGGTGGTGAACTGAATGAAAGGAAGGCAATGATTGATTATGTGTGTGTGGATGAAAGGATGCGAAGATGTGTAATGGATGCAAGAGTTTATAGAGGTTGGGGGAGTGGACTTTCTGACAACTACTTGGTGGTGGCCAGAATTAGAATTCAAGTAAGATGGAGGAATAGAAGAAGGGAAAGACGAGAGGAAGGAGTAGTTGCAAGGAGAGTGGAAAGGTTACAAGAGGATGAGAAAAAGGCAGAGTATAAGAGTGAAGTGGAGGAACGATTGGGCAAAAATGAATTGGAGCAGATGGGAGACGTGGAAGGTGTGTGTAGGATATTTACAGAAGAAATATGTGCAGCATGTGATGTGGTGTGTGGAAGGAAGAGAAGACGGAGGGAGGTGCAAGGAACAGCGTGGTGGACTGAAGAGGTGAAACAGGCTGTGGCACAAAAGAAGAAAGCATACAATGAATGGATGAGAAATAGAGGCGTGGAAGAAGTTGAGAGGCGGAAGAGAGAGTTATATGTAGAAAGAAAGAGAGAGGTGAAAAGATTAGTAAGAGAGAGTAAGAAGAGAGTGGATGAGGAATTTGGAAGGAATTTGAGTGTAAAGTGGAGGGACTGTAAGAAAATGTTCTGGAAAGAGGTGAAAAGAGTAAGACAGGGTGGAAGTGAAGTTAGTAGGGGAGTGAAAGATAAAAATGGTTAATTACTAGTGGAGAAGGGAGAAGAAGTGAGCAGATGGAGAGAACACTTTAAGGAATTGTTGAACATAGAGGATGGAAGTAATGCGAGTATAAGTGGCTGGGGAATGGCTGGAAGAAGGAGGGAGGTGAGAAGACAGGAAGAAATCAGTAGGATAGAAGTTGTGGAAGCAATGAAGAAAGTTAAATCGGGGAAAGCCCCAGGAATTGATGGAGTGTGTGGTGAAATGCTGAAGCATGGGGGAGAGATAGTAGTAGAATGGATGTGGAAGATGTGCAGATTGGCCTGGGAGGAAGGTAGAGTCCCGGAGGATTGGAAGTCAGGTATAATTATTCCCTTGTACAAAGGAAAAGGGGTAAAAGAAGTGTGTGGTAAACATAGGGGCATATGTCTTCTTAGTATAATAGGAAAAGTGCATGGTAGGATACTTATTGACAGAGTTAGAGAAAGAACAGAGAAATTAGTTGGAGAAGAACAGGGTGGCTTTAGGAAGGGAAGAGGTTGTGTAGATCAGATATTCATTCATAGATCTTTAGTGGAAAAGTTTCTAGAGAAGGGAAAGAAGTTGTATGTGGCTTTTATGGATTTGGAGAAAGCATATGACAGGGTGGATAGACAAGGATTGTGGAAAGCGTTAAGAATGTATGGAGTAGATGGGAAGTTGTTGAATGCTGTGAAGAGAATGTACGATGGTGCGAAGGCTGCAGTGCGTGTGGATGGTGAACTAAGTGAATTTTTCTCTTTGAAAGTTGGGTTGAAACAGGGATGTGTCATGTCTCCATGGTTGCTCAATCTGTACATGGATGGGGAAATAAAAGAGGTACAAGGTAGGGTAGTGGATGTTGGAGTGGCCCTGGTGAGAGAGGATAGTGTTTGGAAAGTCCCTGTACTGTTGTTTGCAGATGATACTGTGTTGTTGAGTGAAGACGAAGGGGAGCTGCAAGGCTTGGTGGATGAGTTTGGGAGAGTATGTAAGAAACGGAATCTAAAGGTGAATGTAGGGAAGAGTAAAGTGATGGTCTTTGAGAGAGGTGAAGTCAGTGAATGTACAGCGAGGTTGGATGGTGAGGAATTGGGAAATGTGCGTACGTTTAAGTACTTGGGTAGTGTGATGAGTAAGGATGGAGGTTTGGAGGGTGAAGTGCTTGAAAGGGTACAGCAGGGAAGAAAGGTTGCTGGTTCTTTGAAAGCAGTGATAAGAAACAGGGAAGTGAGCATGGAAGTGAAAAAGTTGCTACATGACAGTATTGTGATACCAACTCTAACGTATGGAAGTGAAGCTTGGACGTTGTTGGAAGGACACAAGTCAAGAGTGAGAGCAGTGGATATGAGTTATTTTAGAGGAGCCTGTGGAGTCACATGGAGAGGCAGGCTGACGAATGAGGATATAAAGGAGCGTTGTGGTGTGGATGTGGATGCGATAGGAAGCGTTATGAGGAACACACTGAGGTGGTTTGGCCATGTGGAGAGGATGGAGGATGAAAGACTGACGAAGAGAGTGTATGTTAGTGAGGTGGAAGGGGGAAGAGGGAGGGGGAGGCCGAGGATGAGATGGAGGGATGGGGTGGAGAGGTATATGAGAGAGGGGGGTGTGAGTTGGGAGCAGGGCAGTGAAATGGCGGGGGAGAGGGCTACTTGGAGGTGATTTGTTTGTGGCCACCCCAAACGGGATTGAGGCGTCTGGCAATAGATAGATAGATAGATAGATGTAGCGTTCACTTTCTCATCCTGTATACTAGCGTTGAGAGTGAATCTGTCACTTTCATAACTCATAGTATTCATACATGCTAGAGTGAAACTTTCACTTTCATTACTCCTAGTATATATACTCGTATTCTTATATTACTACTCATTTCCATTTACATTTACATTCTTTATTGTATTTACATTATTTACATTTCTATTTTATTTACACTGTGTTATGCAGTCACTTGCAGTAACTTATAAAACTATTTTCCATTGTTCACTTATATTTACATTCATTGCTGTCACTTGCTGTTTACACATTATTTACACATTATTTACATTTCCACTTGCACTGTTTTACTCACCAGATTGATTGTAGTCACTGTCTATCATTTTCATTGACAAATTAGCCAGTTCACGTTCTACAGCAGTCACTTAGCTCTTTACCTCTTTCCACACGAGGTTTAGTAGGGGGTAGAGGTCACAGGGCCCTTTGCATGGGGCTAAAAAGCTGCGGAATTGGGCAGGCGCAAATCCGACGTTCTCTCACCTTGAAAGACGACAGTAAACTGAATACAGTGTGGTGGCCTGCCTACGAGGAAGTGCAATGCTGCCAATGTCAGCAGGGTGAAAGCTTCTAATATATATGCTATGAAATGATTGGCAGGAAATCTAGACAATACATAATAAATTAGGTAGTTCGAGGTGAATGTAAATATCACTTAGGCTTCTCCCTTCCTTTCTTATATATATTTTTATTACGAGAATAGTTTATACGGCATATTTCAAGGGGAAATAAACAGCGAAAATTAGCGAACGAGTGCACGTGAGGTGTTGTCAGGTGATAATTAGCCAATTCCAGGTGTATGGCACTATCACTTACCTTATTTCTTTCTTGTATATATTATTTGGTATAAGAATAGGGCATAGGGCTTATTTCAATGGATGAAATCAGTGGAAAATTCCAGGGATGATTTACTTAGCATAGCACGGCCGGGCAGGCAAGAGGAGAGGGTAATGGAGGGGAGGTAGGGAGGGGAGTCAAGAACGGGGAGAAATGGCTAAATTGTCAACAGTGGATGGGAGTACAGATGAGATTAGGAGTGCTGACTAGTGTTGAACATTGGCAGTACTGATAGATGATACAAGCCACCACTTGAAAGCCCAGGCAAATTCAAAATAACACAGAATCACAAAAGTGATGCCCTGCGTATGATCCCATGCTCCCAAGCGTCACGAAAGTGATGCCTCGCGGTTAAGGGGTTGGAGGAGGGTTCTTGATTAGTAATTATAATTGTTATTGCATCCTATTTTGGAGGAGGGAGGTATTCATGCCCATCATCTTTCCCCTTATATACACTGACTCCTGTGATAGCTCTCCAATATACTTGATCCTTTACCCCTTCCCTGGTTTTATTGTGATTGTGGCTTATACTACTACACATGCTTGCAGTAAACCACTGCGTCCTGGTGACCCTGGCTGGTGCTACCGTGCGAGAGTTCCCAGACCATCTGTCAAGGATTATGTCAACAGGCCAAAGTGGAAGTCAGAAGTTGACCTTAGTAGAGTGAGTACAGATAGCAGTTCTCTCATATATATTTGCATGGGTGTTCAGTGTCATAATTTTAAGTGTCTACACGTAGGTATGAATTTATTGTACCCCATTAAATCCGTCTGTCTAATTACTGTATATTCATGTAATATTGACGTTTTGGTAATTTAGATAAGTAGATATTTATTCATGTGAAGCAGGGAAGTATTGAATATGAATTTATCATTTCAAGATGCATGTATGTCAAGTTTAAATTTGTAGTGTTGAAAGTTTTGTCAGGTTTGTCTGACTGATGACTATTGCATATGCATTTTGTAATGATAGAGGAATGGAAGAGGAAGGTATTGCTTGGATTCAGCAAGGTAAAGATAAAGAACAAATGTCAGGGAGTATTTATTTTTAAATGATTGAATAGCTGGCACAGGTATTGTGAAAGGTGTTATGTGTTTTGATGAACTAAGGAAAATGGTGATGGACAGAGACTATTAAAGGACATATTGTATGTGTGAAAAGAGTCATGGATGAGTAGTGTAAGGATATGTTTGGTGTATAGAGACAGGACAAAATGTTGAAAGAAGCATTATAATTGAGTTTGAACATGTGGAGAGGATGCTTGGAGTGTTGATGACATGACAGTTGAGTGGGGTTGGTGCAGAAGTTTCTTCTTGTATGCAAGGTGAAATATGGAGGGAAATGGAAGAATGTGGGTGAAAGGATTAATTAGATTAAAAGAATAAAGTGGAAAGGCATAGAATCAGACCATTGGCAGATGAATTTGAAGTTAACTAATAAGTAATGGAAGAAGTAGGATCTGTAAGTGGGGAACAGTTGGAGTTTATGAATTTTGGGTAATTTGGTAGTGAAATCAGAAACTTTGTGTGATGCTGAAGAAAAGTGATAGAGTGAGCAATCCTGTGAAGACAGTGTAGCCTGGAAGCAATTCTATCATTTTCATTCTCTTCAGATGGTTCCTGGGAATAAGCACAATGTCATAGATGAGAGGAGCACCATAATGATGGCAATGATTGTAAAAGAGAGTTAGGGCTGATTTCATAGTTTCTGCTGATTTCTCCATTGGGTACTAATGCCTACTCTTGTCTAAAGTTTGACTTTTATGTTAATTTTCTTAACAGCTGATGGTGGTAGTTGTTTTAGTATTGGAACTATACTGGGAAGCTGACTGATTTGAAATTTACCCAATTGGTATGCATCATTGTGCAGTGGGTACACGGTACAGTGTTGTTGGTGGAAGTTGCATAAATGAACAGGATTACCAGTTATCAGCTGAAGTGGCCAAGTAACTAATATATGAAATTGTGTTGGAAATTGTAGTTGTATCTGTGCTTCACACTGATGATATCCAGTGTTCAGGTGTGGTTAACTGTACATTAAAATACAAAAGTCTGTCCACTTCTCCTGTCTTTATTATTGCTAGAGTCATAAAGTATGAATGTAACATGGGGCCAGAGGTGTATATTTTCATCGATATGAGGATGATAATGTTCATCTTTGTCCTCTACATCTCATTTAAGCATATATCACTCCAGTGGAGTAAGGCAGAAGCTGACAGACTTTTGTGTTTGGCTGTGCAATTGACTGAAACCAGCTCATAATTTTTTAATATTGCCTTTTTTTTCTCTTCCCCCCCCCCCCACCCACCCACCCTACAGTCTACCAAGAAAGAAATGTCAAGGTTAGAGAAGCAGATGCGAGCTTTCCAGGAGAAGAAGCGGCTGTCCAAGGCTCGGCGGGCTGTTCCTATTAGTATTGAGGGCAGAAACATGGCACTTTAATGTTGGTACCTGCCAGGTCTGTCTCTCACATTTATATTATATTGTATAGAACACCTCTTAAGTTAGATAGGCCACTCACTGCAAGAAGTCTCCCCTAAGCTGAATAATGTAATTTTTGGTAGCAAGAACATACTGAAAAAAGATACTGGGAAGGTTAATGGAGCTGTTTCTAGCCCTTTTAGAGCAATAGGCTATTTTAGTCTGAATTATCATTAAACAGCAAAAGTAGCTGAAAAGAAAGATATCTTCATACAGATAGAGTTCAGCCTGGTAGTGAGGTGGAGAGGATGGCAATTTCACTCCTATATTATAACCTTGTAAATGAATACTTATAATATTTGCATGGAGTTTTATAGGCCCCTATTTTCCTCTGTCATTATTTTCATTTCATTAACCGTAGATGGGAGTTTATTATATGGGATAAAAACACACCCACACTCATTTGATTTAGTCTGCAAGTATAGTATATTATAACAGCATTTTCAGTAATTTAAAAAAAAAAGGTCTGTATCATAATTATGTTGCTCTAGGTAGTCTGTGATTTTGAGAGAGGTTTTAAAAATGCACAGTATATACATAATAATACTAAATGTATGTAGGGTTGTTATCATTATTTTTTTTTCATTAGTGGATGAAGTGAGCTCAGCAATTCACCCATTCAGAGTCTTGAGATTATTGTGCAGGTGTTACTTAAAATTTTGTTTGCACAAATGTTTTATTAATAAACTGGCTACTGAACAGACAGTTTGATGCAGCTTCAGGAGATCTGAGGGGTTAATGACAGTTTTGAAAAGTTTCTCCTAAACTGAATACTGTCATCTGGCGGTAGCAGAAAAAGGATATACTGTATCATTGTGAAGTGATTTAGACATAACAGCCATGTATTTTCTGCATTTTATCTATTGTGGATCCATCATACCAGAGTGCATGTTACAGAATAGAGTACTGTACCATGGACATTATTTTACTGAGGACAGGGTATTTATATGCTGTAGTTATGCATGGATCAGTAGAACACAGAGCTTATATTGAAGAGCTTTCTCCCCATGTCAGATGTGTGTTGGCTGGCCATCACAATACTGTACATACACATAGTAATTAGGAGGCCTCGCATAATCATTTTTACGTACAGTAGGGCCTTGCAACAAGCGATCTTAAGAGACTGATGAAACTTCGTTAGTCATGAAACCACTAGTTTGGAGGCAAACTTTATATAGCGAAAAATAAAAACAGACTGGAACATTTAGAAAGTTTCACTATTTTTCCATTTTTGTCTACCTTTATCCACTAAATAGTCACATTATTATATACTTACTATAATTAATAGGACAAAGCAACAAAAAGTCACCATTAAATGCTCAGAATGTAGTTTATTGAAAGAAAAAGTTGGGAGCTGGGAGTAAGCGCCACCACCACCATCACCACCTTCCTCTCCACCATTGCCACCCTCTCGAGCACCAGCCTTTCTCCGTACCTCCTGTAGTATCTCATCACTTTCAAACCCTTCTTAGTTGTTAGGTTCAATGGGGCTGAGTGGAGCAACATCATCTGGTCCTTCATCTTCATTGATTGTGTTGATAACTTGTCTCACAGCTTCATGTTCCTCATTTTCTCTGCGAAAATAGTGAAAACCAGCCACAGAAGCCATGAGGCTAGCGAAAACAGTGAAAAATGGGGGTAGCTAGGTATAAAAATAGGGCAAGTTCGCACTAGCGTAGCGATGGGTAGAACAAAAGTGAATCAAAACACATAATATGACTTGCCCGCTAGGTGCGGCTCACTCGCTATTTTGCCATGGAGTTGCTAGTTTCGAGGTATTTGTCGCTAGTTTTGAAGCTGAAGACAGTTTCTCTCCTATCGCTTGACTTGAAATTGCTAGTCAAAAAAACGTTAAGTTGCAAGGCCCTACTGTATATTAATACATACCGTATTTTCGGGCATATTAGGTGCACGAGCATATAAGGCGCACCCTAATTTTGGCAGGCCTAATCTGGGAAAAATAAAAAAAATACACCTAACCCCAGACCCCCTGGCTGAATGTCTCAAACTTTCGGCACTTGGCCCATTTACATATCACTACATAACCATTCATGTGCTGATTATTAAACTTTTCATGTACAGGAATCATGAAAATTTAGACCAACACCCTTTGGTAAGCTACCACGTAGGCTAAGTTACAGGACTTAACACTACCAAATATCACCACTGACCTCCACCATCACCAGTATTGGCCATCATTAATAACTCTAACCATTATCAACCAACAACACTAAAATTATCACTTATCACCATTAATATTATCAATCTCCACACTTCTTCTGATAAATTACCAATATGCTGGGAATTGAACCAGGGACTCTCAGGTGAGAGCCTGGCAGCATACCACTACACCACGACCAGGTAAAAGTTAACTCATGTTGTCACAATCTTGTAACCAACGTCCCTCCACCCCCACTGTGGGCATCAAGAGGATGAGACTTGCCGTAAGTGCTTGGGATAGATTAAAAGCATCTACTTGCCCAAGTGCCAGGGGGTTAACTCATCCTCTTGATGCCCACAGTGGGGGCGGAGGGACGTTGGTTACAAGATTGTGACAACGTGAGTTAACTTTTACCTGGTCGTGGTGTAGTGGTATGCTGCCTGGCTCTCACCTGAGAGTCCCTGGTTCGATTCCCAGCATATTGGTAATTTATCAGATGATTTTTCCTGTGTACAGTACAGGTTTCTCTCTTCAATCTCCACACTGCATCACTGTGATCATTTGTAAACAAACATTGCCTTGCAAGTTGTGCAGAGTTGCCAAATCTGTCTTAGCAAACATTGCTAGATTGGTATTCAAAAACCACTAAAAGTCACTTAGTACATAAAAACTCCAGAAAATTGCTAGAAAAAGTACTAAAATTTCTATAATATTGCCAAAACTGCATAAAATCTCAAGAATACTGGTAGATTTTTAGTAGCTAGATGTGGAATATTGCCACTAAATAGAAGTGAATCTCTAGATCTAGCAAGAGAAATGCTAAATTGGCAATACTGTCCTCTGATGTAAACAAACAACAGTACACCTGTTGTGGACACAGGTTTGCCTGTTATGTACTTAGTAACTATATTTGTAATTTAATACTATAATTACATGTGTCTAATTATATTTATAATTTATAATATTTTGATGCTAATCATTCTAAAGAAATTTGGGAAACACTTGTAAGGAAGGTGTTTGAAGTTCGTTTACGGTACCGGTAACCCTACCCAAAGCCTGACCTTGAGCATATAAAGCGCAGGGTGATTTTCTGGGACAGTTTTTTGGAACAAAAGCGCTCCTTTTATGCCTAAAAATACGGGTATGTACTTCATCTAATCCTGTGTTGCCCCCTGTGGAGCGTAGGAGCCCGGGGCTAGGCAGGTCGGTCCTGATATTTAAGTTGAGAGTGACCAGCCTCACTCATCCCTGAATGGCATTACATGAGCAATAAACCCCAATCACCACTTGCATATAATCCAACAAAGGCTCAGTCAGATTGGAGCACCCTAATTACTTACTAAACCAGTAGGTGCCATAAGTTGGTTATATGGTTACCACCTAGTGTAGTCAGTGATTTCCTGGTGTACAGGTTTGTCACTTAATGTAGAGTCACCCGTAGACAGAAGGAAGAGGAAAGAATGAAGGAAAGAAAGACAGAAGAGGAAGGAAGGAAGAGAAGAAAGCGCAGTCACCTGAGAGCAGCACTACATCGAGTGAGCGGATGGTGAGCACCCCCACCTACCACCAACATATATTTATACATATTGATACTCTCCCCTTCAAGAGTGGGGAGTTTCCTTCAGTTACTTGTAAGTTATTTGACATTATCAGGAAGAACTGAAAGTATTGCAGCTTTTGAGGGATTACCATTGCTACATATATTGATACCCTGTGTTTATGCATAGATTATGGTATGTTCATTCTGCAAACTACTTGCATATACTGACTACTGCTACAACCATTGATACCTCTCTTACCATTACCTGAACATATATAGAGACCATGACATAAACATTACCAAGTTTATCTTCCTGAGTACATTGCTAGGCACACAGATGAATGCAATTAACCCTTAAACTTACCAATGACGACCTGGGTCGTCGTGCATTTGTCAACCTCTGACGTCAGTATGACGACTTTGCCTGTCATCCGATGTAAGCTCTAAAGAAATATTTAGGGAGTCGTCATTTTTGTTGGATGACGGGCAAAAGTGGGTGGAGCTAAGCCTGCCACAGCTGGTGTGTGCGTGCTCACTTGGTTTGCTTGGCTCAGTGTGGTGTGAGGTTCCTCACAGGTAGGATGTACACCTCTTGACTTCCCGCCAAACACTTATGCTCCTTTCTCTCACGTATATATGTGGCGTTATTATTTAAGAAAATACAACAAATGATGCATTATTGGAAAGGGAATTTATTCTGCTACGTATTGAAGCAAAAAATATTATTACTTCTTGAATAGTTTTTTTGGGGTGAATATATTTTTAAAGGACAGCGTTATGAGGAACACACTGAGGTGGTTTGGCCATGTGGAGAGGATGGAGGGTGAAAGACTGACGAAGAGAGTGTATGTGAGTGAGGTGGAGGGGGGAAGAGGGAGGGGGAGGCCGAGGATGAGATGGAGGGATGGGGTGTAGAGGTATATGAGAGAGGGGGGTGTGAGTTGGGAGCAGGGCAGTGAAATGGCAGGGGACAGGGCAACTTGGAGGTGATTTGTTTGTGGCCACCCCAAACGGGATTGAGGCGTCTGGCAATAGATAGATAGATAGTAACTCTTTAGCATGTCAGCTAACTTCTACTCACTTTTTTTGCATTTTATTTTGTATATATTGTCTTTTTGAACAATGTACGACAGAGCAAAAGTCTTCATCTTCAAAGTGAGACCAAAGTGGCCTTTCTATGATGAATAGTAACTTTCCTATGAGCGTTAGAAGTAAAATATCTCTACGCGACTGTTCTGAAAGCTCTCGAGCAAGAGTTACGGGCCACAGCCAGAATTTACGCTCACTCCTTTACGGAATAGGGTTAATAGTGTCCTTTCTGAAAACTTCCATGTTTACAGCCACAGGTTTTATACTATATAGTGCTTGCATTCTCCAGGACAGTTAGTGATTGGTGTGAGTTCTAGTAAAAACAGTGGATGTACATTAATGGGAAGAATGGTAACAGTCCTGTATTATCCCATTTGTGATGTTGGGGCTCGAGGCTAGGACGCAGTAGGCTGGTCATCTGTCTAACCCTGTCAGAGTAATGACTGACTATTTATATTCATGTGACTACTAGATTATTTTATGCAATTAGGAGAGACTTTTTGAACTGGAATGGTTAGATTCTTGCTTCAATTTTCCCTTTCACTATATGAGGGTTCACCTAAACTGACTGAAATCAACTTGTGATAGCAAGATTCATCGTTAAACAAAAAAAAAAAAAAAAAGTTTAACTGTAGTGGACTCTGATAACCTAGCCTTTGGCCTTTACACCATGGAAATGATAATAGAAGATTGACTTACTGGTATTCCTAATATGGGAGAGTTGTCTGTCTTTGCTTTGTATTTCCACCTCTACCAAGTGAATTTTGGGGCAAAAAGTAACTGGCAACTCCTCTGGTGTTGGCGGGAGGTGGTGAAACACTCAGCACGTCAGTGCTTGCCCAGAAGCGAGAGTGGGAGTATATGTTCCTGTTGCTCCGAGCTTGCACCTCCCTCTTTTTTCGTATACATTACTGTCTGCCCTGTCATTTTCCTAGAGTTGAGTTGTTATGCCTGGAAAGTACTGCTCAAGGGATGAGAGGGTCCGTATCATTGCATGAGGCAGGATAATGTCCCTAGCAACACGATTTGTGAATGTATTGGACGCGCGAAGTTGACGGGCATGAAGATTCTTGCTGCAGCTCGCGGCCTGCCCCCTGATGCACAAGCATGGCGGTGGAAAGAATAGGATGACTTCCAGAGGTACAGATACACTTATGAAGAGGGAAGTAATCAAGAATCCTTGACTGACAGCAGCAGAATTGAAGAGAATGCGTCCCCACCTGTTACAAGACGTCTCAATTCGAACTATCCAACACCATTTGCAGAAGGAGCTGGGTTTGCCAAGCCGCACCACAGCTTAGAAACCACTTCTCACTGACCGCACAAAGAAGCAGTGCATTCAGTTTGCCAAAAAGTATGCACACTGGACATCGGATGAGTGGAGAGAAGTTATGTTTTCCGATGAAATCACATTTCAAGTGTTTCAGGTGCGTTCTGCCAAGGTTCGTCGCCCTGCCTACCGTAGTCGATATGACCCTGCTTACACAGTGCCGACTGTTTAGCACCCACAGTCAGTAATGGTATGGGGGTGTTTCTCATGAAATGGGAAGGGGAAGCCTCTAATTTTCTTCCCAAGAACTTGATGATGAATGGTGGCTGGTACATTCAAGTTCTGAAAGATCATTTGTTAAACTTTTTTGCTATTCATGGGTGCAACTTTTTCATGCACAATTCAGCTTCATGTCACAAGTCAAGAAAGGTGACAAAATACGCTTCAGGATAATCGGATTGAGGTCCTTGACTGGCCTGGCAACAGCCCGGATCTAAATCCGATAGAAAACTGCTGGGCAAAGATGGGGAAAATCATAGCAGAGAAGAAGACACCCAATCTGGACAACCTCAAGACTGAACTGACAAATGTTTGGTGCAAAGAAATGTCCTTAGATTACTTTAGAGATTTAAGTGATTCCATGCCAGAATGCATCCAACTGGTCCTGAAAAACAAGGGAAACATGATTTCTTATTAATGAATGGCATTTCATGAACAAACGTTGTGATATACTATGATTTCAGTGTTTTTAATACCTTGTGGGGGAGGTCCTAAGTCAGTTTGCAGTAGCTGTATATTACCCATTGCAGCAAAAAGGCATTAGTATTGGAATAATTAACATACAAAGGATGTTATGGTGAAATATGAAAATTTGCCAAGGAAGAGGTGCTATGAAATCTGTGCCATTGAGAATAGGGTTAACTCTCAGGCTCCTTTAGTTTGCTCTCCATTGAATAAAATCATTTGGTATTAGCTGGAGTAGAGTACTGGAACTGTCCTGACTATGAAAAGTTACTGGTGACTCTATTAGTTCTTGGGCTGCAATGTCTTACTTAGTTGAATGAATTACTTTTGCATTAACTGGACCAACCAAAACGTTAGAGTAGCCATGATCGTGGGAGGTTTACCTACCATTCATTTTTTACCAGCCATTGATCCCCACACATCACAGTGGGCTGTTGCTATTTACTGTTACTGTTATCGCTCAGTAATTAGGGAATTAGATGTCACAGTTTTGTTTCAATTCAGTGATCGTAAAAATTTTCATTTTACTGTATCATTTTTGAGCATATTTACATCATAGCATACAGTAGGACCTTCCGTTTTCCAGCTTTCCAGTATGAGCACCCCATTAATTCAGGCTTGCATGCCCCAGAATTATGCTTGGTGTTCTCCTCATTCTTCCTTCATGTTTACATTTAAATTATCATCTTTTTAAAGCCTCATTCTCCATATTAAATAACAGGAGAGTTATTGTTGATCATAGTCATTGTGGCCTTTTCAATCTACACGAGTGGAATATGTTTAACTTTAAGCTCAATGGTGGTCCTAAGACATCTGTTGCCAGAGGCAAATGTGGTGATGTTGTCTCCCCCTCCCCTTGAATTTTAATGTAGTTTAGGCATGGAGGATATGCAGACCTTTTGTGGAAGTTACTTCTGTTCATGTTCCAGGTAATGGATATTTGATTTACAGGAATTTACTTGAATATTAAAAGGGGTTGGCAAATCCCTGATTATGAACTTCTTCTCACAACAGTCATCTAGCTAGCTTGATCTCTTGTCAAACCCCTAGCCTCTCCGACTTCCAGACCTCTCTTCCTCACGCACATCCACCATATCCCCCCACCTTTTCCTTGGCCTACCTCGCCTCCTTCCTTCTTCAAATTCACTTAGATGTACCTTTTTCACCACTCAGTTGTTATCCATTCTTTCTATATGACCATACCATCTCAGTACAGTCTCTTCGATTCTGGTGTCCAAAGTCTTCCTCGCTCTGCATCTTTCACAAATCACATTATTTCTTATCCCATTGGATATGTTTATGTGAAGCTACAAGATGTGAAAGTTTTTGGCGTATCAGATAGAGCCAGGATTCCAAGGGCTTGAATGATAAGCGAATGGAAGCAAGGCTCATTGGATTGGGCAAACTTTGCCTGTCTGGATGTTGCTACTCCTCACTCTGCCCTTGGGTGGGAAAGGAGGTCTGGGTGATGATGATGATGATTATACTTGAATGTTTTTATATTTGGTGGAATTTGGCACCTCTTAGGTGATGTCACCCTAGCCAGTCACTTAGTTCGCCTAGTGGTAAGACTGACCCTGTTTGAGCTTATATTATTGTTATTATAAACTCACTTGTATTATAACTTAGATTTATATATTCTGATGAGATGGAGATGGAGGCCGAGGATGGGGTGGAGAGGTATATGAGAGAGGGGGGTGTGAGTTGGGAGCAGGGGAGTGAAATGGCGGGGGACAGGGCGACTTGGAGGTGATTTGTTTGTGGCCACCCCAAACGGGATTGAGGCGTCTGGCAATAGATAGATAGATAGATAGACTATTTAACATTTGATCTAGGAGGGTTCAAGCTGTGTTAATGGATACTACAATATTTGGAGACTATAATGAATATCTAAATATTGGACATAAATACTGGACATTTTGTAAATAGTTCTTCTGTTTCTGTGTTTTTCATTGTTTGGATCCTTCAAACCCTGTGTAAGTGAGTACCAAGATGTTGATGAAATATCAGGTTGTTAGATTTTGGGAAGTGTAATATCAGGTGACCAATAATGCAAATCTGGGATTTGGGGACACCTAAACTTGAAATCTGGAATAATGTAATTCTGGAGTATGTGAAGGCTGGAATAATGGGTTATTAGAAGGCTAGAATAATGTAAATCTAATATTGGGGGGTTAAAGTAAGAAAATGGAATGCAATGAGGTTTGCATTATGAAAGTGGAATAATGTAGGGCTTCAATGTTGTGTGAATGTTTGATCCATTTTGCAAGGTGTATTGCTGATAGCTGTGCCTTTCAAGAGTTCTCTCTCTTTCTCTTAACTGAATCCTACTTACCTCATCCATAGGTGGGAAAGTAAAAGGCAAGGATAATGGTGATGATGAGGTTAAGGATAATGGTGAACCTTTGTAAATTTAGAATATTGAGAGGCTGGAGTAGTGAATGGCATATTGAAGAGTAGAATACTGGGATGCCAGAAGAATAGAAGTCTGGACTATTTTGAGATTGGAATGATAAAACCTTGGGATTATTGTGATTAACTATCCATGCATATATCTGTCTAATGCCTGATGCAGCAATCTGTAAGGAGTGACTTTCCAGACTGATGCCAGAATATAGTAAGGATGATCTTGCTACCACCAGGGAAACCAATAAACATCATATCTTTCTGTGTACACTATATCATAACTTAATGTTTAAGGTCTTTTATGTATGGTGCAAAAAGGTTTTTTTATATTCCTATAATAATGCTTGTATCAGTTTATTTACTTATTAGCTGTGTGTAATCTCACAATTTATTCAGGGTGCGGTATATGCCGTATATTAATTAAACTAACACTGTCTTTTTTTAACTTATGTAATATTTCTTGTTTTCTCGACCACACCTCGCTCCTTCCCTTGGTGGAAGAAAAGAAAATGGTCAACATGATAATGATAAATATTCACTGCTTAGACTTCCATATTTTGTCACATTGTTTATAAAGGCTCCATAATGCTTGTATGTGTCGGTCTTGGCCATCTAATGAAAATAATATTTAGCCTATTCAGCAAACTCATAGTTATCTGACGAAATTCAGCCAACCCCCACACACGATATTGCTTAGAACCCTTCCATTGGCTCATCATTTGGCATCGAGCCAGATAATGTGTTACTATCCATCTCTACCTTCTACAGTAAAACCTCGATTTAACGGCATTCATTCTATTGGCATCCCCAAACTAACAGCACAGATCTCCTGAGGAATATTTATGTAAAAAAATTAAAAAAATTCCCCCCAAATGGGTAAAAATTAGAAAGAAATTCAAATGTGGCGGGCACTGCGTGCATCTCGATTGTCTGTTTGCAGTTTCCCGCCAGCTGGGTATGTTTATATTCACCCAGTCTTCCTCCGGCCTAGCCTGACCCCAAAGTGAAAAATCACACAGCACTTCATACGAGGTTTGCCGAGGATACGATGGTAAATCAGAACGGTAACGTGGTAAAATTGCCGATGATACCACGGGCATTTGGAATTTATCTGAATGGATTCCTGCCGAGGATACGATGGGCAAGACAGTGTGACCAAAACCCAGGCGACTCGACAGAGAATATATTGTACTACAGCACTGAACATTAAGCCTAACACAATACTTATTAATATTTTAGAATAAATATCAATCATTTTGAAACCCTTATAAAGAGTTAATATTTCCTATACCTAGGAAACTGTCATGTCGATAAAATAATCACGTGTGTACAATTGAGGACTTCACTGGAGCTAGACGTACTGCTGCAAGTCGCCACCTGAAAACATCACAGCAACAACTCCTGGTTAATGTGATGTGATGTATACTTCTCATCGGTGTGTGTATCTGTTTGTAAACAAAGTTGTTTCTCCTTATTCTCTGCCGAGTCAGTGACAGCGATCACTTTCCACAGTCGTGAGACAGGGCTCTGGCAACAGTGTGAGAAGCATGTCCTTTGCTGAGTACTGAGGAACGTGTGTGATAGCATCCAAGTTTTGTTCCACTTAAATCTTCCTCAGCCGTTCCTGATATGAGGTACCGTGTGATACCCCCTTAACTTACCTGGATTATTGTACAGTACTTTACTACAGTACAACACCACACCTACCTGCTTTCTTTTGTTCTAAATATAAATTTTTTATTTTATTTTATATGTCTGCACATGTTTATATGCTTAAAAATGTGTTAAAATGTGTTAGCATCAGTTCCTGGGGTATCGATAGTTGTAATCCCTAATCTAATGGAATTTTGTTTTTTTCGGCATGCTCAGGGCCCCCTAGGGTGCCTATGGGTAAAAGATGAAAATTAAGCATAAGATACAGTACAGTAATACAGTACATAGTGTACTATGTACTCACCTAATGTTGGCATCGATGGAGGGCAGAGTTGTACATCATATAGGACAGTACAGTGCACTGAATCCTGTGTGGTCTAGTTGCAAATGGCTCCCACAAAGATTACTCCAGCCCCACCATAGCACAGTAATATCAAAATCAAAATACAGTAGAGCACTAGGACACAAAGCACTGAGAGGCAACAAGCTTTGCAGCTGCACCACAGTGACGAGTGTGGCATGGGAGGCCACAGAGTAAGTCAAAGCACAGGGGTTTTGTCACTGCATGGTCACAAGAGCAGAGTGCATAGATACGTCTTCGCTGTATGTGATCCAGGGGAGAGAATAAGAGAGTGATGGAAGGGTTGGTGCTCTGGGTGGGCTGCCTTCCACAGTGCATTCTGATTTGCTGGTGCATTGCGGCATTGCGAGGTTTTCCTGGGTGCCAGTTGGGACCCGCATCTGGACCAGATGATATGCCTCACCGCCAGGTATTGCATTGGGCTGGTTATTGCGACGATGGGTAATTGAGAGTTTACTGTACTGTATATTTACATATATATATATATATATATATATATATATATATATTTGCAGGGTGGCCATACATGCTACTGGATTGTCCATATTTTTTCTGACCAAAAAAAAAAAAAAGTTATCAAATAATGATAAGCACTTCATACTGATTTTTTTTTTTTTTTTCCTGCTTATCATTTTTAAAGAAATACATAAAATACATGCATATATACATAATCTAATCCTTTGTCACCTGGTAAGGAGCATTGGCCCCATGGCTTGGTTACTCAATTCTATTTTTCAGTTTTCTTCTGACAGGGCATATGCTACATTGGCTATTTCCTGAGGTGCAGCAGTCAATCTTATCATAGCACATCTCATAACACTACAGGGTATTTGGGTGCTAATACCCACAGTTATATTGAATACATGTGAAAGTGGTCTTGTTTAGGACAGGTGCAATGTTATTTGCAGGGGTGTTCTTTTGACATGTCAGTGGGTCTTATGAAATCAGTTACCGGTACTGTATATATTACAAATTCTCAGATGGCTCCATTCCCTAGACTAGAATCAGTTTTACATCCTTTTCATCAGCAACCCCTTCTCTGTAGCTTTGCCATCATATCATCACCATTCATAACTCCCTACAGCCACTCCAAACCAGGCCGCCGCCACGTGATAATTTTTGCACACCAGTTCATGCCTGCCTTTCTCATTACTCCACTCTTATTTTCCATCGTTCTTGGTCTTCACTTTACATTCTTCGACTGTTTCAGGCCATCTTCCATGAAGCACTTTCATCTCCACCTCATTGCTCTCCTAATTCTTTCTGTTTCTGTACTTTTTTTTTTTTTTTTTTATTGGATTGTATGTAAGAAGCACTACTGGAGTGTTGTTTCATCCAGTAATATGTAATTTTTGTGTTATGAAATTGGTAAGGTAATAGACACTCATATTAAACACAGTATGTTGATGAACCTGGCAGTTGATTAAGTAACTCAGTCTCAGATTTTATGGAAAAAATGTTATAAAAATAAAAACAGATGATTTTTGCCTGACAGATGCCTATGAGGTGGATGCAGCCTTGTGAAATTTTGTGTTGCCCTTTTCACTGGGAACTTTGTTGACAGTTTCCTCCTGATTTTTGTGCTTTGCCATATCATTTTCATGATCCTACCCTCTGTGTTTTTGGATAGGATGTTGGATTAGGGTGATGATGTGGTAATGAGCAGTGGGTCACTTTATGGTCATTGTACATTGCATCTCACTTTATTAAGATTAAGCTTGCTTTTTCATGGTATGTGATTTAGTAGTTTCAGTTGAGGGAGGGAGATGCAGTGTTTGTGTCAGTGAAATGATATACTGTACTTTGTATCATGATAGCAGTGACTCATGAATTTAGTTTAAGATCTATTGGTGTTTAATGATTGTCAGTCAGTACTGTGATCCATATCTATCTCCTTCAGTCATCGCCATCATCATAACCATATTTCTTACTAGTAAATGGGCTGGTTAGGATCCAGAAGTAAGTGTGGGAATGTACTGTTGTATAAGTGATTTATCAACTACCTTTGTGTTCTGATTAATGTGGCAGAAGATTTGAATTTGAATGCTAGTTACACTGTGTAACTTGTTAGTCCTGTTAAAGTGTTGCTAGTGATATATATGAGGTGCAACCCAAAATTTCCAGAAATTTGATTAAAGAATGAAAAAACTTAGGTTCCCTGTACACCGGGAAACCATTTACTATGCTGGATGTTAACCATATAACCAAAAAATGGCGCCTGGTGGTTTAGTGGGTAATTGTGGCACTCCAATCGGATTGAGCTGGTGAAGGTTTATATCCAAGGGTTAGTTGGAGTTATTGCTCATGTAATGCCACTCAGGGATGAGTGAGGCTGGTCACTCTCATCTTAAATGTCAGGACCAACTTACTTGGCCCCGGGCTCCTACGCTTCTCATGGGGCAACGTAGGATTGGATGATGATGATGATGATGAAAAACTTACGCATCCTAACCACCACCATCCCCTTCAAGTAGTCTCCTTGGGCATGCAGACATCGATCCCAGCGCTTCTCCCACGATCTGAATGCGTTCTGGAAGTCCTTGAACATCAGCTTGTTCAGGACCTGTGATTCCTCCTGGATCTGCCCAGTGGTGTCAGATCTTATCCCTTTCTGGTGGTTTTTCATTTTTGGAAAGAGGAAAAAATCACAGGGGGCCAGATCTGGTAAATATGGGAGGTGGGGGACAACTGGCATGTCTTTTGATGCCAATAACTGTTGAACAACAAGGGCTGTGTGCATAGGTGCACTGTAATGGTGAAGCACCCATTGTTTGTGCGACACTTGTCTTGATGTTTTCGCCTCATGTCACTAGACAAAATGCGTTGGGAAGTTCCATATGATAGGCTAACAGTGTCACAAACATCATGAAGTGTCCTCCTGTGATCTTCGAGGATGGTTGCACGAACATTGGCCACATTGTCAGGAGCTGAACTGGTGGAAGGGCAACAAGAACATGCGTCATCATCTGTTGATGTTCATCCGTTTTTGAAACACTCAAACCAGTCATAGGTTTGTGTAACCCCCAAAGCATTGTTGCCAAATGCTTGTTTTAACATGAGTTTTTGCCACGTTCTTCCCGAGTTTCACACAAAACTTGATGCACACTCATTGCTCTTTCACATCCTCCATTTTTGAGAACACAGAATTCGCAAATTAACTCAAACACAATGAGAAAAAAACACATGCAGCGAATGCATCCACCCTGCACAACACCACTTGACACACTAACAAACAAAGGGTACATCCACTGCCACCTAGCATCCACATACTGTATGACAAGTGGTTTCCGCCCTGCTTTCAAATTTCTGGAACTTTTGGGTAGCACCTCATATAACCATTCTCTGATGCCTGTCATATTCTGAGCTGATTGCTTTCCCATTAACATTTTGTATTATGAGCAGCCTAGCCTTGGACACTACACGTCTCAGAGGGTTATATGGAACTTCATAATTTTTTTGAAAGATATGCACAGTAAACAATATGGTATACTGTAAGGTAATTGAACTACTATTGTATGATTAAAAAATACTTTTTATGTTTTATCTAATTGTTCATTAATCATGAGCCTCATAATTTTCACTAAAAGCATGTATGAAGGTGGGCAGGATTCAGTCATAGGCAAGAGAAAGCACAAAGATAAGAGAACTATTAACAGAGATCCCAGTGAAATGGGCAACACAATCTTTACATCAGTCAGACATAGAAATCATGGCTCTTCCTTAAAAGCAAAAACCATTTGTATTCATATTTTTTTCTTTTTTTGTTTTAGTTGTACTTTATAAGCTTGATGGAGTGAAAAAATGGAAAATGACAGGAGGGTGAAACTGGGAACATTTGGTGGTTAATCCCCATAACCCGGAATACATTATGAATGATGTTAATCTTAGTATTACTAGCAAATTGGCCATTCCCATGATAAAATGTAAGTATTAGGATGCCCATGCTGCCAGAGCTTGGGGACATGATTAAATATAATGGTAATCATTGCCAGCAGTGGTGGTGGTGGTGATGATTACCTCATTGACTATTTTTATGTTAAGATGAGTATGATTTAAAAATTAGAAGATTCAGGCATCTACAGGTAACAGCATCCATAATGAAGCTTCTTCATATATGGCTTTCATAAAGTGTCATTCAGGAGAAGTTTGCAGTGCAGCTTAGTGTATATAATTTATTCATAACCCCTTCAGCTTGAGAGGTCTTCCTCAAGCTGATCATTCCAGTGACATTTTTAATAAGCAGTCTACCATCAGTGGATATCCTTGAACTGATAGGGCTGTAGTCTGTTTGATTGACCTGTGCACCTGAGATGTTTGGGGCAAGTAGGGTGTGTTTCTTTTGCGGCTGCTGATTGGCCGCCGATGATGTAATTGAAGTAAATGCATTCATGTATTGTAGTGCAACATGCGGACATAGGTGTACTTGTACACCGTGGGTGGATACAGTGCAACATGTGGACATGGATGTACGCCATGGGTGGATAATTTGCTTCAAACATCATTCATCGTTTTATAAAACTTTATAATCAAGATTAATTTTCTTTTATAACAGTAAACTTTTAAAGCTAATTTTGACCTCTTCAGCCTCGGATATTATTCCATATTTAATCTGGTGGGGGCGCTCACCATCCACTCACTCGATGTAGTGCTGCTGTTGGGTGTCTGCCCTTTCCTCTTCTCCATCCTTCTTTCCTTCCATCCTCTTCTGTCTTTCTTCCCTTCATTCTTTCCTTGTCCTTCTGCCTATGGGTGACTTTACACTCCCTCTTCTGTCTTTCTTTCCTTCATTCTTCCCTCTTCCTTTGCCTGTGAGTGACTCTACACTGAGTGACAAGCCAAATGGTTTCCTGAACACCAGGAAACCACTTACTACGCTGGGTTGTAACCATATAACCAAATTTTGGTGCCTGGTGGTTTAGTGGGTAATTATTGCACTCCAGTCGGATTGAGCCCATGAAAGTTTATATCCAAGGGGTGGTTGGGGTTAATTGCTCATGTAATGCCACTCAGGGATGAGTGAAGCTGGTCACTCTCATCTTAAATGTCGGGACCAACTGCTTAGCCCCGGGCTCCTATGCTACTTATGGGGCATTGTAGGATTGGATGATGGATGGATGGATGGATAATCTGGCTTCTTGTATTGAAGGCAATTTAAAAATGTAAATGTATATGTGTTAAAATAAAAAGAGGTGTTGATTTGAATCATTAGCGGCCAGTCAGCAGCCGCGATTCAAACACACCCTACTCACTCCATACATAGCTGCACAGGTCTATCAAATAGGATATAGTAGTTGAGAAGGGCTTGTAAAATCTTATATCTAACCCCCCCAGTTCAGAAAGTCTCCAGTAAACAAAATAAAATTTTTTGGATATACAGTAGTAAGAAAAAGAAATGTTCTTAGAGTGATTATGTTAAAATCATGTGGTATTAGACAGAATAAAATAAAAACAACATTCTCAGCTGGGTTAGGGGAATTATATACTGTGTAGGTTAATTATATGAGCTAGGTGTTTATCATCATCATCTTTATCAGTCTTATCGTACTTCTAAATAAATTACAAAATGAAGTGGATTTAGGTTTAGGATGATGGTGGTGATAGACGTAAATCACACTATGTAGCATATTGTTAATGTTACCAGAATCATGTCACCATGTCACTTATTGTCACTACTGTTAGCTTAATTCATAAATATTCTCACGTTAGGGAAAGTGCCTCCTCATGAGCTGGCAATATTGAATACCAGAGAGTACCTTCGTCAGTACTGACATGGTTTTAAGTTTATTTTTGCTATCTCTAGATGCTTATGTTTAGGATGGGTGAGACCCTGAAAGGTTATGAAGGCTCTGTCTAACCCATCCATCTTAAAATGTCTCTCCTAAGGGGAATAAAATCATCTGAAAATAACAAGAATAAAATAATACATTGATGTGAAGGGTTAGGCTCTTCAGTCCTGTGACATGTTTAATAACTATTTTATTCTTGCTACTTCCAGGTATTATTTAGCTCTGGAGGGACTTGTCAAACTTCATTGTTGAAGGTCCTAACTTGAATAAAAATGGTTTGGTGGTAGTTTGAGTAATATAAAAAATAATTAAAAGGAGCCATTGGAATGTAGAGATAAAGATGCACCTCTATCCAGGTTTTACCAATATTGTGATTAATTCTCTCCTTTTTCTCATTCATAAAAAGTCATGCATGGAATGTTCATAAGTATTTTCTCTGTAAATAATTGTTTAGCCATAGTGTAATAGTGACATTATTTAGTTAAAAAAAAAAAAAAAAAAGGATTGATAGTTATTTTTTGTGAAGAACATGGCTGTAAGGTGTTTGACATTACTCAGATGCATTATGTAGATAAGAAGTGTAAGGAAGTGTTGTATGTACACAGTATTTAACTTTGTACATTGCAGAATAAAACAGAAAACCCATGACTGCTGTTTATTTTTCTAGCTGAAACTATGAATAAGGGTATTGTTTAAGGAGGCAGACCATAATTGTGTGGCATGGAAGATGAGCATGGAACAGTATACAGTACTGTACCTGTGAGAGTGATGGAAGAGGAAGAGAAGTGTCTGACAGTGAGAGAGGTGAATGAGGACAAAGTATCCTGGAGTCAGTCCTGTCTTGGCTGTCTGCTCCCAAGAGGTTTCAAGGAGGGAGGAAGGTATCTGAAATGATGACTGTGGTAAGGCTTCACAGTAACTGCTGAAAGAAATAACAGAACAATTTTAAAAGTTTGTACAGTATAACTTGAGACCCAGGGAATCAGAACAGAAATAAAGAAAAACTGTGTTTAGCGATTTTTGTGGTTATTGTTCTAGGGCATATTGTTAGTGGGGCCACCCATCATCCACTCAGTGCAGTGCTGCCATCTGGTGACTACACTGAGTGACAAGTCAGATGGTGTCTTGTAACTGGGGAAACTATTCACTATGTTGGATGGTAACGATACAACCAGATGATGGTTGGTAGTCCAGTGGGCTGGGGCTTGCTGCTCACATACGGTAATGTTTTGTGGAGGACGAGTGAGGTTGGCCACCCTTGCCTCATTTGCCTGAAATGTCAGGGCTCAGTAACCTGGCCACGGGGGCCCCACACTCATTACAGGGCAAAAAAAGGATTGATTGTTGATACAGTATTCTGCATTTTTCATAAATCTCGTGGATTGGTATTAGAAGGTTTGGAAATTTAGTCAGTGCACAAGAATATGTAATAATTAGATTTACAGTAAGCACTCATTTTAAGTTGTCTTAACTGATGTTCGTTTATAGTTTATACTATCAAGGCCCCCCGTGGGGAGAGGGGGGAAAGAATACTACCCCATTATCCCTGCCTGTTGTAAGAGGTGGCTAAAAGGGGCTTTTGGTTTCCAATCTTTCGCCTACTGTCTACCTCTTCTCATCTGTTCTAGGCTTTTTTTTTTTTTTTTTTTTTTTTCCTGACAAAGTTAAATTTACAGAAGAAATATGTGTAGCATGTGATGTGGTGTGTGGAAGGAAGAGAAGACGGAGGGGGGTGCAAGGAACAGCGTGGTGGACTGAAGAGGTGAAACAGGCTGTGGCACAAAAGAAGAAAGCATACAATGAATGGATGAGAAATAGGGGCGTGGAAGAAGTTGAGAGGCGGAAGAGAGAGTTATATGTGGAAAGAAAGAAAGAGGTGAAAAGATTAGTAAGAGAGAGTAAGAAGAGAGTGGATGAGGAATTTGGAAGGAATTTGAGTGTAGACTGGAGGGACTGTAAGAAAATGTTCTGGAGAGAAGTGAAAAGAGTAAGACAGGGTGGAAGTGAAGTTAGCAGGGGAGTGAAAGATAAAAATGGTAGATTACTAGTGGAGAAGGGAGAAAAAGTGAGCAGATGGAGAGAACACCTTAAGGAATTGTTGAACGTAGAGGATGGAAGTAATGCGAGTATAACTGGCTGGGGAATGGCTGGGAGAAGGAGGGAGGTGAGAAGACAGGAAGAAATCAGTAGGATAGAAGTTGTGGAAGCAATGAAGAAAGCTAAATCGGGGAAAGCCCCAGGAATTGATGGAGTGTGTGGTGAAATGCTGAAGCATGAGGGAGAGATAGTAGTAGAATGGATGTGGAAGATGTGCAGATTGGCCTGGGAGGAAGGTAGAGTCCCGGAGGATTAGAAGTCAGGTATAATTATTCCCTTGTACAAAGGAAAAGGGGAAAAAGAAGTGTGTGGTAATCATAGGGGCATTTGTCTTCTTAGTATAATAGGAAAAGTGTATGGTAGGATACTTATAGACAGAGTTAGAGAAAGAACAGAGAAATTGGTTGGAGAAGAACAGGGAGGTTTTAGGAAGGGAAGAGGTTGTGTAGATCAGATATTCATTCTTAGATCTTTAGTGGAAAAGTTTCTAGAGAGGGGAAAGAAGTTGTATGCAGCTTTCATGGATTTGGAGAAAGCATATGACAGGGTGGATAGACAAGGATTGTGGAAAGTGTTAAGAATATATGGAGTAGATGGGAAGTTGTTGAATGCTGTGAAGAGTATGTACGATGGTGCGAAGGCTGCAGTGCGTGTGGATGGTGAACTAAGTGAATTTTTCTCTTTGAAAGTTGGTTTGAAACAGGGATGTGTCATGTCTCCACGGTTGTTCAATCTGTACATGGATGGGGTAATAAAAGAGGTACAAGGTAGGGTAGTGGATGTTGGAGTGGCCCTGGTGAGAGAGGATAGTGTTTGGAAACTCCCTGTACTGTTGTTTGCAGATGATACTGTGTTGTTGAGTGAAGACGAAGGGGAGCTGCAAGGTTTGGTGGATGAGTTTGGGAGAGTGTGTAAGAAACGGAACCTAAAGGTGAATGTAGGGAAGAGTAAAGTGATGGTCTTTGAGAGAGGTGAAGTTAATGAATGTACAGCGAGGTTGGGTGGTGATGAATTGGAAAATGTGAGTACGTTTAAGTATTTGGGTAGTGTGATGAGTAAGGATGGAGGTTTGGAGAGTGAAGTGCTTGAAAGGATACAGCAGGGAAGAAAGGTTGCTGGTTCCTTTAAAGCAGTGATAAGAAACAGGGAAGTGAGCATGGAAGTGAAAAAGTTACTACCTGACAGTAGTGTGATACCAACTCTAACGTACGGAAGTGAAGCTTGGACATTGTTGGAAGGACACAAGTCAAGAGTGAGAGTAGTGGAAATGAGTTATTTAAGAGGAGCCTGTGGAGTCACGTGGAGAGACAGGGTGACGAATGAGGATATAAAGGAGCGTTGTGGTGTGGATGTGGATGTGATAGGAAGCGTTATGAGGAACACACTGAGGTGGTTTGGCCATGTGGAGAGGATGGAGGGTGAAAGACTGACGAAGAGAGTGTATGTGAGTGAGGTGGAGGGGGGAAGAGGGAGGGGGAGGCCGAGGATGAGATGGAGGGATGTGGTGGAGAGGTATATGAGAGAGGGGGGTGTGAGTTGGGAGCAGGGCAGTGAAATGGCGGGGGACAGGGCGACTTGGAGGCGATCTGTTTGTGGCCACCCCAAACGGGATTGAGGCGTCTGGCAATAGATAGATAGATAGATAGCCTATCAGGCTAGACATTTGATTTCCCTACATGGATAGTTTAAGAATCTCCCACTGAAGTTGACCCTTCCTCCCCTTCCTGAGTCAAACGTTTCAACCAACTCGTCATTGCCAAGCCGCTTCATTGCCAAGTCGCTTCATCGCGAAGGCCTTTCACTGCCAGGCCGCTGGCCCGCTGCAGCGTCATGGTCACTTTGCTTCAGTGCCAAGACCATTTCAACACCAAGGTCACTTCTACATTAAGACCTTTTCAACGTCAAGGCCACTTATGCTCCAAGACCACTTCCCTGTCAAGGTCGCTTCTATGTCAAGACCATTTCAACACCAAGACCTTGTCTATGCTAAGACCATTTCAGTGCCAAGGCCACTTCCATGCAAAAGAATATTTCAACATAAATACCACTTCAGTGCCAAGATAATATCAATGCCAGGGTCACTTCTATCGGAAGACCATTTCAACGCCAAGACCATTTCAGTGCCAAGGTCACTTCAACACCAAGACCATTTCAGTGCGTAGGCCACTTCTATGCCAAGACCAAGGCTGTTTTTACTTCTCCTTTCCCGTTCCCATTACATTGTTAGCCATATATCTTTGCTTTGAATTAGTGCCATATGGTCTTTGATACCTGGCACTAGGAATTCATTGTTTAATTCAACTATACTCTTAAGCCTCCTCAATATATATATATATATATATATATATATATATATATATATATATATATATATATATATATATATATATATATATATATATATATCTCATCCATCCATCATCCAATCCTACATTGCCCCAAGAGGAGCATAGGAGCCCGGGGCTAGGCAGTTGGTCCCGACATTTAAGATGAGAGTGACCAGCTTCACTCATCCCTGAGTGGCGTTACATGAGCAATCAACCCCAACGACCCCTTGGATATAAACCTTCACCGGCTCAACCTGATTGGAGCGCAATAATTACCCACTAAACCACCAGGCGCCAAAATTTGGTTATATGGTTACCACCCAGCGTAGTAAATGGTTTCCTGGTGGATAGGAAACCATTTGGCTTGTCACTCAGTGTAGAGTCACCCACAGGCTGAAGGAAGTGGAAAGAATGAAGGAAAGAAAGACAGAAGAGGGAGTGTAAAGTCACCCGTAGGCAGAAGGACATGGAAAGGATGAAGGAATGAAAGACAGAAGAGAATGGAATGAAAGAAGGATGGAGAGGAAAGGGCAGACATCCGAGAGCAGCACTACATCGAGTGAGTGGATGGTGAGCGCCCACACCTACCACAATATATATATATATCTATAAATATATATATATATATATATATATATATATATATATATATATATATATACAGTATATATATATATATATATATATATATATATATATATATATATATATATATATATATATATATATATATATATATATATATATATATATATATATATATATATATATATATATATATATATATATATATATATATATATATATATATATATATATATATATACTGTATATACAGTATATATATATATATATATATATATATATATATATATATATATATATATATATATATATATATAATCATTGGTGCCTATGAAGCTGATTCGCCAGTTTTCCCAAGTTTACAGTACCAGTTTTTAGAAAAAGAAAAAGTTAACATTTGGAACAAACAGTACTGTACATCCCTAACATACAACATGGATTTACTGTAGCATATTTGGCCTTGGCCTTAGTCACAAAGAATAGATGTGGGGAGTAACGTTCTGCTGCATGAAATTTCATACCTGATGATTGACTGGTTTTCCCTTAGACTCAAACCGTACTGCGGTATTCTACTGTACAGTATGAAGGATAGAAGGCTTCACTGCACCTCTTCCTCTGTGATATATCGGATGGGCCATATACTGTATAATGCTTCTTTCATACTGTGCCGGGCGATTTCATGTGTGGGACAGCTCAGTCATTGTTAGTATGTCTATCCTGTATCATTTATTTTTCACGTCCACTACCACACTCACACTACAGTACATTAGCACACTAAGCCGCCCCGCAACACAGAAGATAACACCAGGCAAGTGTTTTGCATATTATACTTCTATACCCTTTTGTAGATGCTGGTAAAGGACTCCTTCTTACACTGACACCGATATAACTGAGCTGCTCCACTCCATAGCTATGCAAACATCCCTCAACCCATTCCTTATCTCCTGGAAGGAGGATGGCGGATTGCTGGAGGAGGGCAATTTCAGGCTGCAATCAACCAGGTTCACGTTTCAGCTGAACTTAGGGCTACAACTACTACTACCCGTGTACGAAACATTACTGACACAAACTATACTGATACCAGAAACCTGTAAATAACACAGAGAATATCATGGAGTCATACACATAATAAATCGCTAATTAAAAGGTCTGAAGGTCCTCCCAATGGGGAAAATAAGTCCATGGTGGGTATAGGTAAATCCCTCAGGGTGTAATGAACCGGTCCCAGCTGACCTCGGCTTAGGGCTCGCCTTACAGCCCACTCAGAGAAAACACACAAGAAAAACAAAGAACATTTCCCTTACTTTTACTGAACCTCCTGCTTAGGTTAACATAAATTCTGCCAAGCAATAATTCTCCATTTAATGTTGATCCATACACTCAGTTGAACATAAACATATAAACACAGAAACGCTTCCGTTCCCTACCCAGTCAGCCCGCAGTGTCGGCCTCCGTGCACTGCAAGTGTCACACCCGTCTCCCATACCTGCAGGTTGCTCCTCCGCGTAGCGACTTTCACAGCCCCCCACTATGAACACACTGTAGCATCAAACATGGCCCCGTCGTCAGGACTCCACCCACTTATGTCAGAGGGATATGGTTACGCGGCGTCTTGCTCTCTCCGGTTAAGCGTCAGCATCCCTGTTGTCCACTACACCAGCGGGGAGCCTGTCTGCGCTGGCTCACTGGACTCGCCTCCACCCCAAGCACTCCTGGAGGCACAAGATGCCTGGAAGCCTGTTCCAAACCTTCAGTGGTAAAAATCCCCATAGCCAAGGAGACGCCTTAATTCGCAGTCACACATCTACCGGTCCCATGTCTGCTTCGCCACTATCACAACTCATGCTGACAGCCTCATGACAGTTCTACCACCACATATCAACACCCAATTCCATAGCACCCCCTACATCCTCCCCTTTATATAACACCACCAACAGAGGCACATACCTACTTTGATTAGGCAGAGTCGCCCCGCTACACCACAATCAGCCACACATGACAGGACGCTACTTACATTTTCCCTGCTAAAAGGCAACACCACGAGGCTTACCATGCTTGCCCGCGAGTTTCCACAGCGTGCTCAGTTCAAGTCCTCACAAGGGGAAATAGATCCATGAGGAAAATGCCTCATACGAGGAAAACAGGTACAAGAAGATAGCCTATGTAAGTCCCACCATGCGGAGAAAACAGACTTATGTGAGTTTTGGTAAGTGCACCTCGTATGAGGAAAATAGGGCCATGAGGCATTGTGGGGCAATATAGGTCCAGGGGATACAGGATATTCACAGGGACTAAAATTAGATTATCCTTATATCATGCTTACCTAGGGCCATTAAAAAGAGAAAAATGAATAAAACTGAAAACAGAATAAGTGGAACGCATTACCGGAATCTTATAATTTGGAAGTGGGGAGATAGGGCCTACTGTGTTCTTGACTGCGTATCCTCATGAAAAATCCCATAATACACAAGAAGCGAGAATGAAGTCTGTTTGCATATTCTGCCCTACATTCATTTTTCTCAGCACTGCTCTTCTTCATTTCGATGTCCTACACCAATATCCTGTAATTATATATATTGTTAAGATCTGAACATGTGGTCCAGAACTGGCAAGTGAAAAAAAAAATCTGAGTAAAAGTGAAGTGAGACTAACAGCAAAATGAAAGATAATGTGCGCATACTGAGAGGACGCCTGAGCAGTAAGTGTTAGTAGGGTAAAGGGTAAATGTAGTATGAAGGTTAGACGATCCAACTGTTCCCTCAGGATGGTGTGCAGCATCTACCACTGTGTGCAGCAGTAAGTTAACTTTAAGATGCAGTTGTGCTTTGTATGCTTCTCGCTTTTTGCTATTACAGCTGGCTAGCCTTGTGTGAAATGAGCAGCTTAACATCAGTCTCCATTGCCAGTACACAGCCTCTCCACTATCAGTACCCGTGCTTATCCTTCCGTGGCAACCCTGATAACTGTATGCTTTGTGGCACCAGGGCCCATATACTCGTCCGTTAAGGAAGCTCCCTAACACCTCCCCCTAAGCAATTTATTTTGCTCATTACTCCTAACTGTGCTCTTCTGTGTCATTTGAATCATTTGAATACCACAGTTTTCAGCGTAAATAACATATAATTGGATATTAACCAGTCATATCCAAAAATAAATCACTAAGGAAGAGATGCTGGGCTGCTTCCTTAACCGACGAGAATATGGACCCAGGCTATGCAGCATGACATTTTGGAGCAGGAAAAGGCCCCAGAGGTACGGTATGCATGGGGCCTACAAGTATCTGCTCCATCGCTTTGTAGGTTACCCTTAGCTGGGTCACGGCTACAGGAATAAACCCCGAAAACTAATTTTTGAGTGGTCCCATATAAGGCAGAGCTCAACAGACTGACCTGGCAGACACCAGTGACACCGCTGAACAGATGGGCGTCGCAAGTTCTTCATGCCAGCAGCAAGTGGTGATTAGCGATAAGATGGTGGACGTTATGACTGCACCATGACTTCCACCTTAAGCCACGCATTATACAGGCCATTACCCCACATCAACATGTCATCTCATCATCACCTGAAAGTCCCGCAGTGATGGGTAATGGTGAAAAGCACAGGTCAAGGATGTGGCTGACAGTGCTTGGCTCCAATTTGTAAGTAGGCAGCGGTCGAGTGATAGTTGCCAGGTCCTGCGGTAAAACAGTAGAACCCTTCAGTAGCTTCATTCATAACAAGCGGAGCACACACTTATTTTCGGCCGAAGTCTGAAGAGGAGGCTTAAACAAATTTTGTTTATCACTCTTGGAAGGCCAGCTGCAGCCATCAGGGAATCGTGTTTGCAGGTGAAATAACCACACCTTTAAGAAAAATACGATTACTGCAATGTGCTACGTCAGAACTACAGGAGGGTAACATCAGCCTATAGTTTACCAGGATCACATTTCAGATGAGATTGCTACTGCTACTACTACTACTGCAACTACTAACACCGCCATTACCACTACTACGACTACTAATTAATCTCCTTCACTGACCATTCACTGTTGAAGTGAAGGAGCTGATCCCTCAAACCAGAGAACGTCAGATATATATCATTCTTACTGCTACAAAACCATAATCTTAGCTTAAGATAAGTCCCACAATAGTAAAAGGGGATGATGAGGGCTTTATCTAAACTCTCCTGTTCCAAAAGTCTCTTATTATTAGAATATAACTACCTGGAGACAGCAAGAATAAAATAAAAAATATATTTTTTGTTCTGACGCCTTAATCCCATACGAGGAAGTTGCAGACGAATCACCTTCATGTCACCCTGTCTTTTGTCATCAGACTGCCCTCCCTTCAGCTAACACCAAGTTTCATACAGCTCTCCATCCCATTTCTCAATACATCATTGGATTCCAGGGGCTAACACTAACAACATACTTCTAGTAGCAGCTGCTAGTGACCTTCCCTCACAACTATCCAACGAGTACTATCATCACTCAGGGAAAAAATAATGTTACCCCACCAGAGGAACTCCCGTCTCCATCACAACAAGTAATGGGCTTTCGTGACCTCTACGGCCAGTGAAGAAATAGACACTGGTTAGAATTCAGCAGATGTAGGGAACAATCTGAGCTACTGGAATTAAGTTACTGCTCTTCAAAAGTCCAAAGCCCCCACCCTCACCCCACAAGAAAGTCATAAAAAAAACTGGCATACCATAACAAGTTCCAAATTATACTTTCATCAGAGCAGAGATGAAGGAAGCAGTACCAAAACGGTGACATGTAAGGGCTCTGTTAACTTTAGGAATTTTCAAAGCTGTAGCCTCAGGTTCAATAAAAATGCGAATCGGGGGACCGCAGGCTGAGGGTGCTAATTTCTACCAATCCACCATCCACCTTTCAGAGGATAGGGAGGGAAATGAGGGACGTTTGTATAACTGGGCAACACAACTGTCTAGCTATATCAGTGCCACTGCATGAAGGCGTCCTCTCCAATACCAGAACTCAGGAACGAAATTCATAGCTGAGTTCAATGCTGGATGTACTTTGTATAAAAATCAACCGTATTTTTATACACTGTACACACACACACACACACACACACACACACACACACACACACACACACACACACACACACACACACTTCCCACTTTTCTGTACCCTAATATGTCACTGTCCACTGTAATTTAAATCTCTCTGTCTCTCTCTCTGGCAACAAGCTCCCACCCATCAGTGTGCCGGATCATCTCACATAATTCACCACCTTCAGACCCCAACCCGGAAGCCAACCGTCCTACACACGTTGTTCACACATTTAATTTTTTTTAGTGCTTAGTTTTGTAATCACCTGCATATAATAATCTAGTGTTAGTGTGGATATAATACCAGCAATAACAATAAAACTAATACTGGCAATAATAATAAGAAAAATAATAATAGTGGCAGTATGAGCAACAAATACAATGCTACCGTCAATACAATACCAGAAGTAGGAATAATAGCAACAACAACTATATTAGCACTATGAATAAGATAGTAGCAGTAAAGAAATAAAATAATTAATAACGTGAATACAACAGAAATAATAAGTACTAGTTACTTATTCTTATTGTGTAGTCATAATAAAGAAGATTCGCCATAACTTCTTATGGTATATAAGGTATGTAATTTTGGCATCATAAACACGTCTGTGACCTTTAAAAGTAGTTTAAGGTCATTCATATGTGGAGCATGTCTTTAGATTTTTCTTTTTTTTAATGTTTCCGACTCTGGGCATTGGCTTCACAGCCTGCTATCAAGGCCCAGTAGTCCTCCTACATGCCATTCACCTCTTCATGTCACCACTTCGGTGTTAACACCCGCCGTCCATATTGAATACACGCTAGGGCTGTCTCATACAGGACTGGTGTAGTGGTATTAACGGGGATATTTTTACGACATGTCGGCGGGCCCTCTGGTAGATCAGTAAAGTCTGATTTAGTGAAATTCAAATCCTTAAACTGTTCCCTGCCCCAACAGGGATTTGAAACTGGGTCCGGTAGGGCTGCAGGCCACCTCTCTACCAGTAGAGCCACCGCCTCCCCCTACCTGAGGTAGCTTCTTGTGTATTATCAAGAAGATCTGAAGACAAAGAACATAAGAACATAAGATTATAGAGAGGATAACTGCAGTAGGCCGGTTGGCCCATGCTAGGCAGCTCCTAGAGGAGTAACTGAACTACTAGAATGAGATAAGGATAGCAAAGAAGAAGGCTCTCCCCCGCCCTCCAAACCCTCCAGCCGAAGCCGGCAGGAAAAAGTCAGAAAGAACACCACGCCGTATAGAAAAACTGGCGTGGACATTTTACAGGAAAGTGTGAAAGGAGAATAGAGACTATCATAGTGTAACCTGAAAAGAAATTTTTTTTTTGAATTAGTATTGGTTATAAGATTTTCTTTTTTTCTATATCCACCCCTTATTTGTCATATGCTTATCTAGCCTATGCTTGAAACTCTCAATGGAAGAGGCAGCAACTACTTTACTAGGTAGCTTATTCCATTCGTCTACTACTCTATTACCAAACCAATTTCTACCGATTTCCTTCCTGAAACGGAATTTTTCTAGTTTGAAACCATTATTTCTAGTTCTATCCTGTATGCTCACTTTAAGTACCTTGCTAATATCTCCCTTTTTATACCATTCATCCACTTAAACACCTCAATTAAGTCTCCCCTTACTCTACGCCTCTCTAGCGAATGCAGAGTTAGTCTTTTCAGTCTGTCTTCATATGACAGGTTCCGGACGTCATGTATCATTTTAGTCATTCTTCTCTGTACATTTTCTAACGAATTAATATCCATTCTATAGTAAGGACACCAAAATTGTACTGCGTAGTCTAAATGTGGCCTTACTAATGCTAGATAAAGTTTCAGTATTACTTTAGATGATCTATTGCTCACGCTTCTCGAAATAAATCCTAGGACCCTATTTGCTTTATTTCTCGCATTAATGCACTGTTGTCTAGGTTTAAGGTCGTTACTAATCATAACTCCTAGATCTCTCTCGCATTCCGATTTGCTAATTTCTTTGTTATCTAAGCTGTATTTAGTATCTCCAATGGTCTTGCCTACGTTAAGTACTTTACATTTTTCAACGTTAAATTCCATTTGCCAAGTTTTAGACCATTTGGACAATGTATCGAGGTCTTTTTGTAAGTAATGGCAATCGTCAGTCGAGTTAATGATACGCCCTATTTTTGTATCGTCGGCAAATTTGCTGATTCTGCTATTGACTCCTAAGTCTAGATCATTTATATATATGATAAATAATAAGGGACCGAGTACTGAACCCTGTGGTACACCGCTAATTACCAATCCCCAGTCCGACTTAGTTCCATTTATTAATACTCTCTGCTTTCGTCCTTTCAGCCAGGATTCTATCCATTTTAAGATATCGCCGTCTATACCGTGTGCTCGAACCTTTCTAACTAACCTTTCGTGTGGGACTCTATCAAAAGCTTTACTAAAGTCCAGATAAATAACATCGTAAGCTTTATCGCTATCTACTGCCTCATAGACCTCCGAGTAGAATGACAACAAGTTTGTGAGGCAGGATCGTCCTTGCCTGAATCCGTGCTGACTTTCGTTTATAAGATTAAATCTTTTTAAGTGTTCTCTAATCCTATTTGCCAAAATTGACTAACATTTTTCCTACTATTGACGTTAGACTTATCGGACGATAATTCGACGCAGCTGATTTATCACCCTTTTTAAAGATGGGCACTACGTTTGCGGTTTTCCACGCCTCTGGAACTTCTCCTGAACTTAAAGAGTCATTAAATAACGTTAAAAGTGGCTGACATAATTCTTCTTTGGTTTCTTTTATAATTTTTGCATATATATCGTCCGGACCTGGCGATTTTTGAGGTTTTAACTTATTAATTTCTTTCAATACGTCCTCCTTACTAATGGTTATTTTACTAAGAATATTTTCCGTATTCTCATGGTAAATATTTGCTGCTTGAGGGACCAGGCTTAGATTTTCCTTGGTGAATACTGATATGAAATAATTATTTAGGATGGAGCACATTTCTTTATCTTCACTGGTAATGTCACCTGATTCTGTTCTGAGTGGTCCTATCCTATCTTTATTTTTCGTTCGGTACATTTGATAAAAACCCTTAGGGTTTACTTTTGATTCACTTGCAACCTTAATTTCATAACTTCTCTTTGCTTTTCTTATCTCCCTCTTTACTTCTCTATTTAAAATTGTGTACCGGTTACGTAAGTGTTCCTCTCCACGTTTTATTTTTCTATATATTCCTTTCCTTTGGCCTATGAGAGATTTTAATCTGTTGTTTAACCATCTTGGTTCTGAATTGTTAGTTCTAAACGGTTTTGAAGGAATATCTCTATCTTGGCCTCCGTGTATTATATTTATTAACTCGTTATACTTCTCACTGGTCGAACGTCTGTTTGGTACTGGAGCTGAGTTAATTTCCGTCACCTGGACTACATTCCTATCTACCACCTCCCCCCTCACAGACACCTGACGGACATCCCCACGTGCTTCCTGCGCCTGACCTATGACCTGGGGATCCCCACTGACCTGACATTCCCTCAAATAGCTAATCTCCCTGTGGAATACCGTTCGAAAATAAGCTCTTAAGCCATCGAAATCTCCTAGACGAAAATTAGGAACGGTGGAGGTATTTTCAGTGGAACAGACATCCCAAATAAATTTGAACTTAATTTCTTCACGATCGCTATTACCAAGTCGTCCACCAACCTCTATATCGCTAATGATATTTTCTTTATTAGCTAAAACCAAATCTAGTATATTATTACCTCTGGTGGGCTCCCTGATATACTGATAAAGGAAATTATCCTGTACTACCTCTAGAAATTCCTCTGACTCTGCGTCTCCTGTCTGATTTCTCCAATCTATCCTTGGCAGATTAAGGTCCCCAACAATTATTACTAAGCTGGAGTGGAAGAACGCATGGTTACATTTAGCATTTGCCTCAATAACTGCCCAACTGTAGGTTTCACTGTAACTATATTCCTTCCAGATCATAATAGGCACCACAGCTATATTTCTGTAAAGTTACAGCTTTACAGCTTTTGTGGTTTTCTCCAAGACGTGCGACAAAGAAAAAACTGAGTAGATTTGAGTCGGTACTTTCCACTAGACTAAACGGCAAAATATTCAGTCTAAATTATTCAATAAACATTTTTATCAGAACATTTTCAACAAATACCTGTATCTCAATCATTTTCTGAGATATATCAATTTCAAATACGCAATTTTTTGAATGAGTATATGACTTTAAAAAATAAGTCAAAGTCATTTATTTTTGGCACAAAGGCTTGGGTTACCCTATGGAACCTTCATGTATAATATCAAGATCGAAGACAAAAAAGTGCAAAGAAAAGCAATAATAACGGGCAAATAATAATACTAATAATAATAATAATAATAATAATAATAATATTAATAATAATAATGAAAACAAGAAGCTTCGTAATTTTATGTGGCGAAGCTTACTACTACTACTACTACTACTACTAATAATAATAATAATAATAATAATGATAATAATAGTAATAACGGTAACAATAATAACAACAATTAAAACAAAAAAATACAGCTACTACTAATAATGAATAAATAAATAACTCATCCTAATCCAATCCTCCACTGAAACACGGGGTAGGGGACATCGAGAAACAGGGGCAGGAATATATAAAATTGGAGGATGTATTCTCCCACTATCCCTACCTGCAGACAATGTTATTCACCTTTAGATGGGTCGGTAGTAGTGTCGTGGTTAATTAAAGCTTCATCTAATCCTTCCAATTTAAAAAGCCTTCTAAGCTGAATCATATTGTCTGGAGGTAGCAAGAACAAGCAAAAATTTACGTCATCGCGTTGAAGGGGTGACAAAACGTCCACTGAAACAGGCCTACAAAATCCATTCACACACACACACACACACACACACACACACGACATTCTGGGCAGCACCTCACACTTAACAATCTATCATTAAATAAATAAAGAAATATTGTTTGTACCTTGTCGTTCAGTAATGATGAAAAAAAAAAAAATGTGGAAAGCTTATAAGGTCTCTTCATACAAATTCAACAGTCCCTTTCAGGTGTCACTTCCTTAGCGACCCCTTTCTCTGACACACACACACACACACACACACACCATTCCTCTTCCCTTGTCATCCCCCCCTCTCTGTACCGTAATATGTCGCTGTCTATTGTAGTCTCTCTCTCTCTCTCTCTCACCAAATGTATAACAGTGTCTGTGGTTATATTTTTTTGTCATATAATTATCTCTTCTTATGATAATGACAAGAACTCTGTTTAGTCTCCACCTACTGTTTCGTACAATGACCTTGACCCCATTGGCGAGATTTGGATTTTTTCTACCAGCAATAACCCATACCAGGACACATAACCTGGGCAATTCGGATTTCTTGCGCAGGCCTCATTGAAATCTCCAGTACACGACCAACATTTCGTTCACAACATAATACTGATATAACACTTTCTGACATGCTCTTCCATTGCTCATAAAGGATTTGGATTTTTTTCCTATCAGCATTGTCCCATGCCAGGACACATAACCTGGGCCCTTCAGATTGCTCGCGCAGTCTCCGATTCTCCTGGAATTATCGCGAGACTCTGAGGCTGTAATAATATTACTACCAGCAAAAACAACAGTCTCCACCTATGTAATAAATGGAGACTAATTATTACGTACATGTATCATCAATTGAAGTACCATCAGTTGTTAGTGGAAAGCTTGTGGATGCCTCGTATTGTATAATCACAATTAATTTATGTATCAGATATCACAAAATGTTTTCAGTACTGTATGTAGATTATTATTGTGAATTTGGAGTTAATGTGAAAGTTTTATAATCATAGCACTGAATAACTAGAGAGCACTGGGAAAGCATATACCTTAATTAGTCCCAATGAAGTTTATGATTTACGGATGTAATTCCTCTGTCCTACCAGACGAATAGTTTTACGGCCTAACACATATAGATAATTTTACGGTCTTAATCGTCCCTGTTTCACAGTATCAGAGAGCACATACATCCGCCAACGCCGACGGTGTCTATGATTTATTCCTGCATCCAGATTCGAATACACCTCAACACCAACTCACCTCTTCCTTGACCCATCACCCACCAATCC
Source organism: Coenobita brevimanus (assembly GCF_032717465.1). Taxonomy (NCBI): domain Eukaryota; kingdom Metazoa; phylum Arthropoda; class Malacostraca; order Decapoda; family Coenobitidae; genus Coenobita; species Coenobita brevimanus. Next base: position 26,925,057 of record NC_136970.1, on the reverse strand, counting down.
ACCTGATTTCACTGAACTCTGAGAATAACTTTTTGACACCTTGTACAAAAACAAACACGGTGAATACACAACCTCCGTCCAACTTCGTTGGTGGACGTTAATATACCTCCCAGTAATGTCCCAATAATATCATTTCTCTCTCTCTCTCTCTCTCTCTCTCTCTCACTCTCTCTCTCTTTGTATACATATATATACACAGAAAACTTAGCACAAACTCTTCTACCCTCTCATCAACAAACTTACATACTCCACATCTTACTACTATCTCTGCATTTCAACCTATCCATCCCCACAAAAATTACTGAACAGTTCCATTTCAACTGCTCTCACTCTTCCTTTTCTAAAAACTATATATATGCTGTTCCAAAGTTTCATATCCATACGTATATGTCGGAATTGATATATCCAGGAACCACTCACAACTTCATGCAGTTCTCTTGTAGCCTCTGTACTCAGACCTCTATTCTGTATCAAGGTCTTCATAGCACCAGCCACTTACCGTCCATTGACCACTCCACTCCTCACTTCTTATACCCATTTACATCTTTTATGTCACTGCACTGAGGTACTTCACTCCTCCATCGCTAAATGTGTCTCCATTCACCAGTGCATCACACTAAAGCACTTTCTCTCTGAATACCCACTACATAATTTACCACTGCTTCCAGACCACGTCGCTCACACTCATTCACGTCCATCCATCCATCATCCAGTCCTTTAATGCTCCATCAAGACCGTCCAGGCACGGCGCTAGGCTTTTACTCTAGGCAATTAAAGCAAGTGACCAGTGGTATCAAAATAGCAATAAATATCACGCATAATTCGTATTTAAACACAAGGTACATACAGCTGGAGTGCTCTAACCCATTAGATCATTAGGGGTGCAATTTTTTGTTAATGGCTACTACACAACGCAGTAAATCGTTTCCATGGTTATAGGAAGCCATTTATCTCGTTCCTGTGTTGAGGCACATACACATGGTGGGTGTCCCACCTACCACACAGAACATTCACAATAATAATAATAATAATAATAATAATAATAATAATAATATAATAGTAATAATAATGATGATGATGATAATAATAATAATAATAATAATAATAATAATAATAATAATAATAATAATAATAACAATAATAATAATAATACATTAAAAGACTCCTCCATTCCTATCACTTTCTCATCAGTTAACGAAGCTCAGGTTAACCAAGTTGCTACGAGAATCTGGCACTGATAAGCAAGGTCCAAGGACCTTGCTGATAAGGAGCCTACATGTGGTGGTGCTGCGTACTCTTGGTTGAGTTATGCAGCTGCGGCGTCTTTTTCTTTTTTTTTTTTTTTTTTTTTACATATATAGATAACAGAAAAGAGGAAGGAAAAACAAATGAATAAAAAAAATTCATACACCAGATTACAGGCGTCCTTCTATCATAAAGAATCTGTAAAAGTTGGACTTGATCAGCTATAGGTTGAAGTTTGGGGGGAAACAACTCTGGGGAAGCGAGTGTCAGAGATGCAATTAGGGAAATAAAAGATTTCTGATAGAAGTTCTGCAATATGACAGTGTGACAGTCCAGTCATGAGCGCTACCAGATGCCCGTGTAGCGCGGGGGAAGGCATGGAGAGGTGGCACAATGGACGCAACTTCGTCTGAGCATTTGCCATAAAAGTATCTGTTAAGGGAGGCAACATTCCTTCTTACCTGTAGGGAAGGTAGTTTATTTGTAATAGCAGAGTTATTAATAATTTTAACAGCTTTGTTCTGAATGTTGTCTAATTGTTTTAGTGCAACTTCTCCACGTCCATTCTACAAGGGTGGGTAATATTCCAGCTGATAGCGCACATGACTCTTATAAACTATGACTAACTTCTCGTCAGTGAAGAAGCTACGAACTCTGTACAGTTAACCAAGTTTCTTTTAGGCGTTTTTAGCAAGTAATCTGACATGAGAGGTCCAGCTAAGGGAATTGTTAAGTGAAACACTGAGAATTTCAATACTTTTGGAGACAGGAGTATTAGTAAAGTTGAAGGTAATATAGGAATCTGGCAATATCTTATTGAATTGTATATATTTGGTTTACTAGCATTAAATGAGACAAGGTTATTTTGACCCCATTCTGTGATCCTATATGTCCTGATTTATGGAGATGGCTGTACTGAGTTTGTGAATGGGTGTTTAAGTGTGAATGAACTGTGAAGTGTTGAGTCATCTGTATATGAAGGGATGGGATTATGGGTGACTGATAAGAGATCATTAATGTGAATTAGGAGTAGGGCTGGAGCAAGAACTGATCCTTGTGGCACGCCGGCATTAATCGAGTGGAAATTGGAATATACATCATATACTTTTATCTTTCTGTCGCTGAGATAGGAGGAAATCAGAGGAACAAGAGACTTTAGTCCATAGCAAGGGAGTCTGGACAGCAGGGAATGGTGTCACACTCTGTCAAAAGCTTTAAAAATATCAAGGGCTACTGCATGAGTTTCTCCATGTTGTTCAATTGATTGATGGATGGTGTGAGTCAGGAAATCGAGTATGCCAATGGTGGATCTTTCGTGGCGAAAACCATACTGTTTGTCACTAAGTAAGTTGTTGGATTCAAGGTGTTTAACTATGTGCTAATTCATTACAGTTTCAAATACAGGTACTTTACCAAGAGAAGACGTGATTGCAATTGGTCTGTAATCAAAGGGGTCTGAGGTACTTCATTTCTTGGAATTGGGTGGATATTGGCTTCTTTCCAAGATTTAGGGAATGAAGAAGTACGTATGCATAGACTGAATAATTTAGCTAGAACAGAACCAAGTTCTGGGGAGCACTATTGCAAAACAATTGGAGGAATTCCATCTGGGCCTGGAGCTTTGTTGGTAGGTAAATTGTCTAGAATGGATTTTACGTATCTAGGCTGTATTTTAAGTCAAGCAAAGCCTCACATTTCCCTGCAACTCGCCGTGGGGAAGGTCCCTGGTCCAACCCTAGTGAGTGCTGTCTACTGTAAGGGGGTGTTGGATCCCTACACGGCGTACTGTACCTGTAGGATGGCATCACAACAGCAGAAACTTGGATTATTGCACAGAGTCCGTAACTTCTTCGCCGATGAGCAGTCAGCTATAATTTATAAGAGTCATGTGCGCTCTCAGCTTGAATATTGCTCACCCTTGTGGAATGGTTGTGGAGAGGTTGCATTAAAACAACTAGACAAAATTCAGAACAAAGCTGTTAGAATCATTAACAACCCTGCCATTACATATAAACTACCTCCCCTGCAAGTAAGAAGGAATGTTGCCTCCCTTTCATTATTTTACAGATATTTTTTTGGCAAATGCTCAGATGAAGTTGCGTCCATGGTGCCACCTCTCCATGCCTTCCCTCGTGCTACACGGGCATCTGGTAGCGCTCATGACTGGAATGTCACTCAGCCATATTGCAGAACTTCTGCCTATCAGAATTCTTTCATTCCCCGAACTGCATCTCTCTGGAACTCGCTTCCCCAGAGATGTTTCCCTCCAAATTTCAACTCACAACTGTTCAAGTCTGTTACAGATATTTTATGAACGGAGGACACCAGTAATCTGGTGTATGGATTATTTTTTTGTACTCATTTGTTTTTCCTTCTTCCGTTCTGTTGTTTATAAAAAATAAAAAGTTGCTTACCTGTGGTCGATGGGTGTGCTCGACCAGACAGACAAGGGTTAAGCAGCAACAACAACTGCCAGACTTTTTTGTTGAGTTTAGGAAGGACTTTGAATGACAACGGGGTCAAACAAGACCACGTAAACCCTTCGCTTCTATACTTTTCCATAAATATAATTAAAATCGTCAGGTGGCAAGAAGAAGAGAATATACTAAGGATGTCATCGGGTTCAGAGAAATAAAACAAAAAGTCAATTATTTCTACTTAAAAGCATTATTGTCTTCTCACACTATGTCGCCACTTTCATGTGACCTGACTAAAGGGTTTCAAGGAAGTAATAAATCGTACCACGGCAGTAATGTCAGGTCTCTCTCTAACCCTCTCTCTCTCTCTCTCTCTCATACACACATTAAAGTGAGTAATGTCAGACATATTTCGGCCTAGTAATACTGATCGATTCTCTCTCTCTCTCTCTCTCTCTCTCTCTCTCTCGTCCATCCGAGCTGAAAAAATGGTTTAGGAAATAACCGATACGTCTCCAATAACCTTCAACTCCTTCAATGCAATGACACTTTTCGCCCGGTAATTTTGTGTGTGTGTGTGTGTGTGTGAGAGAGAGAGAGAGAGAGAGAGAGAGAGAGAGAGAGAGAGAGAGAGAGAGAGAGAGAGAATCAATAAATTCCCTCATAACATAAAACGTACCCCCCCCCCTTTTCAATTAAGTCAGAAGCCCTAATTTGATGAGTCTTTTTTTGCCCCAATTTATTTATATGAGAAATTCCCAGTGGAGTCAAATGAATACCACCAGACATTATGAGTTTTCTGTGCCTCTCTCGTTTGATCTTTTGGCTTCGTGTGTGTGTGTGTGTGTGTGTGTGTGTGTGTGTGTGTGTGTGTGTGTGTCTAGTAGTATCTGCAACCCCTGAAAATAAGTAAAACGTAAACCCAGTGGACTGCAGGCTGAAGCACCCCTCTTAAAGCAGTCCACCATCTTCCTGTCCGTGGACATCGAATAAAAGGCCGTTTGTTTAACCTGGCATTTGAGCAACTCGGCCACATCGATGCCACCACACGAAGGCGTCCCTCTTCATTCTGATCATGTGCTTTTCACTTTACTGTTGTTACATTCAGACGATTTGGAAGAGACCTCAGGCAATGAAGTCATTAAAGGACAATGTTCCTAACCCCCGCCTTCATGAGATGGCATCGATATGAGTGGACGGTGGAGCTGCACGGTTATACAAACATCCCTCAGCTTCCTCCCTATCCCCACAATGGAGGAGGTGGGATTCAGGAGAGTAACCAGCTTGCAATTCACTGTGTTCACATTGAGAGGAGTCAGTTAGTTTCTTCTATTTTCTACTATTACTACTACTACTACTACTACCACTGAACTACTACTACTGCTACTACTGGTAGTTTTGGTCTCTCTAAAGCGTAACAATTTCGTTTGGAGACAGCAAAAATAAAATATGAAACAAGCTATTGTAGTGGAAGAATTAATACCATCTGACATTACTGGTTTTCTGTTCGCTCATATTCTGACCTTTTGCTGAGCGCGTTCGTCTGTGTGTGTGTGTGTGTGTGTGTGTGTGTGTGTGTGTGTGTGTGTGTGTGTGTGTGTGTGTGTGTGTGTGTGTGTGTGTGTGTGTGTGTGTGTGTGTGTGTGTGTGTGTGTGTGTGTGTGTGTGTGTGTGTGTGTGTGTTGTAAATGTAGGTCACGTTAATTATCGGCCAGAAAAAAAGAAAAGAAAAAAAGAGATAAAGAATGAAATTATTCATGTTTTATTATTGTCTATACAAGGTCACATCCACAGAAGAGTGCTGTCCTTTTGTCCTCTCTCTCTCTCTCTCTCTCTCTCTCTCTCTCTCTCTCTCTCTCTCACACACACACACACACACACACACACACACACACACACATGACTGACCGAAGGCCTCGTATTTATTATCCTCCTTTCGCTTAAACCAGACGAAAAATTGCGATCTCAACATCTTGAATGCTCTGCTATAACGTGAGATTAAAACCGGAATATTACGCTAGTCACGAAGAAGTGGTACGGAACGGATGTAGAGGTGTAGCATTGTCTTCGCCTGCCAGTGAGCTACGGGAAATTATGCTGCAAAAGGACGAAGACATACCTATCTATTGCCAGACGCCACAACCCCGTAAGGGGTGGCCATTTGCCTTTGAGTTATTTGTTTTACGGGGAGGGGCACTAACCCTTCACCAACCCACTTGTTGACACGTACGGGTACATATGGTTTGGTTATACTGTATGGTTACCACCCAGGGTTGTAAATGGTTTCTTGGCTTACAGGAAACCATTTGGCTTGTCACTCAATGTAAAGCCACTTGTAAAGGAAAGAAAAGCAATACGAAGTGACAGGAAAGATGGGAGAAATAGGAAGAGAGGAGGATGGACACAGAAAAAGAATGATAAAGGCTAAGGAAGAATTAGGCAGCACTACATCAAGTGAGTGGATGATGGTCGCCAAAAAAGAAGTATGAAGTCTTTAACAAATAATGGTATAATTTTATTCAGAGGGCACTGTGTTAAATGAAGATCCCTAATTTTAAATGAAGATCTTTAATTTTACTTATGAGTGTCGCATGAAGGCGCCCAATCAACCCCTTCAGTCCGATTATGTACCTTCTACTTTCATTCCTACTACCTTCAGTTGCATGATGGAGGGACGCCTTCACCGACCGATATAACCGGTCGGTGGATTTGCCTGGTTATTGAAACGTCCCCCAGTTCTCTTCCTATCCCAAAAGGAGGATGGTGGACTGCAGGAGAAGGATATCTTTAATCGGCAGTCCACCGGATTTACATTCAGATGAACCTGAGGTACAACAACAGCCATTACTACTACTACTGCCACTGCTATCTTCAGATTACTTTATTCGGTTGTAGGAGAGAATTGGCTTGTGAAGGGGTTAATGAAGACTGCTTGCAACTACTTCACTACAAGCAGTCTCTCCAAACTTCTAAAGCTTAAACAAAATTATCTGGCGGTGACAAGAAACTGAAAAAAATGTCCGGATGGAAGGGGTTAAGAAGAAAAATAAAACAAAAATCCCCAAATACATTGCTTGTCCCTAACTCATGGTGCCGTCCTCACCCCCACCCCTCCCGAGCTACGAAATCTGTGTAACCATACCAAATCCAAACACAAATTATTTCGGTGCCAAATCGATATTCAAAATAGTCACAGATCTGCTCCCAACGGTTATAACGGCCAACAGAACCAGCCATTACCCCAAAATTGATGAAAACAGTATCCAAAATTCTTCTGCCAGCGTGTCAGCTATGCATGAATTATTCTCATGCTTCGAAATCTGCGTGTGTAGTGAGGCATCCAAAATTTATACATCAAGGAATCTCCGTGTCCAATCAGTATTCAAAATAGCCACACACCCACCTCCCAGTGGCTTTAACGGTCACCCATTAAATTAAACCAAGGAACTAATTAAAATTAGTTTCTAAAATGCCTATGCTAAGAAACCTGCGTGTCTAATGTGTATAAAATATTCATACACTGCGAAATTTGCCTGTCTAATGTAGCATCCCAAATTCGTATACGAGGCAATGTCCGTGTCCAATCCACATTCAAAATGGCCCCACATCTGCCTGCCAACGGTCTTAACGGCCACCAGAACCAGCCATTACTCCAACCCAGGAACTGATTAAGGTGATGGCCAAACCAGGGTAGTGGGAGTGATGGAGTGACCTGCGCTCTGGGGGGCTGGGAACGTATAGTCTTCACCACCGCAAGAAGATCCAGACCTCAGTGCAGCTCCAGCCTTCGTCGGGAAGGGTTGATCGCTCCGCTCTCCGGTCCTGCTCTCGTGGCGCCAGTTGCTTCCCTCGCACATAAGTCCGTGATTAATTATACAGGGAAAATGAAGCTTTTGGTGATAAATCTTTCGTCTCGAGTTGATTAGTGACCGTCTATAATAATGGAAACATAAATAAATGGAGTTTCTTGGGGAATTTCTTGGGTCTTAACGAGTCTGCAGTCTTGGAGCGTCTTGGCTTTTGTGATGGTGGAGTGCGCTGGCGAACTCGAGGCAGAAAATATGATGTTAATTGGGGACTTGAGGAAAAGGTCGTGCTTTCTGTCAATGTGGGTCCTTGCGAATGAATTCCGGTTTATGATGAGGAAAGAAGGACTCTCATTCTCTTACCTCCACACAGTGTTAGACCAGAATAATACATAATGAACTTAAGAAAATGAATAAGGACAAAAATGCAATATGACTGATGAACCACATGTGCATTATACATACCTTACAACGTGCTGCTCATGAAAGTATACAACAAAAACAGTAAGTTTATACAGTAGAGATTGCGAAAGTGTGAATGAATAGATAAAAAAAAAAAAAAAGTTCACATTTTGATACAATGGATTACATGTCGAAATTAAGAAGTGCATAGAAGCTAATTTGCTCTACTCAGACGTGGAAGGAGAAGAAGCGACAGTATCAAATAATGTAAAATTACTTGAAAGAGTAGTACACGGAAAATCATAGTCATCAATCGGTTAATATACTAAAATTAAACAGACTAAAACAATACTTACCCTGCAGCAGTGGTGAAGGAAAGTGATATTTCGTGCTTCATACGCTTAAATTATCGCATAAAAGGGAAGTATTTATTTGCGAAGCACTGTTAAATAAGTACTGTACTGTACTGGATACAAGAAACATTAGTTGACGTAATGATCGACGTTTTAAAAGTATGGAAGAGAATTGAAATGAATATAATTAAGAAACCTTTACCGATGAGAAAAACTCAGAAACTCTACATTAACCTTAATCACAATAATAATGCACTGGAATGGCAATAAGAAAAGACTATGAATTTATGCCTGACTTAAAGTTGACTATAGAGGGTGCAGAGCGAAAATAGAATGACCAAGATAGAATAAAAGGAAATATAGACTCCGGTAAAGAAAATATGACTTCTGTTGACGGAAATAACGTAGAATTACTTCTTTACATAAAATACATATGAAATTGCTGCGTGAGTGGAAATATACCGCATATATGACTTCGTTTATGAAATTATGACTTTACGTAGACTTCGACAGTGAAAATGATGTGAAATGAACTCGTTACTGGAAATGCATATAAAATGACTTCGTTGATAAAAATATAAGTAGTGGCTGCGTTAATGGGTTCGTCAACGGAAATACACATACGGAAACCATTATTTCAAACATGCATATAAAGACAACTGATGGAAATACAAATGAAGAGTTCGATAACGATTTTTAAAGATTCGTTGATGGAAATATAAAAACTCGTTAATGGAATATACGGTACACAAAAATTCAGCAAGATAAGAATAATGCACTGAAATACACAAGCACGGTAATAATACTTTACTTATACAGTTACACAGGAAAATCGTAGTTAATGGAGAAATACACCAAATTCAGCCAACTCAGTGGAATGATACACTAAAATACACGATAACTGATGCGGTGTTTGACTCTTGACGGAAGTGCAGAATGGATGTGATATGGCAGTGCAAAACCTGTAGCCTTTCGGAGTTCCATTAAAGATTACAGTGGCTACGAAATTCAGTATGAAATCTGAAGAAGTGAAACTATACCGGTACTGTGAAATTAACGTGACTCCAAAATTAAGCTGAAAATATGAAACAGCGAAATTTTGAAATGGGTTCCATTAAATAAGGAAGACTAGTTGGTAAAAAATTATAAAGAGTGCAATTTGAGAAGAGTTCATAAATAATATAAAGAATGAAAAAGATCACCGCAGTCGATGCACAGCAGAAGCTGATGATGTAAAGGAGCTAAAAGCAGCTACAAAATTCATGCAAATAAATAAAACAGACGCTACATAGTTCACTGCAAGCTGGCTTAGAAGTACAGTGAAGTGCATAGAAAAGAACACGAAAATATGACAACACAAGCAATTAACTACAAAAGCTAATGAAGTAGTTACAGTGTGTAGTGAACGAAAAAAAAATTGTCAAATACAACAGTAGCCACAAAAGTAACTGCACGCTGAAAAAAATAGAAATTATAAAGAGCACTATAATGTATGACAAAATACCTATCACAACCTTCAGTTCACTCCAAAAACTGATGAAAAAATACATTACGTAGTGAACTGTACATGTATGTAATAAAGTGCTAAAACTACATAATTCACTGTACGCTGATGAAAGTTAGAAAAAGCAAGGACTACTACAAGAAGTTCTCTTTGATAGTTCATGAAGTACAGAAATAAATAGCACGTTGAAAAAGAGATTACAGATGCTACGAGGTTAACTTATACTGGCTGAAAAATGTAGTGAGTGTAAAACCTGATACCATGTACTGACCACCATGTACACCTCCAGGCCTCTGCAAGCACTTCTCCTAGCTGGTAGGTGTACATTAATTAAGATCGATCAGGGGCGAAAGTTAGCCTAATATTCACATCTTACTCATCTCTGCTGGCTACTGTTAAGCAGCTGATTTCTCTGCCATAGATGATTATTGTTGGTTATGATGCGTCAGGGAGGTTAGTGGCAGATGTTCTGTACACTACATGTGAAGTAAACGCAGTGGATAACTAGGTGAACTGCTGTCACAGACAGCACGGTACATGCACACAGATATATATATATATATATATATATATATATATATATATATATATATATATATATATATATATATATATATATAATGTGTCTATATATATTAACGGGCCAATTGCCAAAAGAAAACACCCTACACAACTTACGAAATATATACACTACTCATTTGGAAATATACCGTATACCTTGCGAATAACACAAGACCGATACTCAAAACCAAGACTCACTTGGGTATTTTTCTTTTTATCGAGCACACAACTAATGCTTCACGTGGCGCATACGATACCAGTTTCCAGGTCGAAAGCTATATGTTTCCACAGATATTTTGATGGTAATACAGAAAATGATTTTTTTTTTTTTTGGATAAATCTACATAAATTACGGAAATCTACAAAAAAGTTTACAGAAGTCTGGCAGAAATTTAGCAATCGTAGGAAATATATGCGAACGCAATTATCTTTTTACACTGAAGCAGCTGTCCAAAGAAAGAGAAGATATTCATTTCGTGATTGCATATTGATGTATTAGAGCCTATGGTAGTCAGGAACAAGAGTGCGGCATCACTGTCTCCTCTCATGTCAACTGCTGAGAAATGATGACCTAGGGACTCGGTCAGACATCACCGCACAAGTTTTACGTCAGTGTACCGTGTACGTGCTAAGTTGGGGGACCATAGGACTCTGTATCCTCACGTAGCTTTTTCGATGTTGGATATTTTGTGCCTGCCACACTAGTGCCACGACAGAGAGTAACAGATTAAAAACAAAGCTGAAAAACCGTTTCTGCACATTTACAGTAACTGGTATGTTGCGTACAAAAAGACTTCTCTCCTCTACCACTAGTTTTGATGAAAAAAGAAAAAAAATCACTTCAGATGGTTTCATTGATGAACGAGAGCATTAATAAAATCTTTAAAGATGAGGATGCAGGGGAAGATAGAGTGAAATGAATGAAGTGTACCAACACTGCAAAAAAGGAAAAGAGGTGAGGGTTTTCTGACTGAAACTTCGAAAAAAAAATAAATAAATAAAGTACATAGAGATTGCTCACCAGATTTCTAGTTCATGGAATATTATCTTTAATATTTCCTATATTTTGTAACGATTGTGATATTCACACAACCCAATTTAAGCGTTGTTTGGTTTATACACTGAAATTAAAATGCAGTTATGAAGCCTTATTTATCATGACTTTTACATGTACTTTTTCTTGTCTTGATGGTCAGCGATGATCTACATAAGTTTTCCTAAATATACAGATACTTCGCTACCGAAAGTATAGATATTTAAGGGTCGGCGCCTGACGACAGTGTACATGATAGAGTAATGGTACATGTGTCACTAAAACGCATTTACTCTGACCTGACATCTCTAACACCCTTTTATCCTGGTTAATGGGGTAGCGTAGTCAGACTGAAGTTTTGATTTGTTTAGTAACCAAAGAGATCATTCCTGACTCATGGCCAAGGTTCATTAAATTATGCAACTTGGTATTAAGGTTATGCGAGTGACCAAGTTCCATCAGATGAATATAAACCGACTAAAGTGGTATGCTGGCGGTTACATGTTATGTCCAATTCCGCTACACAGTATTATTCCCTATCAAACGAGAATCAGGGAGTGTCGTCTCGTCGGTTAAGGATGTCTCTAACACCTTTCTATGCGAGTTATTTTGCATATTACTACTTACTATCCACTTCTGTGTTACATATGGTACTGTACATAATTCTAGTACGGTACCACCATAGGATGAGATGGAGAGATGGAGTGGTGAGGTATATGAGAGAGGGGGGGGGGGGGTAAGCTGGGAGCCAGGCAGTGAAATGGCGGGGGACAGGGTGACATGGAGGCGACTTGTGGCCACCCATTACGGGATTGGGGCGTCTGGCAGTAGATAGATAGATAGACCACCACATTTAGCATAGATAACATACAGATTGATATTAACCAGCCGTATCCAGAAATACATCATTAAGACAGAGGTACCGTACGAGGAAGCTTCCCGACGAGAATGTGGGCCAATGAATGACTCCCTTGTACTTCCCCTCCTGTGGAACGAAATGTCCAGCCGTAGCACTATGTTTTCCTGCCACTGAGCTACGTCAAACCAGCTGCAAAGGCGCACAAATCTTGGGCAAGGTAAAATTTAAGCAGGTAAAAAAAAAAGGAAAAGTACATTCGCGGAAGTTTCACAGCCCTGCGACTAACGCCTGTGGTGTGGTGTGGTGAGGTGTGGTGTGGTATGGTGAGGTGAGGTGTGGTGTGGTGTGGTGTGAGAGAACATTAATTTTGACCACCAGCACACGGTACAGTCGGCATCAAAAGTCCTGTCGCCTCTCTTGCCCTCTCTCCATGGGCCATGAAAATTAGTATGGTGACTGCAGCAACGGACACTGATGATTTTATTTGGCTATAGATCACTGTCAGTCGCTGCGGATTTTTGATGTACGTGAAGAGAAAATTAGAAAGGGTGCCAGGAGTTTTGATGGCGATGTACTTAGGGGTTTTGCTGGTAGTTGAAACAGTTATATTAAAACGTGATCCATGATTTGTTTTATATGGTACCTCCTTCAGTCGGGTGACGTCTTTTGCTTTTATTCTTGCTTGTTTCACAGACTTTTATGTAGCTAAGGAGGGTTAGATATCAAACTAACCCAGTTACTGCTAGATATCCTTAATAAACTGAATAAAATGTCTGAATATAGAATTTAAAAAAAATAACGACCACTAGCTGGAAAAGGATATAATATGCGCGCTATGTAACCAGCTATTCTCCATTTACTCTAACGTGACCTAAAACTGTCATCTTGATATCCTGAGTAACAAGAAATTAGCACTAGAATATGATGCTACTCACGAAGAAGTGCTGTGGAAAAGATATAAAGCCGCAGAACTGTGCCGTATTTCTGCCACTGATCTGCGTAAAATAAGCTGCAAAAGGACGAAATTTTTGGTCAAGATAAAGTAAAAATAGCACTGTATATTACCAAGTGTTTCTCTTCAGACTCCTTTCGGTATAGTTAACTCCACCAGACTCATGCTATATTTTTCTAGTTTTTCTTCCTACTTCGAGACGATTTATTCGGCTAAGGAGACCGCCACAGTACTGAAGTGGTACGTCTAAGCTATATTTAACCCTACAGATGAAAAAAATCGTCAGGAGATAAGAGTTACATGATAAATACGCCATCGGAGTGAAGGGGTTAATCTGATACGCATGGATGGCTATGCAAAAATTCACGAATCCAAACTGAGGATTCGTTTTTATTTTGCTGGTTTGTTTTCCACTTAGGCCTATATGAACAAAAGTAGGGGCATTTTGTGTTAGGACATACGTTCGTGAGCATAGTGATATTTCATGTTAACATTCATTTACAGCCTCGCTTTAAATGTCGGGATAGAGTAACCTAGCCCTGGGCCCCTACGCTCCTATGGGGCAGAAAAGGACTGGATGATGGATGGATGGATGAATGGGTGGGTAAATGGATGGATGGATGCATGAATGGGTAGATGAATGGATGGATGCATGAATGGGTAGATGAATGGATGGATGCATGAATGGGTAGATGGATGGATGGATGGATGAATGGTTCACGGTCATTTACATATTTGTGACTGTGATAGCCTACAGTCGAGAGCAGAAATTCACGTCGCCTCTCTATCTGATATAGGCCTAAGCCTGCTTGTCAGTAACATGCCAAATATTTATTCGTCAGTAAAAAAAACTTTATGTATAATTATTTAAAGCACACCTATCGTGTCTTTGCCGTGCGGTGTTCCCACGTCACGGGCTTACCGTATATCATACAAGGAAACGTGGAAGCGAATTTCTTCTGTCGAGTGTAGGCTACGTAGCAGTATAGAGATCTCTTGACTAATATCAAAGTGGTACGCGAAATGAAAAATGTTGAAATTTCCAGTGCTTCCACATCACCATTCATATACCCCACCATAAAACGCTACATGATACTCCATCCATATAGCCTGTTGTATATGAACGCAATATAAATAATTGTTATGGTGCTATGTATTTTCCTGCACATTCCAGTTTGTACATATGTTTGAGTACTTCCCCCAACGCCATGAACGAGTGATTAAAAAACGGCAATTTACATATTCATGACCCCGAATGGCAGGGTTGTTTTTGGTGAATTATGATGTTAATTCGGTCGAAAAATGTAATAGTAACGCTCAACTCTCTCACTACGTGTGTCTTTTTATACCGTGAATCTCACCGAGTATTCATGTGTAGTAGTAGTAGTAGTAATAGTAGTAGTAGCAGTGGTGGTGGTGGTGATGGTGGTGGTGGTGGTAACCTTAGCGAGACAGTCCCGCTTTTTTGACGTCTGTCCCTCTTATTTAATTGCGACTAAAATGTCCCGCTTTTTTAGCAAATTATCTTACGTGTTCCCCTTTTAGAAATTACTATTACATTAGATGTAAGATGACCTTCTTTTATGAGACTGTGATTAGTAAAATTATACATAATCCAAACCAAATGAAATATCGAATTGTTAATATAGAATCTGTTGTACTTGCTAACTGACAACTTTGGTCGGCCATTCACCGTACCATACCGTATGTTCGGAGTTTGTCTAAGACGTTAGTGTTTGATTAGCAGCCTCAGGGTGAGGTGCAGCGCTGTATATATATATATATATATATATATATATATATATATATATATGTATAGATATATATATATATATATATATATATATATATATATACACACACACACACACACACGTGACAATGGCCCGCCTGTAGCTCCAGTAAATCTGGTCACCTTAGGATCATATGAATGTGAACACGGTAGACTGCAAGCTGAAATTGCCGTCCTGCAGCTCACCCTCCACCTTTCACTATCGGTCTGTAATATCGGTGCCACCACACGAAGGAATTCCACTCCACCACCACATTCTATTTAACCCCTTCCACTGCCACAGATCCGTCCTTGGTTGAGTATAGCACTGTGGTGGCGGCATTATGGACGCCTCACTACAAAGACGTACTCAGTTAACACATTTTTAACATGGATATATTGTGCCTAGTTGAAATATTCCCTTAGGTTTATGGAGTTTACACACACACACACACACACACACACACACACACACACACACACACACACACACACACACACACACACACACACACACACACACACACACACACACACACACATCATGGTGACAAAGCTGAGTCGGTAAGAGTATAACATTTTTATCCCCAAATTATTCTATTCACCTGAGGAGAAATTCCCTCGGGTAATAAATAAATAAATAATTAAATAAATGTTCGTTGTGAAAAAAACGGGGCGGTAATGATGACTTTTTATGCGTAGGCTGGAAAAACTCTGCCGTAATTTGAAAAAAAAAAAAAAAAAGTGAAATATTAAGGTATATCTCTTGCGTATGAAGGAAAGAAATAGTTTGGTGGATAAGAGAAAAAAGGAAAATTTTTGTAATTAGTGTATATAAGTTGGACCTAATAATAATACAGAAAACGAGAAATAATGTGGCACTTCTTGTCCGGGTGCAGAATATAAATAAAATAGACTGAGAGAGAGAGAGAGAGAGAGAGAGAGAGAGAGAAGCTAGTATGGTATCGCTAATGACATGTGATTGAATTTGGTAACCTAAATATTAAAGAGTCAGACACATGCTGGGGCAGACAAAGGTATCGTAGGAAATAAGGGAAGAAAATACAGCGCACCGAATGAGCAGGCAAAAAATAAAAGGGAAAAGAAAGAAAGGAAAAGCCCCCCCCCCACACACAAAAAAGATGTCCTTAATGCGATTGGTAAATAGATTTTGTAATGTGAAACTTCCCAGCAATAAAAAAGAAAAAAATGAAGGGAAAAATGATGCACCAGATTCACAAATTGGAGAGAGAGAGAGTTATATCCCTCGTTCGTCAGTATGAGAGAGAGTTATATCTCTCGTTCGTCAGTAACACATAAAAGTGTAATAATTTATTGCCTGGACAAAGCGTAGTCCAATTTTATATATATATATATATATATATATATATATATATATATATATATATATATATATACAGTATAGTATAGCGCAGCGAACTGACAGACGAAAAAAAAGATAATTATGCATGAGATCCATGGGTTTGGTAGATAAACAGATGAAAGACAAAATTTTCCTTGCATGGACAAAGTGAAAACAAAGAAAAGAAAAAACAGCGCACTGAATGTACAGGTATGAATAAAAGACAAGGGAGAAAAATATGTCCTGAATGTTTGCAGTAAATGAATCAGTAAAAGGTGAACATTGTCTTGCCTAGACAAAAAGTATCGTGAAAAAGAAAAGAATAAATAGTGCACCAGGTCGACCAAAAAAAAAAAACAAAAAAAAAAAAACAAGCTCAGAAGTTAAGGCCATAAAATTTTGAGGCCAGGGAGAGGCAAGCCGGATAATGTGCGTCTGTGTGTACACTTATGAACGTAGGTGTGTGTGTGTGTGTGTGTGTGTGTGTGTGTGTGTGTGTGTGTGTGTGAAAGAGAGAGAGAGAGAGAGAGAATTTTTAGGTAAAATTCCGAGGCTTTGGAAGGCAAGCTGGATAATGTGTGAGTCTGTGTACGCTTACGACCGTGTGTGTGTGTGTGTGTGTGTGTGTGTGTGTGTGTGTGTGTGTGTGTGTGTGTGTGTGTGTGTGTGTGTGAATTCCGAGCCAAACAGCGGCAATCCCTACACTTTTATGGTGAAAGGGACCCAGCTGGAAGGCATGCCAGCCGATGTAAACACGTTCTGCTGCTGCCAATGCCCTAAAAAAAAAAAAAAAAAAAAAAAAAGTGGCGTAGGATAGGGGTCATTAGCTTTTAGATTTTTTTTTGGTATAACGACTGAAAGTAAAAAAAAAAAAAACTCCTCCTCTTACTACTACTACAACAGTATACTACTATAAGTACTACTATACTACTACTACCGGTACAACTACTAGTACTACTTTACTATTAACAAAAGGCAGGATGGGGGATATAAGTCTTTATGAAAAATATGGCTGTACTAACAATGAAAAAAAAAAAAAAAAAGGAAGGAGATGCTAATAAATTTGACTATCATCTAGAAATGAAAAAAAAAAAAAAAATGAGGGAGAAGGAATACGAGTCTTTAATAAATTTTTGGATCGAGTGTAAATGCGGTGGGTTGGATTTGTGGTATAATTCCATCCTTAAATAAGGTCACGATGATGATGGTAACTGAGTCTGGGATTTTGCTGCGTGATAATTATTCGTCGTTTTTCGCCATGTCTCAGTCGAAAATATTAACCAGTAATCACACCAAAAGGACTATTATTTTAGCTACGATGTTAATTCCTCCAGTAAGGCGAGTTTTTTTTTTTATCACCCGCCTTTAGCCAGGCGAGGCGATATAGCTTTTGTCGGTGTGTGTGTGAGTGTGTGTGTGTACCCGTTGCAAAAATTTATCGGAAACTTGTGGTGGAATTTTCACCAAACCTTCAGGAAATAGTAACTATGTGGATGTGCTGAAGCCTATTACTTTTGGTGAGGATCTGATAAAAGACGATCGAATGCCAGCCGCCATATACTGTATTTTGTTTCTACTGTAATGAGTAATGAAACGCGGTGACTGGATTCCGTAGAGTTTAGCGAATCTTCTTCCGACTGGTTTGCAAGTACATGAGCTTGTATCTTAGTCGACAGCATAATCTGTCAGGCGATTTCCATTCAACCCCCGAATACTTTTGTTTCATTTTTAATGTTTTCTTACCACTGTATTTGCGTCGGAAAAATCCTTGTAGTGAAGTGGTAGGAAAAAATAATCACCGACTCCTTCACTACGGTAACTATTTGTATTCTTCAGGCCGCCAAGTAACTGTATTCAAATCTGCAGCAACCCCCTCCTAGGCCCGTATTTTAGTCGGTTGCGGAAATTCCCTAACACCTTAAGCGGTTTACTGTGTTTATTATATCATATTGTCCTCTTGTGTTACATAAATACTACCAATATCGCCGTACTCTGTATGAATAACGTCCATAAGGATGTTAACCACCCATATCCAAAAATAAATCACTTCTGAATAGGCGTTAGGGAGCTTCCTGAACCGCCTAGAATACGACTCCTAGTGACTGGGCTGAACATCACTACCAGTACAATATTTCGTGGCCCCCCCCCCAAAAAAAAAAAAAACATTCACAACAAATTTTGGCATTAAGAAAATAACAAAATACCAATATTATGCATAAAAGGCAAAAAGTAAGCTAATTACTGGTATAATGTAAAATAAGATAAGATAGGAGCGCTGGGGAGGGAGAGTTTGCCACTATCGATTTGAAATGCAGTTTGCCTATCAGCGGAAAGAGAGAGAGAGAGAGAGAGAGAGAGAGAGAGAGAGAGAGAGAGGTAAGGTAAGTCCTAGTGTTTGCCAGTATAGCTATTGCCGAGATTACATACTCGGGTAACAGAAAAAAAGGAGAAAAAGTCAAGGGATAGAAACACTGAGGCCACAAAATTTGGTCCTATCGATTTGTAATGGTGTTGTGGCCATCATGCAGAGGGGGGCAGAACGGGGCTCGCCTTCCGTGTTATTAGTCCTCGTTCCCAGCACCGTATTTTCCTGCCTGGCTTTCCACGCACTCATTAGTTTTTACACAGCTCTGCCTTCCACCTAATGCCCGTATTTTTCTTTTTTATGTCAGGGATCTGTGTGCAAGGGATTTTTTTTTTTTTTTCACGGATCTGTGCTTTTTTTTTCTCTCTCCTTTATGCTTTTTTTGTATTTTAGGATGTGACTTTTCGTTCTTGTTGCATGGGATTTTTTTTTTCACGGGTGTATTTTCCCTTCTTGGTGCATGGAAATAAAGGTAATATTTCTTCAGGGATAAGACTTGTTTGTCTTCTTGCTGCATGGATTTTTTTTTCTTTTTTACGGATCTGTGTATTTTCTCTACTGGCACAAGCGAATAAGGTTGTTTCTTCATCTAGCTGCGCATTTTGCTATACTGTATGAAGGGTAGGCTAATTATTGTTTCGAAACTTGCCTGGCGGGATTGTATATTTTTTCTTCAGAGGGGCTTGCACATACTATCTTCTTGCTTCGAGGGAGTAATTATTTTCGACATGATATTATTACTTTTGACATGGATATTCTTATTATGCTGTGCGGTGAATAATTCTGATAAACCAGGCTCCACACACCACATCTTGGCGGTGGTGTGTGGGGCTGGGAAGGAGAACACTTGGCTACACATAAAGGTACCACAGCCTGGTAATTGTGGTGTGTGGGAGTATGAAGGAGAGCTGTATTTTACGGACAGTACTTAAACAGAAAGTCCCACACGCCAAGCTGTAGTACAACCATGAGCAAAAGTTCATGAACATTCCTTTGCCAGCGTTATGTCCTGCCTTCCGTATTTCGCATTCCTTTCCAGGCAACTGAGTACCGGTACCCTTCCGTCTCTTATTCTTTTGCTCTGTGTTTCATATCTCTGTCTCATATAAAAAGTAAATCTAACATCGTATATTGCTACAGCCGGCAGAGAAGCGTCGTCGACAAACTTTAGCTTATGACTGTTCCTTCATGTGGAGCCAGTGTACTTACGAATCTGCATATTCCGCCGTCTTGCTTCAAGAGAATAATTATATTTCGCACGGGTTAGTGTATTGTGCCGTTTTGCTGAGAGGAAGTAAGTGTTACCGGGTACTTTCGCACGGGTTTGTGTATTTTCCCGCCGTGCTATAAGGGATTTTTTTTTTTTTTTTTTCCGCACGGGTTTGTGTATTTTGCCGCCGTGCTATGAGGGAATATATATATATATATTTTTTTTCACGGATTTGTGTACTTTGCCGCCGTGCTATGAGGGAATGGGTAAGTGTTGTTTTCGCACGGGTTTGTGTATTTTGCCGCCGTGCTGTGAGGGAACAAGTGTTATTTTCGCACGAATTTGTGTATTTTGCCGCCGTGCTATGAGGGAATAAGTGTTATTTTCGCACGTGTTTGTGTACTTTTCCGCCGTGCTATGAGGGAATAAGTGTTATTTGCTCACAGGCTTGTGTACTTTGCCGCCGTGCTATGAGGGAACAAATGTTATTTGCGTACGGGTTTGTGTACTTCGCTGCCGTGTTATGAGGAAATGTTATTTTCGCACGCGTTTGTGTACTTTGCCGCTGTGCTATGAGGGAACAAGTGTTAATTGCGCACGGGCTTGTGTATTTTGCCGCCTTGCTTTGAGGGAATGTGCTATTCTCGCACGGGTTTTTGTATTTTGCCGCCTTGCTATGAGGGAATAAGTGTTAGGCTGTTTCGCACAGGTATACTAATTCTGCCGTATTGCTAAGGGAATATTGTTACTTTCTTCAATACTATGACGTCTCATTGTTGTTTACTTCTCCTGCTACAAAACAATTTATTTCATTACAGAGGAGATCCATAGTAGACAGGAGTTAATTAAGCCTGTACCTAATTCCTTTTAATTCTTCGTCTCTCCTGAACAGAATAAAATCGTGCGGCAGTAACAAAAAAAAAAAAAAAAATACGCATCGCACTGAAAAGGCTGCTCTTAAAACTTTTTTTTTTTTTTTTTTTATGTGACCGACTCTGGGCATAGGCTTCACAGCCTGCTTTCAGGGCCCAGTAGTCCTCCTATGTACCGCACACCTCTACATGTCACCACTTCGGCACTAACACCCACCGTTCATACTGAATACATGCTAGGGCTGTCTCATACAGGACTAGTGTATTGGTATTAGCGGGGGTATTTTAACGACATGTCGGCGGGTCTTCTGGTAGATCAATAAAGTCTGATATTTATGAAATTCAAATCCTTAAACTGTTCCCTGCCCCAGCGGGATCTGAACCCGGGTCCGTTAGGACTGCAGGCCAACTCTCTACCGACAACCCTATATTTCTGAAGATCACTTGTACAGCATATATATAATTATCGAACATTTACGGAACATGATATATTTAACCTGCATCCCACATTAGGCAGTGGTATATAGTGTAGTCGGGAATGTTATAGAAAGGTGCTTTTTTTTTTCTACACACACACACACACACACACACACACACACACACACACACACACACACACACACACACACACACACGTGTGTTTTACGTTTATAACCGTACAAATTCCCTCGACATTTTGTTTTGAACTCCTGTCTCCCCCCCTCTCTCTCTCTCTCTCTCTCTCACACACACACACACACACACACACACACACACACACACACACACACACACACACACACACACACACACACACACACACACACACACACACACACACACACACACACACACACACACACACACACACACACACACACACACACACACAAAAGGCGTTTTATTAACATATTCTTCAGAAATTATCGTAAATAATTGAGTTTTTTTTTCACCTTTTAGCTCTAGCCTTTAATAATACAGATCAGTGACCTTATAATGGTTCCACGTGTATTTTTTTATATAATTAATACTGACGTGAGAATTACTTATTAGTTTAATGTACGTGTAATATTTTTGAGACGGGATAATGTTTTTTTTTGTCAGAGACCTGAGAGAGAGAGAGAGAGAGAGAGAGAGAGAGAGAGAGAGAGAGAGAGAGAGAGAATAAGTTGGGTCTGTTTACCTCAGCCACAAGCGCATGAATATTGTCTTTGTGCATGAGGCACGAAATCGATTGGTAAACACGTCACGAGCGGATAACCCTAAGCAGCTTCGTCCCAAACATTATTTGACTCCTATTAATTGTTATTCTTCTTCAACCAGGACCTAAAGAGTAGGGAATCATCTTTTAGTTCCTGCAACGGTGGTTATAATAATAATAATAATAATAATAATAAAAACTTCTCCTTTTACTCTAACTTGGCCTAAAAATGCCATCTCTCCAATTTGAATACCGAGTTGTAACGAAAGATTAGCACAAGATTATGATGCTAGTCACCAGGAAGCGCTGGGGAACGGAATGTCCAGCCGTAGCACTAAAGTTTTCTATCATTGAACTACGCCAGTTAAATTGTAAAAGCACAGAAATCTTGGTTAAGGTAAAGAAGAATGTAGGTGTGGGAGTTTCAGATCAGGGTGTGGTGTGTTGTGTGGTGTGGGAGGGAGATTTTGTGTGTTGTGGTGTAAGAAGGCGGTATGGTAAAATATAATGACTATGTGCTGTGGTGGTGTGTGGTGCGGTGGTGTGTGGCGTGGTGTTGTGTTGTGTTGTGTTGTGTGGGAGGAAGATTTAGTGTGTCGTGGTGTGAGAGGGTGATACTGAAGTAGCCTACCACGTTTACGAAAATCACTTGTAAGAGACAGACAGACAAGGCCACTCAGAAGGATTCACCACTATTAAAAGTGCATAGAAGGATCATAACGTCACTATCATCTCTTGCATAACCCTTTCAGTACTATGGCATCTATTTTATTTTATTTCTGATGCCACCACGAGATTTATTGTATTTACACTTCCCTCGTTGTGAAAAGAAAATAACAACAGCTTGATTATAGTGAAGTTTTCATTATTATTATTATTATTATTATTATTATTATTATTATTATTGGTGTTGTTGTTCCTAATGCTAGACTATTTAGTTTTTTCAGCACTCTCCGTAGCAAAGATAGAATCGATTCCCAATTAACAGCTTAAGTATGATATTATTTTATTCTTCCAAATGCCATGCGGTTTTACTTAGATGCCAGAAGGCGTTACTCTCTCTCTCTCTCTCTGATCTGGCCTATAATGTTTAAAGCTGGCCTAACGATACCTCATAAACTCTCTCTCTCTGTCTTTCTCTCTCTCTCTCTCTCTCTCTGATCTGGCCTATGATGTTTAAAGCTGGCCTAACGTTACCTCATAAATTCTCTCTCTCTCTGGCCTATGATGTTTAAAGCTGCCTAACGTTACCTCAGACTTTCTCTCTCTCTCTCTCTCTCTTTTTTTTTTCTCTCTCTCTCTCTGATCCGGCCTATGATGTTTAAAGGTGGCCTAACGTTACCTCATAAAAACACACACACACTCTCTCTCTCTCTCTGTATATATATATATATATATATATATATATATATATATATATATAAGCATTGAGATCAAGAAGCCTTTACTCTGAAGTTCCCTCGCTCGAACACCAAATTTAGTCACAGTCTGGACCCCCGACATACGTACCCGAACAGAAGATATATCGCATCAGCAAGTAATGGGGGCAGGGGTCGGGAGGAAAACTGTAGTTGGCCTACAGTAGCGAACTTTTTTAGATATCTCAGGCAATTTTGAAGTTACAAGAAAGATAGACACCAATTTGGAAATCGCATAAAAATCCCCAATTATTTTCATTTCAACAGCTTTTCCGTATGTCAAAGAAACGATTTTATATAGGCAGATTAGCGTAACAGCCGGCTGCACAAGAAGTAACGGTCTAAGGCTGCGTGAGTAGCGCAGCAGTATTTTCCGACGATTGCTGAGAGCAACCAGGTTTTGCCTTTTGAAAACAAATAATACCTTCTTTTTAGCTTTATTTTAGGGGGGGAATTTTTGACTGAATCCGAGTCACACTAATACAATACCCTGATCGACGAAACTCTGAATTTCTGATTTCTGATTCGAATCGGAGCACACCGAGAGATTTGGTGAAAGTAATTTTTGTGAGTGAGCAAAAAGCAAGGTCATCATTAACCTGCTAGGCCCCAAGCTCTAGACCTAAAATTAATACAAGAGGAGTATTGGTTATAAGAAGTGTGAGGGAATATTTTTGGTGTAATCTAATAAGTTCTTTTTAGTATTTTCAGGTCAGGAAATCAGAGGAAGAAATGAGCCACATGAGACAATATTCAGCACTGCCTGACTTGCTCGCTGGCTCGAACACGTTCCACAATTTCAGTGTGGACGCCTATTACATGTTTTTTTTTTTTTTTTTTTTAACATGATTTAAAGTAATTTATTCTCGCTTCGACAGTAATATTTTTTTTTTTCTAATTTCACTGCCTTCTCTCGTAATGTGTTTTGAACTAGATGCATTAAAATCTCTCCCTCCCTCTATTATCGTACATTAATTAGTATAACTGTGTCGGTAATAAGCACAAAAAATATACTAGGAAATTATTAAACATGGCTTGTGGTCAATGCCCTGTCGGTAGTAGACAAAGATAGGAGTATGGGATGGATATAATTCTCTCTCTCTCTCTCTCTCTCTCTCTCTCTCTCTCTCTCTCTCTCAGGGCGTTAACTCAGCAACATCATAATTCCCCAGCTTAGAGAAAAATTACTATATAATTAAAAATAATGGCCAGTTCTCGCGTCGGTAGTAATTACAGGAAATATAATTGGGATTGTATAAAGTCATTTGCGTCGCTTATAAATCAGAGTCCTGGCGCGCGAGAATATAGTGTGGAAGAAAACGGAAGAAAATGGGAGCTTAATTTAGGGCGCACGTGTCTAGTTGGAGAGAGAGAGAGAGAGAGAGAGAGAGAGAGAGAGCTTGGTATCACTGTCCGTGGTTGTATGTGCAAACAGCGACAGAGGCGTGTGTGTATGTGCTTATGTCTTTGTGGTTGTAGGCAGGTGGGTGGGTAGGCAGGTAGGTAAGTATAAACTGGTGTGCTATTGTCTGTGTATGTAACACTTTGTATTTGTGGCTGCGTACGTATTTTAGCGAATCTCTATATAAAGACATCTAAGTATGTCTGTGTGTATGCTAGATTGCGTGTGTGTGTGTGTGTGTGTAGAGGCACGTACACTCTACTTTAACAGGTCACAACCCTACCATATACTCCTTAACAATATTATCCTCTACTATTATGAAGCCTTATTACATCAGTTCACTATCCTATATTTCCTCTGCCCATAAAAACTCAATTATCATTCCCATCAGTACATCGTCAATGGTACGTTAGGGGGATTATTCTTTTCCGCTAAAATATAAGAGAGAATTCGAACGCTTATCCCACAAAAAGGGGGTCATGTGGGAGGGAATCCAATCGCCTGTCCCATATAGCAGGATTATAGATGATAATGGCTGATGCCATTTTGATCCGATGAAATGTATTTTTTTTTTTACATTTGCTTTGACTTGTTTATATGCGAAATACTGCCGAATAAAAAACTGAACGGCAATATAAAATAAGATGGTACTTTATTTTTTACTGATACAGGGCCGGATCCAGCATTTTATTAAAGGAGGGGGGGCGTGATTAGCATTTTCATATATATATATATATATATATATATATATATATATATATATATATATATATATATATATATATATATATACAGTATAATCAGACCTCTCTGGTTGCATCTTCTGCTCGCACTAAGACAAATGAAGTGATCGCTGATCATTCATTTTGTAGTCTATTTCGGGGCAATAAAAGGGCCTAGGTTTCACTGAGCCCTAGTCAGTTCCATATTGTAACTTTCTTCAAGGAGACTCAAGAGACTGATATGTTCAGACACTTAAGATACTTAGACAAGGTAGGGATGAAGATGTAACAATATAGATTAGTGAGATGAGTTCCTGATCAAAATTATTGACGACTAACGATGTGAACTTACCATTTTTGCAAGCAAAAAAGTCAATTAGTGAGATTTGGCGCTTGGATGACATTCGCTATTAATAATGAGCTGCAAATCACTATTTCAAAAATAAATATCCTATTCAGCCCTGAGAAAAAATGTAAAATTTTTGTTACACTCATATGATTCATTCCTTTCACTCTGAAAATATACCACACGCAGTGATCACTACCATTACTGTACTAAGGAATAATAAAAATGCGAGAAATTGTTGGGCCTAACTAAAAATTATCGTTGATAATTCGACTCATCAATAATAGCAAAGAAATAACTTCTTCAGCAAAACTAAAAATGACAAAACGTGTAATTTTGTGTGATATGCATTCCTCCTCTAGTGTCATTTTCACTGTGGTTATCAGTATACTGCAAAAAAGCTTACATCTGTGTCACCGTCATCCGACATGTTGACTCTCCAGCTGGCTAAGCTCAAAATTTAGTTAAACGACTAAAATCTGCCCTTCACATTATTACTGCCATACGAAGGGTGATCAGAAAGTAATGACAGTTCGTGCTATAACATGAAAATCTTGAATGATGGGAGGTTGGGGAGCAAGGAGAGTGCAGAGTTGCCTGTCCTTACGAGTTTGAACTTGTCGCCGTATGCCTGACTTTTCTTGTTTTATTGTTGTGAGTGAATGCTTCACTCTTGTTTTTGCTCTCTGGCCAGAAACATGGATTACTCGAAAGATGGCTGCAGGTTCTACATTTTTACGAGGTGGAAACTGGGAAAGAAAGCAACAGAGATTCGAGGGGAATTATTACAAGTTTATCCAGACACTACTCCTTCCCTGGAAACTGTTTCCCGCTGGATTCGTGCTTTCACAGCAGGAAAAACTGAATTGAAAGATGAACAACGCTCTGGACGCCCCCGGACACCCGTGACCGAAGCAACAACTGTCCATGCACGGTCCATCATTGACGAGGATCCAACTGTAACTCTTAGGCTCTTAGCCTTGGAGCTTGATATCAGTTATGGGAGTGCATATGACATCGTGCATGAACAATTACACCTGAGGAAGAAGTGTTGTCGATGGATACCCCATTTGTTGACTGATGAGCAAAAGGCTGAACGGGTGAGGATTTGTCGTGTCTGGCTTGCTGAATTTGAACCAAATGGTCCAAAACGGTTCTCAGATGTTGCTACTGGAGATGAGTGTTGGATTTCATTCTTCACAACCCGTGACAAGCAGTCAAACATGGTGTGGTTGGGCGATGAAGACCCTCGACCTCAGATTTTGAAGGAAGGATTTCGCAGCCGGAAGCGCCTTTTCACCATCTTTTTCAATTCTCAAGGACCAATATGCGTGGATGTGATGCCTGAAAAGTCCACTATCACAGCCCAATACTACACAGACCAGGTCCTTCCACAAGTCTTGGAACACAAGGCCAACACCGCACCAACCCGCCGTCGGTCTCGCCTTTTGCTGCACCACAACAATGCTGCACCCCACAAAGCTCGCCTCACTATGCAGTACCTGGAACAACAAGGTATAACTCTGCTCTCCCACCCACCCTACTCCCCTGACCTGGCTCTCTGTGACTTTTGGTTGTTTCCAAAAATTAAATCTGCCATCACTGGGAAGCAATTTCATCGCATCCAAGACTTGGCACGGACCGTCAATTCAGAACTCCGAAGTATACCGTCTTCAGAGTACCACGCTTGCTTCATGAAGTGGAGAAAGAGAATGGAACGCTGCATAGAGGTTGGAGGGGAGTACTTTGAAGGAATGTGAGTCATAGTTTGATAGTTCTTCATGCTAATAAAAGTTTATGGACTCACTGTCATTTCTTTCTAATCACCCCTTTGCTGCCAACAAGGAAAAATACACTAAGCTTAATCTTTATGTGTGCAAAGTAGAATAAGTAAGTATAATACTTCGCACAAACCTAAAGGATCGCTAAATAAAACACACACACACACACACACACACACACACACACACACACACACACACACACACACACACACTCGTCACCAGGCTTACCATGCAACTGGCATCCTCGAGACAGACTGGCGTATTGTTTACTGTACAAATGCTTGATTCTCATTGGTTAGCTGAGAAGCATGGCCGACTTAGGCAGCCAATTATAATTTAGCATCCTGGTCAGTAAAATTCTGAGGACCACAGCTTCCAACTCTATCCAAAGCGGGATTTTTTAAAGTGCTCAGTATATCACGATCCACATTCAAACTGAACTGTGACATACGAGGTGTGACAAAAAAGAAATGGGACTTTGGCTGCTAATCACACAATTCATCAGCCACACAGTAATGAAGTACATCATAGTGTTGCCCAGCATCTCAGCACTGTATGATATAATCAGCACTTCAATTAACCTATTATCTTTCTTTTCACAGGTGGTTTTGCAGCTCCTGTCAAATGCCCTCTGTCACAGAATGGGCCTTAAGCAAAGGATTAACATCAAGTTCTTGGCAAACTTGGGAGAAACTCCAGCAGAAACCCTTGCCATGCTGAAGGATTTGTACGGACAGAAAACAATGTCCCATACACGTGTCTGTGAGTGGCACAAGATGTTCAGGATGGGGCGGGGTGATGTGGAGGATGACCCAAAACCAGGACGTCCCTCAACAACAAGAAATGATGCCAGCATCCAGAAGGTCAAGGAACTGGTATGGAGTGATCGCAGACTGACGATCAGAATGATGGCTGAGCAACTGGGATTGAATAGGGAGTCAGTGAGGTCCATCTTTTTGGAAGATTTTGGCATGCGGAAGATTTGCACAAAGTTGGTGCCCAAATTGCCCTCCGAGGACCAAAAGACCCACCGTGTGGATGTGTCACAGGACATTTTGGAGCATCACCCAGCCTCATCCTGTGCTCCTTGTGCCACTCATACACACGTGTACGGGATACTGTTTTCTGTCTCCACACATCCTTCAACATAGCAAGGGTTTCTGCTGGAGTTTCTCCCAAGTTTGCCAAAAACCTGATGTTAATCCTTTGCTCAAGGCTCATTCTGTGACAGAGGACACTTGACAGGAGCTACAAAACCACCTGTGAAAAGAAAGATGATAGGTTAATCAAAGTGCTGCTTTTCTCATACAGTGCTGAGATGTTGAGCAACACAAAGATGTACTTCATTACTGTGTGGCTGATGAATTGTGTCATTAGCAGCCAGTGTCCCGTTTCTTTTTTGCCACACCTCGTATACGTTAATGGCGAACGCCACTGTCTTCTTTAAGATATAAGGTTGCCAGTACTGAAGTTCGACTTGCCACATGTACAGAAAGGATGGATGATCAAGAAATGGAAAATGTGAGCGCATTTAATTACCTGGGTAGTGTGTAAGGATGAAAGTTTAGCGGATGAAGTGCTTGAAAGGGTACAAGTAGGAAGAAAGGTTGCTGGTTCTTTTAAAGCAGTGATAAGAAATAGGGAAGTGAGCATGGAAGTAAAATAGTTGCTCCATGACTGTTTTGTGATACTAACTCTAATGCATGGAAGTGAAGCTTGGACCTTGCTGAAAGGACACAAGTCAAGAGTGAGAGCAGTGGAAACGAGTTATTTGAGGAGAGCATGTGGAGCTACGTGGAGAGACAGACTGATAAATGAAGGAACATTGTGGTGTGGATGTAGATGTGATAGAAAGCATTAGGAGAAATACACCGAGGTTGTTTGGCCATGTGGAGAGGATGGAGAGTGAGAGACTAACGAGGAGAGTGCATGAGTGAGGTGGATGGAGGAGAGCGAGGGGGAGGCCGAGGATGAGACGGAGGGATGGAGTGGAGAGGTATATGAGAGGGTGTGTGTGAACGGGGGGGAGGGCAGTGAAATGGCTGGGGATAGGGCGGCATGGAGGAGATTTTTTCCACCCCTTATTGGATTGAGGCTTCTGGCAGTAGATAGAGATAGATTAATGTGAAGTGGCGGTAGCAGCACTTTATCTGGATTCACTAAGCTAGGTCTGATGATGTTCATGGTACCAAGCTGTAGATTTTTTCTTTTTGGCCATTCCCTCTGAACCCAATGTACGAGTAAATCCTTGGCTCTGCTGTCTCACTCACAGAGAATACATGGGAATTTTGTATACCCTGACTGCTGACCCAGTAAAATACACAGAAGTTTCAGGCCCCCATAGAACCAGTGGTGCCCATTGTACTTGATTTTCTTGAGAAGATATGCCAAATTCTGGTATCATTCTTTCAGATGCACAGAATGACCAACAGGTATTGATGCATATATATTACCATTGTGAAGAAGTACCGTACCCGTTTCAGGCTTGTTTTAGATGAATCTATCAAGAGTCTGCATTATTCTGTTTTATAATCTCTGCCAAGTTTCTACACTAGGCCACTTAAGCGATTGTAATAAACCAAAGATCCATCTTTCTTGAAATATGGTGTAAAATCTTTTTCTCTATATCGGTACCAGGAGAAAGCTGGGTTTGTACGTAATAAGTTTTTATCTTTTAATCGGGACCCAAGAGCTCTGCAGCATTTTTGGGGAGACCGATGTCTCTTACTAAATCATTAAATTCATTCTGAGAGAATGGTTGTGGCTCATTGGTTGAACACGTTGGGACCATTTCCGCATCGTCTACGGAAACATTTTCTTCCTGTGAGTGAGTTTCTACACAGTGAAGACTATCAAGTGGTGTAGGGATATGTAGATCAGGTCCATGTGGTACAGGTCTTATTGCTGGTGGAAGATTAAGATAAACAATTTCTTTCCGATTCTTTTCTTGTTGTCTCCTTGAATTTTGCAGGAACAAAAATAACAATCATTACCATGATTTTTGGGCTTCCTCCATATCATCGGAATACCAAAAACAAGGGCCTTCTATTTACCTTTTGTCCACTGTCTTAGTCCCTCAACACAATTAAAGCAGACAGTGAGGGGCTCACTTTTTGTCCTGGTCACCAAGTCTTATTCCACAGTAGGCGTAATAAGTTTTTTTTTTTTTTTTTTAACAAAATCTTATGTTCTGTCTCTGTTCTTGCATTACAAATTATCCACAAATGTAGCAAAAAATATCAGGACTGTTCACACAACCTCTAGGCGCCATACAATGATCGTTAACAGTACAACAAAATTTTAATTTTTCAGAAGAAACAAAAAATAATAAATATCACTATTTCTTTGATAAAATACCACCGTTTTCAATAAATATCACTGTGATAAAACTCCACTGAAAATAATTTGCAAACGCACTAGTCAGCTAATTCAGTCACACCGAGATATGTTTGCTGCACTCCAGTACGGTAGGCTACAGGTATGATTCATCACTGTGTTGTGTTCCCGGTATATTCTGGCTTATTACCAGATAAAATAACTGTGTTGTTATCGCTCGCCTTACCAAGGTGGAGCGATAATGTTTTTACCCGTCTGTGTGTGTGTGTGTGTGTGTGTGTGTGTGTGTGTGTTCCCATTATATCTCATGAAAGGCTTGAGCTATCAACATGAAACCTTCAGGTAACAAGATATGGCCCAAATCTTGGACAAGTTCGAAAATGGGTAGTCGAGGTCAAGGTTAAGGTCACCAAAATGGCTGCCAAAGGTCAACTAGTTTTAATTGCCAGCCTTCAGTACCATTATATTCATGAATGGCTTGAGCTTTCAACATGAAACCTTCAGGGTATCAAGATATGACCTAAATCTTTAATATTACACATAGAAAAAATCAAATTGAAACATATTATGATTGTAATAAAATATCGATATGTAAATAATTACATAGTGCAAAATGTTAAAAAAAAAAAAAAAAACTATATTTGAAAACTAAAAAAAAGTGTTTTGTGAAAAATGTCACGTGATGGGAAAAATGGTTTACATTTTTCGATTCAATACCAAAAAATATATAAAAATTACATGACATTATCAAAACCCTTTTTAAAGTGTATACCTGCACCATTCTTATTCTCATTACTGTTATTATTATTATTATTATAATTCCTCTGCCCACCTTTGGTGGAAAGACACTGAGTGATTGATCTACCGGTATGTCCACATGTGTGTGGGTATACGTGTGTGCCTGTAAAACTTTTCTGGACGTGATATCTACTGAACCCATTGATGGATTTCCACCAAACACTTGTCAGTGATGCTGTATGAGGAATTGATGAACTGAGTAAGTCAGCTAGATGAAGGGCTCAAAGGTCATGGTAATACGGGATTGACTTAGTTTATCCTTGTGGGGATGATATCTCCTGAACCCCTAGACGAATTTCGACCAAACTTTGGTCAGTGATAAAATATGGAGGGTCGATGAGCTGATTAGGTCAGCAAGGTCAAGGGGTCAAAGGCCAACGTCAGTTGACTTAGTTTATCTTTTGGACACAATATTTCCTGAAGTCCTTGACGGACTTCAACCAAACTTTCGTCAGTGATAAAGTAAGAAGGGACAATGAACTGATTTAGTTAACAAAGTCAAGGAATCAAAGGTCAAGGTCATATGGGTGTTGGTGCGATATCCCCTGAACCCCTTGACGGATTTTTATCAAACTTTTGTCAGTGACACAGTATAAAGGGACAATGAACTGATTAAGTCAACAAGGTCAAGGGGTCAAATGTCAAGGTCATATGAGTGTGGGTGTGATATCTCTTGA
>NC_136970.1:26820181-26890181 GCF_032717465.1 Coenobita brevimanus | reverse complement strand
TGCTAGACTCGGACCCTTATGCTCCAAAAAGGTGGTATTATTACTACAGTTAACATCATTACTACTACTACTACTACTACTACTACTACTACTGTTATTACTACTACTACTACTACTACTATTGCTACTACTACTACTACTACTACTACTACTACTGCTACTGCTACTACTACTACTGTTATGATGATGATGATGATGATGATGATTAACTCCACATTCCCTTGAGTTCTTCTTGATATTGTACATATTGTTTTTGGGGGAGGGCAGGGGGGGAAAGATCTAGTAGGCTGGCATCCCAAGACCGTTCGAGATGGATACTTGAAATTTTCAGGATTGATGTATCTTGGTGGCAGGCTTCTTTTGGCACAGAAATGTTTTCTTGGCACTGGCGCTAGCGCGCTAGAACTACTTTTAGCTCTCCTGCACAGCAAAAACCACTGAACCGATTGCTTCGCAAATGTTCCAGTATGTAGTCGTAAACATATGCTAGTGCACCTGGGTATTGATACTGAAATCCAAAAAATACCTTTTGAGATATTAAGGAAAATCAGAATGGCCGCCTCATACCTGAAAGTGCTAAATCGTAAAGTAGCCTATTTGGCCGATTTTGATCAAACTCGGTGGAAATATAGTGGGTCATGAGTGAACTTGATTCCCATTGTATGAATGGCCTTGACCTTGATCTCCAGGTCAAAATCCACAAAATTTTTTGAGTCATACCGAAAGTCCCTTAATATTTGGTCTGCAATGATAATAAAAATATTATCAGAATCTTAAGAGTGTCTACTTTTTAAGATTTTATAACGGTATTTATGACAAATCAATGTTCATTTTAAGCTTTTTGACGATATTTGGACCTACCATCAAAAAGTTGCCCAGAGTGCAGAAAATGCTAATTTTCTGTGTACTGTACATAATTTGCCAAGACGTAGTAGCTTACCATATATGATGTTTAAAACGAAATTACAGATTCTCACATATATAGATCATGGTTAGAACAAAAATCATGACATTAATCTCTGCACATTCAATTAATGTTATCTATGCACATTCAGTTAATGATGTTTTATTAATAATGAGCCATTTACTACAACCACATTTAATACGGTACTGTGTATATTTCAAAGACTGCACCATATCTGACTTACAAGTGGGGATTTTTTTTTTTTAATTCTAATCTGGAATGTGGCATTATTATAAGAAATGTGGAGCTCATTGAATATTGTTTCAGCAGTTTCAGAATTTTAGTCATTATTAGTGTTATTACTACTACTACTGCGATTAGTAGTACTACTAGTAGTAATAGCAGCTGCAGTAGTAGTAGTAGTAGTAGTAGTAGTATTAGCAGCAGCAGCAGCAGCAGCAGCAGCAGCAGATGCAGCAGCAACCCCAGGCTCCTATTAAACGTACACCCAGTGGACTGTAGGCTAAAGTTGCCCTCATCCTGCAGTCCACCATCCTCATTTTAGTGGAGAGGCAAGTAACTGTCGTATGTCTGTATAACCAGGCAGTAGAGTCGTCTGGTTATATCGGTGCCGCCACACGAAGGCGTCCGTCTCCAGTGCCAGAGGGGGTAATATGGGACTGGCAGTTACCATTTACTGTGAATTACTGAAACTGGGAAACGGGCTTCCATTCCATCATCCAGCTTCGGTTGCATGAATAAACTAACCTTATCTGGGGCCATAATAAAAGCGGGAGAGATAATTCATGGCTGGCAATATTTTTTTACAGGCCAATAAAGCAGCCTGGTCACGGAAGTTGAAATTCTGGCTGCCTAAAGCCGATGATTGATTCCTTTATGATGACGTTATGACCTGCGGCGTGATGAGCACGGTATATAACTGATGTCTGATTGCATCTCTCTCTCTCTCTCTCTCTCTCTCTCTTATTTTTTTTTTCGACATCTTCACTAAAACTCTATCCTCCATTTGTCAGGTATTAAATTTTCATCCAGCACCTTTCTACATGTTCCCCCCTCCACCTCGCTCGCCCTCCTCCTCTTTCTCATTTATTTTTCACCCGACATCTGCACAAAACTTCTCTCTCCATTTGTCAGGTATTAATTTTCATGCAACACCTATCGACATGTGCTCCCTCTCGCCTCCCTATCCCACCCCTCCCATCTCTTTCTTGGAGTAAATGTCACCGAAATGCCCTCTTCTCTGGTAAATAAAATCATCTGATGGTACCTAAAACAACGAAAAATTTGCTAATTCTCGGCCAAGACATTACATGAGATAGTAATTAGCCTTTAACAACAGTAGGGCTGAATAAAATCATCTCACGTAAGACAGGATAAAATAAAGGTTGTACATGCAGCCAAAGGGTGAAGATAACGATTAAAACTGCTAGTCATCAGTACGGTTTTTTACATAACACTTTATCCAATAGCCAGATTAGAGAATAAACTGCGCCGTGGTACCCTAAAAAAACTTCAGTAGTGGCAAGCACACACAAGTTTGAAAACAATACATGCTGAAATGGTTAAAATCATCATTGCAGTTCTAGCCACCATTACTTTTCCTTTCCTGCTGTGTAACTGGAGGTCAAACAACATCCAAATACCCACTTCCGTGCATAAATTTAAAAGAAGGTCAACTGAAAACAAAAATTAAATGAAGAGCATAATAACAAGAAGTTGACCATCGCACTGAATCTTAAAATCATCAGTGCATCTCTAACATAACATTCCCTGTCCTATAGCTGAACTCGGGGCCAAATAGCATTGAAATACACTCTGGCCCAGCCCATCTGCCTCCAGTGTGATGCTCAGTCTCAGGATTTGCATACAGCTGGGTATTTCGGGACACTGGAGGAAATTGCCAATGAATAAACATCCACTAGCGTATTGGAAGGCGTTTGGGTCCTATTCGTGTAGTATTGGAACTCATGCAGCCGCCGTTTCTCACATCCGCGGTGCCCCAATAATTATATCAATCTCCATCCGCCCATAAATGGGTCCTGGCTTTTCCACTGACCTCATCTGGTTGTCTGTTTACTCTTGGCAATGTCATGTGAAAAACTGTGCTTTTTAAAACCTAATATTTTTTTCTTTATTAATCTGCCTATCTGTGTTTATCTTCTATCTGTCTACATGTCTATCTGTCTATCTATGGCAGTGTCATTTGGATAAATATTCTATCACATGCCATTAATAAGTCGGAGTACTGCATATTATATCCATCTCCAACCCCCACAAAACTCATCCCGGCATTTTCATTGACCCATATCATCTTTCTACATATATACCGACGTGTTGTATAGAAAATGGTGTTATGCACCTCACTTAAGATATTAAATTTACACTATCCTTCCTTCGTCAAAGCCCACCCTGGATTTTACACTGACTCTGCCACCTATCTATCCGTATATATATATATATATATATATATATATATATATATATATATATATATATATATATATATCTGACAGTGTTATGTAGAAAACTGGCCTTTCTAGCACTCGCTAATACATAATCCTCATCCCGATCCTTACTAACACTAAAAAAGCTTGGGTGCAGTACGGTTCCAGTAACATAATATAGAAATCGCCTAAAAGTTATTCTAAAATTCAAGGATAAAGGTATTGACAATTTGAAGAACAGTAAAAAGTACCAGTATAGTAAATTGTTCAGATGATTTTAAAGAAAATTATGAAAATCCACCCTAACCTTTCCAAATCTGAGGCAAAAATCTGTTTCTACAGTAAAAGAAGTCATGATGGCTTGTCTAATCCCAAACGTCTTAAGATACTGAGAATTGTGTCATCCTCCATCTGCACTAATACTTATCATGGCTTTTCCATTGACTCATAGCACCTCCCTATATATATATCTGGCAATGTCGTGTGAAAAATTGGGCTTTCTCGCTTGTGCCAGTAAGTTACAATATTCCAAATTGATGTGCCACTCAAAACCCCTCCCCTGTAGGTTATACGCAGGGTCCAGCAGGTAAAGCATCGCCTTGGGCCCTCGCTTTAGTATTCAAGAGGCCATTCTCTTGCCAGCTTAGCAAGCTCTTGCACATCTTCTTCAGCGATTTACTGTGAATATTACAATGTAATATTATCGTGTAAATTTTTTATTTTTTATTTATTTATTTATTTATTTTTTTGCTGCTCTTGGATGTCTGCCCTTTCCTCTCCTCCATCCTTCTTTCCTTCCATCCTCTTCTGTCTTTCTTTCCTTCATTTTTTCCTCGTCCTTCTGCCTACGGGTGACTTTACACTCCTTCTGTCTTTCTTTCCTTCATTCCTCTTCGTTCTGCGTGTGGGTGACTCTGCATTGAGTGACAAGCCATTCCTGCACACCAGGAAACCATTTACTATGCTGGGTGGCAATCACATAACTAAATTTTGGCGCCTGGTAGTTTAGTGGGTAATTACCGCACTCCAATCGGATTGAGCCGGTGCAGGTTTATATCCAAGGAATGGTTGGGGTTTATTGCTCACGTAATGCCACTCAAGGATGAGTGAGGCTGGTCACTCTCATCTTAAATGTCAGGACCAACTTGCCCAGCCCCGGGCTCCCACGCTCCACATGAGGCAACGTAGGACTGGATAGTGGATGGATGGATAAATATCAAACAGTGTTCCTAAAGTCTCTCATATACCTTTTTCGTAGTGATTTACGGTACATTTCATATTACATATACCTTGATATTTTTAATATCGATATACTTTTATAAAGTCTCTCAGTCACGGATTACACCTTACTATTCTCTTGGATGTTATCTTTGCTTTTTTAACATCAATATAGTTTGCAAATACATGGACAACAATAGGAATACTTTCAGGCTCTTGCGAATTACTCTCAGCTGAATAAAATCATCTAACATTAGCTAGAATAGAATGAAAGAGTTGCGCTGGCCAAGCGAAGGTTAATTGAAATGGCACTAACACCCTCAGACTCGCTTGGCTCAAAGTCATTTGGCGACAGATGATCATCGGGAGAGAGTTATCTTGATCATGAGAGTTAATATCGCATAAATATTGTACACGAGAATATCAAGGTACCAATTATTGCAGAAAGAAAATTATTAGGAAGAGGTGCTATGGAACCTGCCATTAAAAAAATAATAACTATTTGATTGACCTGTGCAACTGAGATGTATGGGGCGAGTAGGATGTAATTGATACGCGGCTGCTGATTGGCCGCCGATGATGTAAATCTACAGCTCTTCCTATTTTAGCACATATATATTTATATTTTTAAATTCCCTGCAATATAAGCAGCCAGTTTAAATATGGAATAATTTCCGAATCTAAAGAAGTCAAAATTAGCTTTAAAAGTTTACTGTTAAGAAAATTAAAGTTGATTATAAAACTGTATAAAACGATGACTGACGTTTGAAGTAAATTATCCACCCACGGTGTACACCCACGTCTGCGTGTTGCACTGCATCCACCCACAGTTGTACACCTACGTCCGCATGTTGCACTGTAATATCCAACCATGGTGTACACCCACGTCCGCATGTTGCACTACAATACATGCCTGCATTTACTTCATTGGCATCATCAGCGGCCAATCAGCAGCCGCGAATCAAACACACCCTACTCGCCCCAAGATGCACAGGTCAGTCCACAAGAAACCTGTCGCATTCTAGGTGGGATAGGAGATTTCGTTACATCTCTTATTCGGCGATTTATTCTGCACATTACACTTGTTTATCCTCTTGTGATTTACCGGTGGAAAAAATGTTGGTATTAACATTATATAAGTAAGAGAAAATCACGTGTAACAGGCAAAATAAACCACTGGGAAAAAGGTAATAAGAATCCTACCACTCCACTTAATCTATGGCTTGTAAGGTTGCATTGCGAGTGGCTTAAGAAATTTTGCAACACTTTTTCCTTATTGATCTATTCAGAACATTACATATCACTGTCTTTTGAATGTTACTGATTTACACTATGTCGGTACTGAAACGAAATAGGGGGGCCGACCACTGAATTTTTATGAAAAACTTTGAAAAATATCGAAATATTCGAAACTGTGCATGTATGTTCATTACTCATGTTGCCATCATGTCCAGAAACGTTTCCATGATTTTTTTGAATTCCCACGGTTAAAAGGTCCCGCGCGCGCGTCCATGTGACACAACTCAGTCAGCTGACTTACTGTAGGTGGCGCATCAAAATGCATCACGGAAAACAGTTTTTGTAGCTGTATATTGGGCAAAATAGTATGGTTATACCTGGCACGTTTTCTGTGGGTTGTGCGTGCGTGCGTGTGTACTGCCACTGAGGCCCGCCTGCCTCAGTGCCAGTGCCAGTCCCAGCCTTCCCTCAGTAACCCACATGCAGCGAAGGTGTGAGGATGCGAGAGCTTACACTCTCCACCGTCCTGTAATTTGCCCTCTGCCGCTTGTTACAAAAAAAAAAAAAAATGCCTAAAAGGAAGCATAGTACAGTAGGCTAAGGAATGTTTTGAAGGCGAGGAAGACAGCAAATAAAATGACAGAAGGTACATGTCAGGATGTCAAAACTTCCATCACACCAAACATCCTCACGGCCTCACTTGCCGGCCGTGGCCGCATCACCACCAGCACTGCCACCACCTACTCCAGCCACGTTATCTTCACCCAATCAACCGCCAGCAGTTGCTTCAGTATATTACGGACGATTCAGCCCAGACAACATTCCTGAAAAGAAAACTAGCAATGACATCAATTTTCCCAAGCAGAGGTGACAGCAATTTTTTACTGAAAGAAGAATAATAACCGTAGAACAACTCAACGTCATGGCTACATACATGAAATGTCCCAAGAGATGCTGTCAGAAAGCCATAAAAATCACAACTACTTCAAAGGGTTATGACACTGAAGTAGACTTAGTATGTACTGTGTGTGATACAGTTGTGTGTCATATCCCAACTCCTGCTTGCCAAGAAGGAATTAGAATAATGTAATTGCTACATACAATTCTCTGATAACAGTACATTTTTTGATTAACAGCGTTGATGGGACTGCAGCCGATTACCAAGCACCAATTCACACAGATTTGCTCATATTTGTTTTCTCAGATGGATGAACATTATAAACTGATGCAGAAAGGATTCAAGATCATAGAAAAAGTTTGTGCTGACTACTCTGAAGTATTTAGAAGCCACAACGGTATGCAGGACTTAGCAGTATCTTTCGATGGTGCCATCTGGTGATTATGAAACTGGTGCCTTCTAGAACTTCGCTACAGTGGGGAAGGTGGTGCCTTCTGCTACCCTCACCTCGAGCGACTAATACTTTGAAAAAAGGGGGACCAAGTGCCATAGAAGTTATATAAGCTCAGAAATCCATACCATTATGTAATATAACGTGACTGGCAACACTAAATGAATTTTATAATTCAACCATGGAGACAAAGATAGTCACACAAACGGGAGGAAGTGAAGATGTTTACACAATCGGCCCTCCTGAAAAACTGATTTATTTTTAGTTTTTATCAATAGGCTCACACAATTTTTAACCGATCTTAAAGATATTAGGCTCATTTGAAAGAGCATAAAATTTACTACAAAAACGAACAAAATATATATTTTTAAAAATAAATTTAAAGAGACTTTTCAACTGGTTATGTGAGAAAAGAAAAAAAATAATTTTCTTGCCAAATTTAATAGATTTTCAAAATATAGCCAAGGGATTCATAAATATGTTACCCTAATCATATATATATATATATATATATATATATATATATATATATATATAATTCCTTTAAAAACTTCGGAGCTTATCGCATTTGAATTTTTTTAAAAAATCGTTTTTTTTTTTAAATTGCTCAAAAGCTGTTTGCCCAATCATCATGAAATTTTATCACAATAAACGCTATGTATATGCCCATACTGCAAAATTTAAAAATTGGTAAAAAAAAAAAATCCAATTGCCACTCCACTTAATATATGGCTTGTAAGGTTGCATTGCAAGTGGCTCAAGAGATTTTGCAACACTTTTTCCTTAATGATTTATTCAGAACATTGCATATCATTGCCTCATTAATGTTACTGAGTTACACTATGTCGATCCTGAAACGAAATAAGTAACATACATTAAATAACCTATAGGAGAACGTTTAGGTATATCCATAAACATAAATCACTAAAGAAGAGTGAATACTGAATAGTGAACTGAGTAAATTTTTCTACCTGAAGATTGGATTGAAACAGGGATGTGTCATGTCTCCATGACTGTTCAATCTGTACGTGGATGAGGTTATAAAAGAGATACAAGGTAGGGCAGTGGATGTTGGAGTGGCCTTAATGAGAGAGGGCAGTGTTTGGAAACTCCCTGTACTCTTGTTTGCAGATGATACTGTGTTAAGTGAAGACGAAGGGGAGCTGCAAGGCTTGGTGAATGAGTTTGAGAAAGTGTGTAAGAAACGGAATCTAAAGGTGAAAGTAGGGAGGAGTAAAATTATGGTCTTCGAAAGAAATGAAGTCAGTGAATGTACAGTGTGGTTGGATGAGGAGGAAATGGAAGATGTGAGTGCATTTAAGTACTTGGATAATGTGATGAGTAAGGATGGAAGTTTGGAGGGTAAAGTCCTTGAAAAGGTGCAACAAGGAAGAAAAGTTGCTGGTTCCTTGAAAGCAGTGATAAGAAACAGGGAAGTGAGCATGGAAGTGAAAAAGTTACTGCGTAACAGTATTGTTATACCAACTCAAACGTACTGTTTGGAAGTGAAGCTTGGACCTTGTTGGAGGGACAGAAGTCATGAGTGAGAGCAGTGGAAATGAGTTATTTGAGAGGAGCCTGTGGAGTCACATGGAGAGAGAAACTGACAAATGAGGATGTGAAGGAGCGTTGTGGTGTGGATATGGATGTGATAGGAAGCGTTAGGAGAAACACTGAGGTGGTTTGGCCATGTGGAGAGGATGGAGAGTGAGATACTGACGAGGAGAGTGTATGTGAGTGAGGTGGAAGGGGGGAGAGGGAGGGGGAGGCCAAGGATGAGATGGAGGGATGGAGTGGAGAGGTATATGAGAGAGGTGTGTGTGAGCTGGGAGCAGGACAATGAAATGGCGGGGGACAGGGCGACATGGAGGCGATTTGTTTGTGGCCACCCCTTACAGGATTAAGGCGTCTGGCAAGAAACAGATAGACTAAGGAAGAGGTGCTACGAAGCTTACAGACCCACGATGCTGAACTTTAAGACAGGCAGAATGTGTGTGTGTGTGTGTGTGTGTGTGTGTGTGTGTAACTTACATGTCTCGGTAGAGTTTTGCTGAAGGGTGTTTGTGTTTCTTTTGTGTGTGTTTGGGGGGAGGGTTATTTCGGCGTCTGGCTGGTGTATGTAAGGCCAGGCTGGTTCGCTTGTCTTGGAGGCCGATATTGGGTTTAGGTGGATTCTATTCACCCAATGATTTCTACTTTGCTGTCTCTCTGTTGCTGTTTTACTATCTATTTTCTACAGCCGTTTGACCTACTGACTTTTTGCTTTTCTTGTGTCTTACTTCTTGCTATCTACTCTAGGCTAATCCTGTGTACTGTGTTCGCGTCATCTGCTTTCTACCGTTTGCCTTACATACTTTCATTTCCTGTTTGCTTTCATTTTGGTGCCTATACTGTTCCTCTTATACTCTTCTTTGCCTTACCAACTATCAAATACTACAGAAATATAGGTAAACTGTGTTGCTTGTCCTGGATGCTTGGTTTTGCATATTCTGTTTACCGAAGGGCAGATTCGGGCCTGGAGTCCACTGGTTCACATTCAAAGGACCTTGTGATTGCAACTACAACTACAAATTTTGTCCTCTTCTTGAGTTCTTCTTGTTCTTGTTCTTCTCCTTTTTAATTTTCTTTCCTATGTATAATTTTATGTAGTAATTCTGTTTATTCAGTTCTCTGCCTCATCTGCTTTCAACTGCTACTTTTTCCTATATTTGTTTGTTCGCTATTTACTTCGCTATGAACTAGTTTACACTCCTGCTCTCAGGCTGATTCACTATTAAACCTACACACTTCTTATTCTGTAATCTACTTTACGTAGCCTACATATTTAAGTAAACGCTTGCTGCTCTTTGACTGCTTTCATACTTTTTCTGCTGCAAGGGTATTTACTTCCGCTACTTAAGCACTTCACTCCAATGACGTACTATACTATGAATTCTATTACTGGTACAGACAAACGATTTTGTTCAGCTTTGATGAGACATACGACCTTGAGGAATAGATATAGCTTTCACTAAGCCCATCAATACTTGACATCTATCCTGCGCTGAATAAAATCGTCCCTTGGTGTCAAGAATAAAATATTCCCGAAGCTTAAGTTGATCACCTTTGTGCACTTGAGCTGGAAAAAACAGTTGTATGTCTGTTCATTCGTTCGTTCGTCGGAGCTCTAGCGGCCGCAATCATGAACCGATTTTAACGACTGAGGTGTAAATCAATCCTCTCCACCTGACTGTGTCGTTGTCGGTGTGTTCAACACGCTGAGA
The DNA here is from genome assembly GCF_032717465.1 of Coenobita brevimanus. NCBI lineage: Eukaryota > Metazoa > Arthropoda > Malacostraca > Decapoda > Coenobitidae > Coenobita > Coenobita brevimanus. The sequence continues at coordinate 26,879,743 of NC_136970.1, read as the reverse complement.
GCAACGTCAAGGTCACAATGACGAAAACCATCTCTACGGTAATTCCAAGAGCATGGCATAACACTGGTACTGGTAATAATGGAAAGAACGATCAGTGTGCAGTAATTTATGCCCTCAGTACAGTGCTGCAACAACATGCTGGAAAATAAATAAATAAAGAAATATCCCCCCCCCCTTGTCGCTACTTCATTACGTGGTGAAGGCAGGCAGGGAGGTAGGAAAACCGGTAGTTAGGTCGGCAGAAGAACAGGCAGGCAGGTAGGTAAGTCAGGTCATGGGCAAGTATGCAGCAGATAAAACACGCAGGGAAACGGGGACAGGCAGGAAGGTAGGTAGGCAGGTAGGTATGTCAGGAGGGAGGAAGTGAGGTAAGCAGGCAGGGAGGTATGGTAGGTGGGAAGTGGAAATGTACGTTTGTAGGGAGATAGGTAAGTAGGGAATCTTTTATATGCTACAGGAGTAATTTGCAGCCTGATATCTCCCGTAGAATGAATCACAGTCTAACAGAGTGGATGCAAAATCAGAGATCATCGCATCACAGACAGTCCGCTGTACACGACAAAGGTCATGCCAGACTTCGTTTTCGAAACTCTAGCGTGACAATAAGCAGCTAACATAAAAATACGTAATCGGATTAAACGTGTTAAGATCAAGCTTTTCCTGTTCATATGCTACTTACTGCCACTACCTAACATAGTTCTACATTTTTCCCTTCCCTACTTTTACGTCCATGTTTAACTCAGTTCTCCCAACGTTAGCAGCTCTCACAAAAAAGAAAAAACTCCCTAATTAGCTCAGGCCGTATTATCCAAAGCGAAAAGGAAAAACGCCGGGAAAAATGTGGAAATGGCCGGATTACCATGAGTTCAAAGCAAAACAGAGAATTCCCTCACTGCTTTTCCTGAATTCCGAGACGCAGGAATGAGAGACACGCTTTAGGCATTTCTCTTATAAGTTTACCAAAATGTACATGTATTTGCATATTAGTCCTGCCGTCCCTGAGGATTTACATAGCTTACGTGATGACACCCCTTAGTTCAACTGTTATGCTCTCTTTGCTCTAACTTGGCGTAAAATTGCTGTTTCCATCCTGAATGCCGAGTTGTAACAATAGATTAACACCAGAATATGATGCTAGTCATGAAAATGTGGTGCGTGAAACAAGTAGCAAAAAGACGAAAATCTGGGCCAACTTAAGCTGAAACAACCATAGCAGGTTCCCGAGGAACTCTTGCAAAACGATTTACTTTTTTTTCGGTCTTGCTACCCAGGTGATTTCATTTATATCTCTTAGTGGAGGCTTTGGTGCAAGAGACGGATGGCTTCACGTGGTGACACTGTACCACTGAGCTGTTCCACTGCCCCGTTATACAAACACCTCTCAACTCCCTCCCTATACCCCGAAAGCAGGATGGTGGACTGCAGGAAAATGGCCAGTTTCAGCCTGCAGTCCACCGGGTTCACGTTGCACAGGAGCCTGGGGCTACTACAATAAGTGAAGGGGTTACAAGCTCTGGCTCCCTTGTATTCGCTATTAAAAATACGACGACGTTATTATATATTTAATTCCGTTATTCCCACACAATTTTGGCTGGCTTACATGACCACTGCTAGTAGTTTAACTTACGTTTATATGTTACAGTATATTACAGTAGCTATAATGTCGCCTTTAAATTAACCCATTCAACCTGATGATATCGTTCAATTTAATTACAATAATCTCCAGGCGATTTTATTCCACTTAACGATCAGCTGCAGTAGTGAAGGAGTTAATAAAGGCTACGTCGAAGTCCTTTATTCCGAAAAGTCTGTCCAAAGCTGAATTTCATGGTGTGACAGTACCACGAATAAGTGTAAATACGTCACTTTAAGACTTGTATTTCACTCTTGGTGACTCCACACGATTCTATTCAGCACAGGGAAAAAGTCTCTTCCGAATTATGACATTCTTGGGCAACATATAGTACACTTATTTTTTATTTAGCCTAGGAATTACCCCAGTAATCTGTCTTGCTTTTAACATTAAATACGACTTTTACCCCCTCTCTCTCGCTCTCTCTCTCTCTCTCTTTCTCTCTCTCTTGCCATAAATCAGGCTCCAAGGTGAGTAATTTTGTAAGGAAATGTATAATAAATTGTGTGGATCAATGAGGGAGTGAGTGGTGTTGGTGGTTGTTTATTACTAGCCTGATGTCCGTTGGTGGACACTTCCCCCATCCCCATGTTTATCCCCTCCTCCCCTTCCCCTTTACCGTCTTCCATTTCCCTTGCCCTCCTTCCCTCCCTCTCCACGCTTTCCTCTCCCTCTCATGTTGTCGCCTCCTCCCCTCTCCCTCTGTGTTTTCCCCTCCTCCCATTCACCTATACATTTTCACCTCCTTCCCTCTCCCTGTGTTTTCCCCTCCACCCATTCCCCTAAGCATTTTCCCTTCCTCCCCTCCCCATACAAGTTTCCCTTCCACTCCTCAGTCTCACCGTTCTCCCCTCCTCTTCCTTCCCTTGCGTTCTTCCATCCTCCTTTTCCTTCCCACGTTTTCCCCTCCCAGGCCTCTTTCGTATCTACATTTTCTCCTCCTCCAAATTTCTTTCATATTTTCCCCATCCTTCCATTTCTCTACATTTCCTCCTCCTGCCCTTCCACCTACGCTTTTCCTTCTTCTTCCCCTTACGTTTTTCTCTGTCCCCTCTCCCATTCAGTCCCATGATGCATTATATTCTTGCTATGTCTAGTTGATTTTGATAACTGTGAAGAAAGCATCTGCAGTGACGAGGTTATATGAATTCTCCATAAATCCTCCCAAACCTATTTCTCGTCCTAAGCTGAATGAAATCGTCTGAAAACAAAACAAAATAGAAATATATGTCAACAGCAAGGGCAAAATACATTAATACATCAGTAGCAAAAAACAGTACATCAATACGTCAATATTAAGGATAAAACACATTAATTCATCAATAGCAAAAACACAGTACATCAATACGTCAATAGCAAGGATAAAATACATTAATACATCAATAGCAAAAACACAGTACATCAATACGTCAATAGCAAGGATAAAATACATTAATACATCAATAGCAAAAACATGGTACATCAATACATCAAAAGCTACTACATCCCTCTTGAAATTTCTCCACTCCCTTCCCCTCCCACACCTTCACCCCTTACGCACCATATCCCCCCCCTCCTGTTTCCATTCCATACTCTTTAACCATCCGTCCTACAGTCTCCCCTCCTTCTTTCCCCTTCTCTAACCTCGCAGTCACCCGTCTACCCCCTCCCCAACTTTCTTTCATCCTTCCCTCCTCTTTCTTCTTTTCACCTTACTTTAACCCACAGCCCCTCCCCCGCTCCCTCCGCACTCCCCCTAGGTATTTTATTCCTCCTCTGCTTCCCCCCTCCCTCCCCTTTCCCCTCTCCCCCACATCCTTTCCCTCATCCATCTTCTTCTACACGACCCCCTCCCTTTTCTACCCTCAAAAGAGTCCCTTCCCCTTTCCGTCTCCACATCCCCACAACCCCCCTCTCCCCCACTCCAACAGGACACCTTCCCTACCCTCCCAGCATGTTCGTATAATTCTCTCTCTCTCTCTCTCTCTCTCTCAGTCATATCATCAGTTTTCGTCTCGTGGTTCACCTTTCTGTGCCTCTCTCCTTCCATTCTTTTATTATCTATCTATCTATCTATCTATAGCCCGACGCCCTAATCCCGCAAAGGGTGGCCGCAGACAAAACGCCTCCAAGTCACTCTGTCACCCACCATTTGACTCCCCTCCCCCCAACTCACCCCCCCCTCCCTCATATACCTCTCAACTCCATCCCTCCACCTCATCCTCGGTCTACCCCTCCCTCTCCCTCCCTCCACCTCACCTACATACACCCTCTTAGTCAGTCTTTCATTCTCCATTCTCTCCACATGTCCAAACCACCTCAGTGTATTTCTCCTAATCTTTTCAACCACATCCACATCTACCCCACAACGTTCCTTCACTTCTTCATTCGTCAACCTGTCCCTCCACGTCACTCCACATGCTCCTCTCAAGTAACTCATTTCCACTGCTCTCACTCTTGACTTGTTCCCCTCTTGCAAGGTCCATGCCTCGCTTCCATACGTCAGGGTAGGGATCACAATACCATCATGCAGTGACTTCTTAACTTCCATACTCACCTCCCTATTTCTCATCACTGCTTTCAGTGTACCAACAACCTTTCTTCCCTGCTGTACCCTTTCACGTACTTCATCCCCCAAAGTTCCATCCTTACTCATCACACTACCCAAGTACTTGAATGCACTCACATTCTCCATATCCTCACCATCCAACCTCACTGCACACTCTGTGACTTCATTCCTCTCAAACACCATAACTTTACTTTTGTTTACATTAACTTTCAGCTTCCTCCTCCTACACACTGTCCCAAATTCATTCACCAAACCTTGCAACTCCCATTCATCTTCACTCAACAATACTGTATCATCAGCAAACAGCAACACTGGAAGCTTCCAAATCTCACCCTCATTCATTAGGGCCACCCCCACATCCACTGCCCTACCTTGCATCTCCTTTACAACCCCATCCATATATATATTAAACAGCCATGGAGACATCACACACCCCTGTTTCAGTCCCACATTGAGATCAAAGAACTCACTCAGCTCACCATTCACTCGCACCGTAGCCCTAGCTCCCTCGTACATACTCTTCACAGCACTAAACAATTTCCCCTCCACTCCATATATTCTTAATACCTTCCACATACCTTGCCTATCTATTCTGTCATAAGCTTTCTCCAAGTCCATGAAGGCAGCATACACTTTCCTTCCCTTCTCTAAATACTTCTCCACTAAACATCTTAGAACAAATATCTGATCTACACACCCTTTTCCCTTCCTAAATCCCCCTTGTTCTTCTCCAACTAGCTCCTCTGTCATATGCCTAACCTTATCAATGAGTATTCTACCATATATTTTACCAGTCACACTAAGAAGGCAAATACCCCTATGGTTACCACATTCTTCTCTCTCCCCTTTTCCTTTGTACATAGGAACAATTATACCTGATTTCCAGTCCTCTGGAACCCTTCCCTCTTCCCAAGCCAATCTACACAACTTCCATATCCACTCCACAACAATCTCACCCCCATACCTAAGCATTTCACCACACACTCCATTAATTCCTGGGGCCTTTCCCAGCTTAATCTTCTTCATCGCTTCCATTACTTCCGACCTACTGATCTCTTCCTCCCTCCTCTCATCTCTTCTTCTCCCAGCCATTCCCCAACCACTTATACTCACACTGCTCTCACTCTCTACATTCAACAAATCCTCAAAGTGCTCCTTCCATCTCCTCAATTTCTCTCTCTTCTCCACCAACCATCTATTATTCCTATCTTTCACTCCCCTACTATTTCCCCTTTCACACTGCCTTACTTTCTTTACCTCCTTCCAAAACAATTTCTAACTCTCCCTCCATTTCATACTCAGATTCCTCCCAAACTCTTCATCCACTTTCTTCTTACTCTCCTTCACCAGTCTCTTAACCTCCCTTCTCCTGCTCACATATACCTCTCTCTTCTCTCTCTCATCTTCTCCCCTACCTCTACTCGCCAACCATTCACCATATGCCTTCTTCTTTGTTCCACAGCTCGTTTCACCTCATCATTCCACCATGCTGTCCCTTGCACACCCTTTGCATCTCCTCCTCACTCCACAAACCGCCTCACACGCTGCGCTTATCTCTTCCGTGAATATCTTACATACATCTTCCACCCCTTCCATCTGCTCTAGCTCATACCTTCCCAGTCTTTCTTCCACTATGCTCTTATACTCTGTCATTTTCTCACTAACTTGCAATTTCTCCACTCTTCTCACAGGAGCCGCTTCCTCCTGTCTTCCCCTTCGTCTCCTCAACCACTTTCTTTGCAGCTCTACCTTGGCCATCACTAAGTGATGGTCCGAGACTCCATTCCCCCACCCTCTCCACACCCTTGCATCTAACACTTGTCTTCTCATTCGCTCATCCACACACACGTAGTCTATCATTGCCTTTCGTTCAACAAGTTCACCATCCATCCTCCTCATTACTCTCCATGTATACCGGTGGATCATCTTATGACGAAAGTAGGTGTTGGCTATTGCCAACCCCTTACCGGCACAGATGTCCACCAAAGCACTACCATTCCCATCTACTTCAGCTGGCACACCCCACTGACCAACCACTCCATCCACTCGTACATTCCCAACTTTGCCATTCATGTCTCCCATCAACAGCACTCTCTCACTCCTCTCAAACTTGTCCATACATGCTTCTACTCTCGCCCAAAACTCATCTTTCACTCTTGCCACTCGATCCTCTGTTGGAGCATACACACATACAATCGCCCATGCTTGTATACCTAATTTCATCCTCACCCATACAATCCTTGCACCCACTGTTCCATACTCTCTTATATTCTCCTTCCACTTCTTGCTTATCATCAGACATACTCCCTCTCTTGCCCTCTCATTCTCACTGACTCCCGCACATATACCTACACCGTATTCCCATTCTCTCAGCCTTTCACCTTTCCATTTAGTTTCAGTCAATCCACATATATCCACTTTTGCATCCTCAAGCACCTGGACAATCTCTCTCTCTTTCACTTCATCATTCACTCCTCTCACATTCCATGTTCCTACCCTCAGAATGTCCTTTGTCCGTTCCTTAGTCGTCAACGTATGGTCCGTCCGGGTCCGAGGCGCTTTATTTGCTTTTTTAGTTAGTTCTTTTTACGGGGTGGGGCACTAACCCACCACCAACCCTTTTAGTCGCCTCGTACGACAAGCAGGGATACTGGAGGAGTATTCTTGAAACCCCCCTATCTTTAATTCTGCATCTTTTTCACCTCTGCATTCCTTATTTATCTTACTATCCCATTCCTCGCCTTTCTCTTCTTTCTTCTCTCTTCCCCTATTCTGATATAAGCTTTATTCTGTACCCCGTCTCTCTCTCTCTCTCTTTATTCAAAGCCATTTCCCTCCCCATCTTGCCTTATATATTCAGTTCTTACATCCTCTCCTGATTCCCTTTTCCCTGGCCTCTCCCTTCATTTATTATGCTACCTTTAATTTCCGTACCCTCCTTCTTACCCTCTGATGTCTTTATTTATCTTCCTAATTCATTCGTCCCCTCTTTCCCTCTCTTCTCGTCTTCCTATATAGTCTACATTAATTTTTTATCCTCTCTCTCGGTCTGCTTCCTATATAACATACCGCATTTCTCATATCTGTCCTGTCTCTCAATCCGTCTGTCTGTCTGTCTGTAAAACGACATGTAACTCCATCACTACATCCACTTTTTTCCACTCCAGTACGTGCCATTATGGTGTAGGAAAGTGTACCTCAAAAGTGACATGGTATTGCTGTTGTTCTCTCTCTCTCTCTCTCTCTCTCTCTCTCCTCTTCCTGCTGCACTCACCTCTCATTAAGTTTTTCATCATCAACAGCCTCCCTATCAGAAGACTCTGTGTACCTGTCTGTCTCTCTGTCTGTCTATCTATCTCCCAGCTTATTAAATTTCATTTCACTTTGAATTATTAGATTCCCCTCCCCTCCCCTGCTCTCTCTCTCTCTCTCTCTCTCTCTCTCTCTGCTTATTAAACCTCGCTTCTGTACTTTCCTACCCTTATAGAATCACATCCTGTCGCCTTACCAATACCCCATTCACTCCTTCTCCCCCCTCTTCCTTCCCCATTTATCCACATGTTCCGTTCTCTCCTCTTTCATTTCAGCTCTTCCCATATCGACGGTAATCCCTTAATTCTTTTCAGTGACTCCCCCCCCCCCCTCTCTCTCTCACTCTCTCACCAACACCGCAGTTTGGTGTAAGAAACGGCTAATGAAAGTGTCCCGTTCCGGCACGTGAGATCTTTAGCACCAAAAACAATTCCAATATGAGATGATTGACATAACTGATGGTGTTCATACTGTCCAATACCTGAGAGTAAATGTCCCTCACAATGCACAAAAAGAATCTCACGACAGTAATATGACTGTACTGATGGCAAAATGGTGTGTTAGGCTTTATTAACAAAAATTCCACTTATAAAGAAGAATTTAAATAGAGGTCATAACAAAATATTCTGGTCAATTTTGGAGTTACATTTGAGATAGGCTGTGAAACTATATATTTGAGAAGCTACATATTACTTCTCTCTCTCTCATCATGATCATCATATCTCCCTTTTCTTCCCGCGTATAACTTCTTCAAAACTTGTCTAATTCTACCCCCTTCCATATTTCTCCCTCACCTTTCATCAATACTTTTCCTATTTTAGTTCTTTTCTCTTGTTTCTGCTTTGTTTAACATCCCGTTCTGTTTTCCCCTCATTCTCTTCCCCTCCCCCTCCCAGTATAGGGTAGCATATTGTAACTATCATTCTCCAGATGCCAGCTACATTACTCTCTCTCTGTCTCTCTCTGCTTATTAGATTCTATATTGAATTTCGCCTTCCTCTTCTTGCCTTATATTCAATATTAAGTTTCTGCCTCCTGGTGATACTCCCCCCCCCCCGTGTGTGTGTGTGTGTGTGTGTGTGTGTGTGTGTGTGTGTGTGTGTGTGTGTGTGTGTGTGTGTGTGTGTGTGTGTGTGTGTGTGTGTGTGTGTGTGTGTGTGCTTATTAGATTCTGTATTGAATTTCGTCTTCCTCTTCTCGTCTTATTTTCAGTATTAGGTTTCTGCCTCCTGGTGTTACTCCCCCCCCCCTCTCTCTCTCTCTCTCTCTCTCTCCCCTTCCATTTTGAACGTACTAACCATTCTTTCTAAATCTTTCTACTTAACACTACCTCACTTAAGAATAACAAAATTATCGCCAGCTGTAGTATAATCGAGTACAAGGTTGTCCACAAACAGCGTTCAGAGAGTCACCAGGAGGTATCGAATGTGTTGCGTGGATGGCGCAGTCTGCTGGTGTGGGTGTGTCAGTGGGAGTATGAAGTGATTAATGATGCAGGATAGATGCTGATAACGCTAGGCCGTTCGCATAACACACAAATACTCGTTCGGCTGTGTGGAAGTGATATACCTGGACCAGCTAATGAACACTCAATAGGTAAAAGACTGCGATCAGAAAGTTTCATTGCATTTAGTATTTTTATCCCTCTTAAGATCACATGTTTAAAAAGTTAATTGTTGGTTTTATTCAGCTGAGGTAGAGCCATAGGAGCATGAGTGTTAATAGTGATGTAGTTACCGTCTCATGATCGGGGCAACTCAAGTATTGTATCCCAGGTAATGCCGGACCATTTGAGAGAGAGAGAGAGAGAGAGAGAGAGAGAGAGAGAGAGAGAGAGAGAGAGTCACAGGAGCTTGAGTGTCAATACTGGCACCATTAACCGACTCATGGCTGGAACAACACTATCACTGTATTTCCAGCAATGCCAGACAATTTTATTCAGGTGCGTGAGTCACAGGAGCCTGAGTAATATAAACAATAATAACTGGTATCATTTATCGCCTCTAGAGACAAAGTTAGTACTCTATTCCACTAATGTCAGATCATTTTATCCAGCTGCGAGTGGCACAGGAGACTGATATGGCGAAAAATAGCAAAACAATGTAGCAGCATTTTTACTTCCTATATTCTTGTGCCAGGTTTACACCCACTCACTTCAGCGTATCATCTGACTGCAAACTCGCTGACCTAGAATTGAAACGTACTATGTTACCTCATTTTTGAAAACCGTACAACATGTCCTTCCATTACATATATTACTGTGTTGTACAAATGTTCTGTGAGCACATGTGTTACTAAAGTTTTTTCAGCACTAATGATACTATGACATGACTCAGGAAAAAATATGGCCTGGCATTATCTGGAATGGAAATCTCGAATTGTTCAGGCCGTGAGAGGTGTTAATGGTACTGGTATTAACACTGAGGCTCCTATGACTCAGTCTTAGTGGAATGATATTACCTGGCGTTAGCTGAAACAGAACAGCTGAGTTGTGCCGTCCATGTGAGGGTTAATACAACAGCATCACATTGCGGAATTATTTTTATTACATACGTGTATCATGTTTCCACCACTGACACGAGTGTATCACACAACTGTAACTCGGTGAACTTTACCATGGAAATGTAATTACTGGTGTGTTACGCGATGTTGAAAAAACTGCTTTCATTTCATAGTCATATGAACTCACCTTTTAAATAATTTTAGGACAATAGGCTTGTTGAAAAACTTTCGTATAAGAATATTTTCGTATAAGTTTCATTAACCTCATCACTCCAATGATGTCTCTTTCTGTTTATTCTTGCTACCTCCAGGGGATTTTAATCAGCTTAGCAGACTCCGAATTAGATAGAAAGATACAACTAACACCTTCAGTTACAAAAGTCCCTCCAATGCTGAAAAAAATCGTCTGGAAATAGCAAAAACAAAATACAAAGTACGAAAAGGGTTCAGTGATCCATAATTACAGCTACAACCGATATATACTGAAGCACAACTGGTGTGGTTGTAATAAATTCCTTTCTTGGCCTACTTTTCCTGGCATTTTTTTTTTTTTTCCATCTATCACCTGACGCCGGACTCCCGTAAGAGGTGGCCATAGTCAAATCGCCTCCATGTCGCCCTGTCCACTGCCATTTGGCTGCCCTTCCCTCAGCTCACACCTCCCTCTCTGATATACCTCTCCATTGTATCTCTCCAACTCATCCCGGTCTCCCCCTCCCTCTTCCCCCCTCCACCTCACTCACATAAACTCCACGTTTGTCTCTAACTCCATCCTCTCCACATGGCCCAGGGTTGGAAAATAATCTCATTAAAAAATAAAAAATTGTATTTAAATCAGATTTTTAAAAAATCTGTTATTGTTTTTCCAACCCTGTTTATGCCATAGGGAATTCTGTCAAAAGAGTACCATTCTGGGTCTTTTTTCCTCCCACTTGCTGTAATGCGTCCATCAGGCATGATTATACAGTATATCACTGTTCAGGTAAACAGACTTACCCAGTACAAAATTGAAAATAAAAATGTGATTGGGAAGTGGGAGTAAGGCAGTGCACCACAGGCTAGCATTTCTTGATAGGTGGGAGGTTACTCACACTGCCAGATACTGAAGAAAGATGCCAACTTGTCTTTCATATTTTGTCAAATTAGGATCATAATCATTAGATTGAATCATGTTACTGTGTACGGTATACAAAGAAGAAATTAGGTCATATGTTAACACTGAGTATAATCACATTTACTGTTATTATCAAAGAACCTTCTTTCCTCTTTTTTTTTTTAATATTTGCCTTGTAACAAAAGGCAATCACTGGTGCCTTACTTGATCAAGATCAGTACAGGAAGCGTACGGGTCATGCAGACTTGATCAATCTGTACAGTACACATCCATCACATTCTCTGTCTTTGCCATTTTTACCGTATTTATATAAGAAAATCCATTTTGATTTAAATCATGTTTTTTTTTCACTGATTTAAATCAATTTAAATCACATGATTTAAATCATAACAACTCTAACATGGACAAACCACCTCAATGTATTTCTCCTGACACTTTCTGTCATACCCACATCCTCACCAAAATGCTCCATCACTCCCTCATTTGTCAGTCTGTCTCCCCATGTAACTCCACGTGCTAGTCTCAAATAACTAATTTCCACTATTCTCACTCTTGACTTGTGTCCTTCCAATAAGGTCCAAGCTTCGCTTCCATACATCAGAGTTGATATCAGTACCCTCATGCAGCGACTTTTTTTTTTTTTTTTTTTTTTTTTTACTTCCATGCTCACTCTGTTTCTTATCATTGCTTTCAAAGACCAGCAACCATTCTTTCCTGTTGTATCTTTTCAAGTACTTCACCCTCCAAACTTATATCCTTACTCATCACACTACCCAAGTAGTTAAATGCACTCACATTTTCCATTTCCTCATCATCCAACCTCACTGCACATTCAGTGACTTCATTTCCCTCGAAAACCACAACTTTACTCTTCCCTACATTCACCTCTAGATTCCCTTTCTTACACACTCTCCCAAACTCATTCAACAAGCCTTGCAGTTTCTCTTCGTCTTCACTTAACAATACAGTATCATCTACATACAACAAAACAGGAAGTTTTCAAGCCCTTGTGGTAGGTCTCCATATTATAATTGCAAACCATAATAGATAGATAGATAGAGAGACAGATAGAAGCAGGAAGTCAAATGATGAGAAGGTGTTGTGTCTGCGAGAATCGAGCAGTGCTAAGCATGCTTACACACTCTTAACACTGAGGAAAGCTGACGACAGCGGCCAGTAAGGAGATGATGCAGTTAGCTGTCAGCAGTCCTCTTGTGAACAAAGATCTAGTCCACCCACGAGGAACACACGTGACACACCCCTGCTACACCAGAATTTAGGAAAGAGAGCTCAGACGGAGATTAGCCACCGAACAGGCTAGACAGAAGGAGACAAGCGACCCTAGAGAGAGGTCGAGACGGAGATTAGCCTTAGAACAGAGAGAGAGAGAGAGAGAGAGAGAGAGAGAGAGAGAGAGAGAGAGCGAGACAGGGAGGTAGCTACCCGGGACTTATACTCTTTCCATGTGAGAAACCTGTTTAATATTTCTAAGACAAATAAAAATAGTCCCATACTATTCTTTACCTCTCCCGTCACTACATGACATCTGGTGGGGAAACTACTACAAGATATGAAAGCCGCTCGACCACAAGTCTAAAATATACTTCTCTACAAGTAACTACAAAGTCTTTATGACATTTGGTAGCAGCGAACGTATACGAACCTCGTCTACGAATCAACATTAAATTCCTACAAAATATCAAGATTGAAAACAACCAACAACATCAGCTCCTGACAGTATTCTCTCCATCCCCCTCCGTCTCCCAGATCATTACGCTGATGCAGAGGTCAAGAGATCACTCGACGCCTTGCAAGTAGCTTAACGACAAACCAGCAAATCTGCGGACATCGTCTCCGAATTAAAAGCAAATTTCTACAAAAGCAACCGGGACTACAAGATTAGCTTCAGTTCTACATTGAATCCTACAAAATACAGCCTACAGTGCAAATAGTCTTCATCCTACAACGAGTAAATCACAAGAAAAAAAGGACCAAGAATACATCAAGAAAGAAAGAAAACAAACAAACAAACAAACAAACGGGGAGTGAGAGACGACTCACAGCTCATAACCACCAGACCTCACCCTCCTCTCTCTGCTACATCCACCCAACCCCCAACGCTTACGCAGGTGTGAAGAGGTCAGGACGACGAAGCAAACACCAAGTCCATATTCACAACTCATCTTACTCACTCGTCTTCACTCAAGTTACTCATCGCTACTCATTCACTCACCACAGCTACCAGTGTGGGAAGTTGAGGTCATCATGCGTGCTTGCTGAACAGACGCCACGTCAGTCAACACACCACCTGCACCACCACTCACACCACGGTAAAAATTAGTGAGTTACATAGTTACTTCATTCATACAATACACAGTGATAGACAATAAGCTTCTGCACAAACATATAAAACGTGTTGTATAGTTACAACTTAAATTCATATACCTACTTCAATTATCTTCATAATTCAATCATTAAATACTTGCACCAACAATAAATATTCTACACTGTATATATTCATTCATTTAGTATAACATTTATTTACTGTCAACGAGTGTTACCATTTATACCTACATAAAATACGTGTTTCATACATACAACTATACATTATTATATCTACGAAGTAATAAAGAAGATATACCATCACAGTTACTCAGTGAGCAATTAAAAGAACTGTATTAAACATTTATTAATTAAAGCTACCTAGTGGAAACAGATAAATTAACTTACAAAAAAAAAAAAAAAAATGGCCAACACAAATGCCGTTAGCAAGAGTGAACATCTTCAACACAATCGTGAAGACAATGATTTCCACATAGTGCTGACACACATATTACTCACGATAGGTACAGGTGAACAACAAATCAGTGTGTATAGTTAATACTGTATATAGTGTATATATTTTTTATATAAAATAACAAAATATGGGACTATATAATATCATTTTCAGTAATACCTGTGCAATATAAACTAAACTTTAAAAAAGTATCCCAAGAAAATTAGTCAGCAATTATGTAACCATGAACAACATGGAAAAAGTGTACACAAGCAAAGAAAAACAAATACCACATAAACTACAAACAAAAAAGCAAATTGTGTCTCCACAAACAAGTGGCATGACACATCATCACTATCATCGACCGCAGCATATGTTAGGACTGCAGTTATTACAATTATATTACTCCATATTATAATTATGTAACTACAAACAATATGTACCAATTTATGTGACAGTTGCATTAACAAGATGTAACTTTTATGTAACTTTAACTACAATTATGTAACTACAAACGATATGTAACAATTATGTAACGACAAACGATTGCATTATGTTACACTAACTACAATTATGTACCTACAAACGATATGTAACAATTATGTAACGACAAACGATTGCATTATGTTACACTAACTACAATTATGTACTTACAAACGATATGTAACAATTATGTAACGACAAACGATTGCATTATGTTACACTTTGCCAATTATGTAACAGTTGCATTAACAAGATGTAACTTTTATGTAACTTTAACTACAATTATAAGGCCAAGACACTTATGTAATAGTTGCATTAACAAAATGTAACTACAATTATAAGGCCAACACAATTATGCATTAACACAATATAAGTCATACAATTATAGCACAATTCTGTATTACCAGTATCATCATACAAGTTAGGTGAAATATTAGACATTACTAAAGTGATAACTCTATGTAATGTAATAACCTAGCAGTATTACCATTGCACAATTATATGCGTAATATTACTGAATAATCACTATTTACTATGAATATTATATGTATACAATATTCATACAATTATGTTACTTTTACAATATTATATATTTCACTTACTTAGCTTATAAGTTCATTATAATGTGTATGTAGTATGTATTAATATGTTATAACTATTAAATGTCGATGGTACGCCATTTTTGCGCGGCCGAGCAATGTGGTAGGTCTCCATATTATAATTGCAAACCATAATAGATAGATAGATAGAGAGACAGATAGAAGCAGGAAATCAAATGATGAGAAGGTGTTGTGTCTGCGAGAATCGAGCAGTGCTAAGCATGCTTACACACTCTTAACACTGAGGAAAGCTGACGACAGCGGCCAGTAAGGAGATGATGCAGTTAGCTGTCAGCAGTCCTCTTGTGAACAAAGATCTAGTCCACCCACGAGGAACACACGTGACACACCCCTGCTACACCAGAATTTAGGAAAGAGAGCTCAGATGGAGATTAGCCACCGAACAGGCTAGACAGAAGGAGACAAGCGACCCTAGAGAGAGGTCGAGACGGAGATTAGCCTTAGAACAGAGAGAGAGAGAGAGAGCGAGACAGGGAGGTAGCTACCTTCACCTCTAGATTCCCTTTCTTACACACTCTCCCAAACTCATTCAACAAGCCTTGCAGTTTCTCTTCGTCTTCACTTAACAATACAGTATCATCTACATACAACAAAACAGGAAGTTTTCAAGCCCTGACTTCTCTCATTAGGGCCGCTCCAACATCCACTGCCCTACTTTGTATCTCTTTTATAACCCCATCCATGTACAGATTAAACAACCATGGAGACATGACACATCTCTGTTTCAATCCAACATTTAGATAGAAAAATTCGCTCAGTTCACCATCCACATGCACTACAGCCTTAGCGCCCTCTTATGTACTCTGCGGCATTCAACAGCTTCCCATTTACTCCACATATTCTTAATAGTTTCCACATTCTTTGTCTCTCCACTCTGTCATGTGCTTTCTCCAAATCCATGAAGGCCGCATACAACTTCTTTCCCATCTCTAGAAACTTTTCCGCTGAAGACCTTAGGTTGAATATTTGATCTACACAACCTCTTCCTTTCTTAAAACTCCCCTGTTCCTCTCCAACAAATTCCTTTTTTGGTTCCATAACTCTGTCAATAAGTATTTTACCATATACTTTTCCTGGTACACGAAGAAGACAAATGCCCATATGACTATCACACACTTCTTTTCCTCCTTTTCTTTTGTATAGGGGAATAATTATACCTGACTTCCATCTCCGAGGACTCTACCTTCCTACCAGGGCAATCAGCGCATCTTCCTTATTCATTCTACTACAATTACTCCTTTGTGCTTTAGCGTTTCACCACACACTCCATCAATTCCTGGGGCTTTCCTGATTTTGACTTTCTTCATTGCTTCCCCTACTTCCATCCTACTGATCGTTTCCTCCCTTCTCATTTCCCCTCATTCTCGAAGCCATTCCTCAGCCACTTATACTGACATTACTTTCATTCTCTGTTTTCCATAAAGTGTTCTCTCCATCTGCTGACTTTTTCTCCCTTTTCCACTACCAATTTACCATTTTGCTCTTTCACTCCCCTACTGCTTTCTTGATCAACCTGTCTAACTTTCTTTACCTCCTTCCAGAACATTTTCTTACATTCCCTCCAATTTACACCTAATTTTTTTTTCCAAATTCCTAATCCACTCTTTTCTTACATGCTTATACTAATCTTTTCGGCTCTTTTCTTCTCGACAAATAACTCTGTTCTGCCCCTCAGCTTCCTCCATTCCTCTGTTCCCATCCACTCACTATATGCATTCTTTCCTGTCAGCCATATAATGGAGCTGGTGCATCATCAGTGTGTGTGTGTGTGTGTGTGTGTGTGTGTGTGTGTGTGTGTGTGTGTGTGTGTCTGTGTCTGTGTGTGTGTGTGTGTGCTTGCATTACACACAAACCATGACCATAAAAAAAATTAATAATCTCATATTTAATTGCGTTAGTTTAAAATCCATCAGTTGCTGCAGGTCTGTCCTGGATGGAATGAAGTTGCTTCACAGTTGCAAGTACAATTCATAAAAAAAAAAAAAAGTATTGTTTTGAAAAGGTTGATACAGACAGTTCCAAACAAGGCTATATATCTGCATTTAATATAAGTGTAGACCTACTGTATACAGGTATTAAGTTATGAACTATTAGGCCTTCTTAGAGAGGAGGAAAACAAAAGAACTACTTGAAATTTAATGGCAGAGTGTCGACAACCATTGTTTCTTGAACAGAAGCTGAGAAAGACTGCGAATTATTGATAACTATATTCTTTCTTGTGCCTCCTTGTTTCACCCCCCCCCTCTCTCTGCTAATTAAATCTCGTCTCCTCTTCTTATATACATTCCATACTTGTTTCCCTTCCTAATTTCCTTTTCTCTCTCACTGCTTCTCCCTACATTCATTACCTTTCATTTCTGAACCCTATCTCCCCTCTGCATGTCTTATTTATCCTCCTGTTTCTTCCTCCCCTCTGCATTTATCCTCTTGTTTTGCTTTACCCTCTGCATGTCCTATTTATCCTCCTATTTTGTTCTCCCCTCTTTCTCTTTCACTCTCCCTTCCTTCCCCTCTTCCTATACTGTATAGGCTATATCGAAGCAAATCCCTATTTTCTCTTTCCCTTCCTCGCACATTACTTACCCTACCCCCTCTCTCTCATGCTATGATCCTCTTCTCTCTATCTTTCCTTATTCCCCTTCCCTTTCCCCTTCCTTGAGTTCTCTGCAGGTCTCATTTTATTTTTCGTCCAACATCCTATCCTTACCAGGGCCAGCCCCCCCCCCCTCTCTCTCTGCTTATTAAATCTCGTCTCCCTCTCCTTGTTATAATTTTCGTTCATGCCTCCCCTCCTAATTTCCCTTTCTCACCCACATTCTCTCTACATTTATTACCTTTCATTTATGAGCTCGTACTCTCCATCTCATGTCCTATTTATTTTCCTATTTCATTCTCCCTCCATTCCTCTTTCTGTCTCTTTTCCACTTCCTCTCTCTCTCTCTCTCCTCCCATAGCATCCCAATTTTCTCTCTCCTTGCATCATAAACTATGTAATGCCCCCCCTCTCTCTCTCAGGCTATAATCCATTTTTTCTTTTTTCACTCCCTGATCCCCTCCCCCTCTTTCCCTTTCCTTCCATTCCTTATTCTTTTTCTCCCTGCACCAGTCCTCTCTCACATCTTTAATTTTTCATCCTCCACCTGACGACAGGTTCACCAGCCTTCTCTCTCTCTCTCTCTCTCTCTCTCTCTCTCTCTCCTAAACATTTTTCTTTATACTTGATCCAGCTTGCTTAACTGTACACTTACAAAAATAAACTGTAATATCCATATCAAGATTTCTCTCTGCCTATAACCTCCAGCTTTCAAACACAATGCAACCAGGAATCTCGAAATGATAGAGTGGGTGAAATCTAAGTGCCAGATAACAGGGAAATGCCGAGAACTTGGGTCCCGATCTGTTGATGCAGTGTTGCTTGGTGTGTCTCCCCCAAGCCTTGCACACGGACTCACCATGCAACCTCCTTGACCTTACTGACCTAACAGGTTCATCCCACCATCACCATCTTGGCTGGGGTGAGGGACTGAGTCAGATCACTCCTGATGGAGGTTTTGGGTGAAGGGGGGGAACCCACTGGAGCTGGCCAGGTGGGAGAAGAGGAAAGGTGAAAAGCTGGGAGGAGGAGAGAGAAGTAATACGTTGGGGAAGAGATAGGGAAACAGATTGCCTCACCAACCCTAAAAATTCCAACTGGGGATGGATAATCTGGCCCTATCTAAACCCTTACACACCGCCCCCCACACCTCCCCCCAGCTTTTCTCTTCCCCCACCACCCCTGCACATCACTTGCTCATTATTCTCATCGGTTAAGGGCACTCCTTACCCCCCCTCCAGCCACATTATTTATACATATTGACACCCAAGCTTTATATAGGTGTGATATGCAAAATACCATAAATCATTAGAAAAGATGTGCAAGGTGTCCCTAAAACAATGAGAATACATGCCACACACACACACACACACACACACACACACACACACAGGAGAGAAAGAGAGAGGACAGGGGAAAGGTCAGAGATTCCAGGGCCACTCCTGACATGCAGCATTGGCCTACATCCATAGAGAGAGAGGAGAGATGGAGGGAAGCTGGAAGGTGAAAAGAAAGGATGGCTGAAATGAGACTACAGATATACTAAGTTGACTCCAATTGACGAACTCTGACACCTTGACCTTACATAATCAGTTCATTATCCCTTCATACTGTATCCCTGACAAAAGTTTGCTCAAAATCCATCAAGGTGTTCAAGAGATATTGCTCCCACACCCATATGACCTTGACCTTTGACCCCTTGACCTTGTTGAAATAACTAGTTCATTGCCCCTTCACACTGTATCACTGACAAAAGTTAGACTGAGATCCGTCAAGGGGTTCAGGAGATATCGCACTCACACCCATGACCTAGACCTTTGACCCCTTGAATTAGCTGACCTAATCAGTTCATTATCCCTTCATAAGTTACTGTATCAGTGACAAAAGTTTGTTCAAAATCCACATGGGGTTCTGGAGATATTACGCCCACACCCATATGACCCAGACCATTTTTTTTTTTTTTTTAATGTGTCCAACTCTGGGTAAGAACTTCAAAGCCTATTTCTCAGGACAGTTGCCTATTCCAAAGCCCAATAGTCCTCCTACACCTCCACGTCACCACTTTGTCACTAACACCCACCGTCCATACTGAATACATGCTAAGGCTGTCTCATGCAGGACTGGTGTATTGGCATTAGCAGGAGTATTTTTAAAACATGTTGGTGGGTCTTCTGGTAGATCAGGGAAGTCTGCTTTTCTGAAATTCAAATCCTTAAACTGTTTCCTGCCTCAGCCGGAATTCAAACCTGGGTCCATTATGACTGCAGGCCGCCTCTCTACTGATTCAACCACTGCTTCCCAGGCAAAAGTTTGGCTGATATCTGCCAAGGGGTTCAGGGGATATCACGTCCACAATCTAAGTTAACCTTTGACTCCTTGACCTAATCAGTCCACACTCTTATTGCATCTCTGACAAGAGTGGTGGAAAGCTGTCAATGGGTTCAAGAGATATTGCGTCCAGAAGAGTTATGGATGCAAGATGGACCCACACATGCACAGACGGAGAGACCAAATCACTTCATGCCTCCTCCACCATAGGTGGGTGGAGGTATGAAGATCGTATTATAGCACTATATCACAAAATGAATGAATCTTGATGTTAGCTCTCTTTTGTTTACTTTCTTTTTTTCTGGAAAAGGCAACCATTTTTGCTGGCTTTAGCCTCTCGTGTGTGTTTGTGTGTGTGTGTGTGTGTGTGTGTGTGTGTGTGTGTGTGTTACTGCATGGTCCACTTCTCATGTACTGTCACCTCTGCGATCCAGACTTTTATGTGGTCAAAAGGGGCAGAAATCAAGTCACTATTGATGACCACTGTGTGCTGGAACAGTCGGGAACTCAGATTGACGGAGACTCTCTCCCACTAGTGGCCTCTTCGGTTGCATTTATTACGTTTCAAGTGGTCAAGTTAAGAGTGGTAGCATGCCAAAATGACAGGGCCAGTCTCCAACTAGGCCAACCCAAGCCCAACCTTCACAATTTACCCAAAATGCTTGTAAGGTTTCACATTAACAAACTACTAGGCAAGCTCTATACCACCAGTTCTCAAGTGTTATACAAACAATAAAGTTCGAGTGGGAGGGAATGTGTATTAACCCGCGGCGTCCCGTCGACGTTCTTTTACGTCCACACGTTTTGTCACTGCCAATCCCATCGACGTACATAAACGCGAAAAAATTGCAAGGTCCCTAATTTGCACAATTTTCAGTTTTGCGAGTCATTTTTGGTACGTATACACGTGACACCTTCCTCAACAAAATGCCAGGCAGGGACAATGCCTTACCCAGCATGACCTCCTCCCCCCCCCTGCATGCCATTGTCTCAGCAATTCACCTGTTATCAGTGACCTGGCCAGTATAGCCATGTCATGCCACGGTACGAAATTCAGGGCCAGAGTGATTCCCCAATCAATGACAATGTGGAGGACAAACTTTACATAGCATTAGAGGAAGAAACAGTCAGAAATGATGAGCAGGTAATGTGGCAAAAAAAGGTCAGGTATTAGTGAGTGAAACAATGCTTATAATGCCCATATTACTGCTTGAAAACCAATATACTCTTGTACTACATATAAATTCTTAACAGTAGATAAATAAATACCGTTTATGAGTGGTGTGAAATAGTTATCCTCCCATAGAACTCGTTTTCTTTGGTGCCAGCCTGATAGAAAACCCAGTAAGGTAAGGAGGCACTCCTACCTGTAATGAGTATTTTAAACCTCAGGTGAGCGATTTCTCTATGAATTTTCGATGTTTCTCACCAAAAGCGAAGGTTTGAGCCAAAAATTTTTTTTTCCTAAAATGGTCGGGATTGGGGGGAGTCAGTGGTGGAAAAGTGGTCGGGATGGGGCGGGTTAACAAGACCAAAAGGTAGAAATCTTCCCCAGCTACTTGCTTTACAGATTAAACCTGAATCAGTTGGCACTTTGTTAAAAAAAAAACAGATATATATATATATATATATATATATATATATATATATATATATATATATGTATATATACAGTATATGGTCCTAATATCAAAGCCACAAAACTTAGCTCCTTTGTCCCAGTCCAATAGGTTCCTTCATAATCATCCTTCTGAGCACATGGTTCACTGGTCCAGTCCTCTGCCACTCCCGACCTTGACTTCCACACTGGGACCTTGACTCACTCACTGGGACTTCGACCTCCACACTTGAATTTTGACTCACTCACTGGTACTTCGACCTCCACACTTGGACCCGCTAGAAGTTAATATGTATAATGAATAACTATTCTTCCCAGTGCAAGTAATCCCTTCACATGATCAGGAAAGTCTCATAATAAAGAATCATAAGTTACAACACTCGGCATCTCAAGTAATAACAGAATACCACATGGCACTACAGACACATGGGTCTGCTCAAAATAATACTTATTGTAGGGATAACACGGAAGAGAAAGTACTATAACAAATACAGTAAGCATGAATAACTTTTAACTCTAACCATGAAAATCATCAATGCATCAATATAATTGTGCCTCACAAAGTAACTAAGTGAACATTAATGCACAACATAGCCCTAATAAGTATTGAACTGCAAAGTCATCTTAACACATTAACAGTTTACAGTTCCAGGGCACCTGATATTTGGCCCACAAAAATCACCCATTTATCTGAGAGTCAGACAGAACTAGCTAGCATTCTCGTATTCCAATTACACACTAAATATACAGTACAGTACACAAATATATGGGAAATACCTCACTATTCAGCTCACAGGATACCAGAGTGATAAGCGGGAAACTCGGGACTCCCTTTTCCAATGGCTAATGGCATCACCATTACACACTTCCTGAGGAACGACAGCACTTGATTCTACCCGAGTCCATTTCATCACTGTTATCACTCGTGGGATATCACTATTCGCGCTTCATCATGTTAAACATCAATATCAAATTACTTATAGAATTCCTTGGGGGGGGGGGATGACGACAGTACCGACCATCCGTAACCTATCACGTCCGTTGAGCGAGTGAAACACGCCAAAACTGCGTGATGGAAAGGGGGAGGGGGGGGTGACGGCTTACGCTATTAAAAATTTTTGTTATTACAGACTCGTGATAGACTCAATGTGATGTCTTTCCCCTTACAACCAATTACCCGAAAAAAATGACGTTCTCTATAATAACTACTCAACAACACCTCTCTCTTTATACCCTTACATCGAAAAACAATAAAAATCATCGTGCTTACTTCACTTTGCACACGCGTATACAGTATTATGCTGGATTACGTGACCAAAGGCACATGTTCCCATCTCACTCTAGTTTTTATATTATAAAGAGACTTAATACTAATAAATTACAGTAGGGAAAAAAATGACTTAGCAACTAGGTAACTTAATCTATGTTCTGATTACGTCCGCATGGAAACAGCCATGCCCCGGCCACACTCAAGTATCCGAACTCTTGGTCATATAAATTGAACTCTATAGAACTCATTATCACTTCCGGGCATTACACTCACAAACATACGTACAAAAAGTATTTGCATGATTCTGTCCTCAGTGTTACATGCAGAACTTTACTGGGTCTGTTTGCACTCTGTTCTCACAATTAAACATAAAACATGAATAAAACAATACTGTGTTTGCTTGACCCAACTCCCACAACAATGGACGAAAGTTCACTGCAATTATTTTTAGTTTTCATGGCCCTATTCTATAAATATTTTGGGGAAAAATGATAAAGAAAAACTGCACGACGTCACCTACGTGATTCTTGACAAAAGATCACTAAAGTAGGTGTTCAATCTGCACGACCCCACTTTCAAAACATGTGATGGAATAGTAACAAAAAAGTGCTCACTTTGAAACAGCCTAACCTTGGAATAAATTATATATATATATATATATATATATATATATATATATATATATTAGTAGGTACGGTATTCAGTTTGCATAATAACTCAAAATGATACATGAGATAAAAATTAGAATTGTGCATAACGACATTGGAAATTATCAAATAATTCATAAGTTACCGTACCAAATCTGCATGACCCAACCCTCAGGAGAGAGAGAGAGAGAGAGAGAGAGAGAGAGAGAGAGAGAGAGAGAGAGAGAATTATTCGAATGGCTAGGCATCAAACTGGTAGTAGGTTTGCTTCACATTTTATGTCTCGCTTGTATACCATCATAATTAATTATTAAGTCCACGAACCTTGCAAAGTCCATACTAACTCCATCCATCGGCGAAGGAAATTAGGGGAATTATAGAGAAATTTGAAAGGTTCGACACAACCACCAGCAGTACATAAATGCGCCGTTAATGCAAGTGTAAACCTACTTCTTATTTTTATCAATTCTTTCTCAGCTAATTAATGACCAAACTTCCATATCACTGAAACAGGGTCTAATTTATCGTTGAATATTCTAAAAATCATATGAACTTCGTTTCATACTATAATATGGGAAATAAATGTAATGTATTGTGTTCAGGATGATGGCAAAGGCTCGGTTTTTCACAGAAAACTTGGACAAAATATTTCAAAATAAACTATAGTAGGAAAAAAAAAAAATGCCTATAATGGTGTCTTGAAAACGATATTTGCGTATGTAAATAATGGAAATGAATGTTATTTAAAAGTAAGTAGAGAAATATATAGAGCTAATTATAAGGAGTGGATTGAGATTATAAGGGAAAAGGATAAATGATAACAGGCACATTTGCTCACTGAGGACGGCATGTTACACACAGGCTGAATAAAATCGTCTGGTGGTGGCAAGAACAGGGTCATATCCTCGTGGGCTTAGAAGTCTCCCTGACACCTCATAAATAACCTGAATCATGACTTCCTATTTCTAGTTCGTTTTTGCTGCCTGCACACGATTTTATTCAACGTAGGGGAGATTTTTCAAAATGGAAAGGTTAGACAATTATAACATTCAATTAACCCCCCTTGGTGATATAGTAGGCTTCTTAGCACTTTCTCCTAGCTATTTAGTTTACAATAAACACCACACAATTTTCATCTGTGTTCTTTACATCGCTTTAATATCGACAAAGTTTTCATCAATAAAATACGAGAGGAGCAATGCGCAGAATAAATCGCTGTGGAAGAGGTGCTACAAAGCCTCTTATACTGCCTAAAATATGCCCCATGTGCTTAAGAGCCTCACCCTAACCTCAAATCTTATGACTTTAAAGGCGAGTTCATGAAATCTTTCAATTAATTTTTGCCAGGCACCTCTCTCTCTCTCTCTCTCTCTCTCTCTCTCTCTCACGCTTTTCATTCGCCTCCCAAAACTCTCTGCCATTCTGTCCAAGAACTTGATTTTTATTTTCTTCCTTTTACCACCAGACAATTTTATTCAGCTCAGACGAGACTGGGGGATATATAGCCTTCGTGAGAGAGAGAGAGAGAGAGAGAGAGAGAGAGAGAGAGAGAGAGAGAGAGAGAGAGAGAGAGAGAGAGAGAGAGAGAGAGTGAGTGCCAGTGTAGGTGGTGAAGGTAGGTTCATCAGCATTTTCTTGGGTATATACTGCCAGCCACTCATCATGCCACGCTTTTCATTCGCCTCCAGGAACTCACACAAAACGCTCTTTTGCTTTGGATTCATTGCAGCTTATTCAAAGTCGGCCCAGTAAAAGCATCGCATTTATTACATTTGAATTTACTTGTGTTATATCTGAGCACAGTTAATGAACACATAATTTTTTTGTTGATTTGGAGAAGGAATAATTTTGTCAGAGACCCTAGGGAGGTGGTGAAGTGGCCAGTGAGAAAGCTTGGGATCTAGGAGTGGTTGGTTAGAGGTGCTGTGGGTATGTATGTGGGTACTTGTACCCTGGTGAGAGTGAATGGAGATTTGAGTATTGAGTTTTCCGTGAATGTTGGTGTACATCAGGGGTCAGTTTGGAGCCTCTTAGTGTTTATCATGGTGACTGAAGCCCTCTCACGCGACTTCAGAAATGGACTTCCGTGGGAGATGTATGCCAATGATTTGGTGTTGACTGCAGAAAATGAAAGGGAGGCGGAGAAAATATTTAGAAAGTAGAGTGATGGTATGGGGCACAGGGGCTTGAAAATAAATGCAGATAAAACAACAGTGATGATATCTAGGGCCGGTGGCGGTAGCCTACTGTCCCAGAAGAGAGGGAGTGGCCATACAGTATGTGGTTTGCCACATGGGCATGGGAAGTAATTCCATCTTTTGCAGTATTTGTGACAAGTGGGTGCATCAGAGATGTTGTGGTATAAAAGGTAGACTGGTAAATAATAGTGATTTCGTTTGTATGGTGTGCCGAGGAGAGCATATGGAGATTGTCAGACGTGAAAAGACTGATCTTGCTGGTGAGTCTCTTGAATGTGTGGAAGAGTTTTGTTACTTGGGAGACATGTTATGTGCTGGAGGTGGGGCTGGAGCTACCTCTGTGGCTAGAGTGACGAGTGGCTGGAAGAAGTTCAGGAAGGTATTGCCTCTCCTGTCTCTGAGAGGGCTCTCCATCCATGCTAAGGGATCTTTGTATGCAGCATGTGTTCAGAGTGTAATGTTGTATGGTAGTGAAGCCTGGACAGTAAAAGAAGAGGATATTCGTAGACTCAAATGTACAGAAATGACAGTGATTAGGTGGATGTGCAGTGCGACCTTGAATGTGAGGCCAGGGGGAGCTAGGTTTACGACTAAAAAGTTGAGAAGGATGGGACTGGAATGTATTGGTGTTATGATGAGGAAGGGTAGATTGAGATGGTTTGGGCGTGTGGAAAGGAGGGGGGATGACAGTTAGATGCAGAGTGAGAACTGTGAACACTGGGGGTAGGGGTGGGAGAAGCAGACCGAGGAAGACCTAGGATGAGGTCAAATAATGTGACCTCAGGGAAGAGGGACTGAATAGGGAGGTTGCCAGAGATGGACCAGCATGGTGAGTCGTCATTTGGTAACCAATACCGATGCAGGCAAGCATGTTGGAGCCTTGATAAACGAAGCGAAACACACACACACACACACACACACACACACACACACACACACACACACACACACACACACACACACTACACGTGTGTGTGTGTGTGTGTGTGTGTGTGTGTGTGTGTGTGTGTGTGTGTGTGTGTGTGTGTGTGTTCTTTGAAATTCATCATTTCTCTTGTACTTTATCGTTCTTTACCTTTTAATTGCGTGGTCACAATTTTGAACCAAAAAAGAATACTCTAGTAACATTTCACCAGGGAACCTACCTCAGTAAAAAGAATATGTTAGTCACACTTCGCCAAGCAGCCTATGTAACGGGTAATAAACATTTTTTTTTTTTTTTACAAACTGGCAGCAATTTTACTCCAATTACGTGAGATAAATATTTAAAAAGGGCTATTTTTTCTTGATGTGGGGTACGTAAGGATAGGTACCGTACATTCATTAGCTTAAGATGTTTCAATGAATTCTCTCATTTTCAGGTGATGTACAAAGAGGGTGTAATAAGTTCATTACCAAACATAGAACTAAACAGGAAAAGATATATGAATGGTTCAGCGATAACTGTCGACTAACAGTGGCAAAAAATAAAGCTTGGAATACAGAAAGAAAAATAGGTGTAAACTGGCATGGCAGAGATATGAGATTTAGAAATGATTATGTGAGGATAGAAGAGGAGAAGCAACCAAATATCAGAAAAAATAAAAACATTGCAGATAAATGCAGAAGTGATCCGAAATGATTTGATGAGCATGACTGTGTGAACACTGAATTACTGCACTGCGAGATGAAACTACCGCTTTACGTGTGATGAAATTTAATTAAATAAAGATATACCTAAGAATATGAGAACAGATACCGGAGAAATTCTTATCTTTGAAATCCTAGGTAATCATGCTGGTCACTTTATACACTATCGTCACATTAATAAGCCTAGCACTTGTTTAGAAAATATATAACATGGAATTACTGCAAAATTATAGAAACTATGACATGTATGAAATAACAAAAGCGATGTAATACAAATTTCCTTTTTTTGTTGGCCTTTTCTCCACATTTATGATAAGCAATCAGCATAACTTACCTGTGTCATGATACCAAATATTTTCCCTTTGAAGATAACAAGGACATACATCTCATCTCATACCTTTCACTGAGTCAATTACAACCTGATTAAACCTTTTCACCGCCACGAATGCACGCAGCTATACTCTTTTCACCTTAACTTGGTTCAGACTTCCAGTTCACGCAGCTCAATGGCAGAATAAGACAGTCCTTTAGCTGTACATCCTTCCCTTAGCACACTTTCATGACCTACATCATATTCTAGTTATAATCTAGTATTATAGCTCGGCACTGAAGACATTGGGCTGGCATTTTGGGGCCTTAAAGGGGTACAATATATTCAGACAAACAGCGGACGATTTTGCTCACCTAAGATAGTTCCCAGTAAAAGGATAAAATATAAGGTTGAGGACAAATATATCGTTCCGCATATTAAGCGAATAATTATGACTCTTACATGATTATCTGCAAGGTTTCTTAAACTTCAGTGCTCGACTACCTGAGTTTTGAAAGTCAGTGCTCACTGTCATGCTATTTATTTTGGGCTGTCAGCAGTTGTTGTTTCGACTATCCCGGTGACTGTTATCCATGTTATTAGTTTTTTTTTTTTTTTTTTTTTTTTGATAACAGCAAGTGACCTCACATCTAATCTTTACTATGGTACCTGGTGCTGGAAAGGGATGCCTTCACGAGGTGACACCGATAACATATAACTGGGCAGCTCCACTGACCGGTTATGTAAACGTCCCTCATTCCCCTCCCTGTCCCCCGAAAGGTGGATCGCGGACTGCTTTTTGGCAAGATTGACGATCAGTCCATTGGTTCATGTTCAGATGTGCTAGGGTTGCATCAATAACGTCATCAACAACAGCAACAACAACAAAAACTACTACTACTACTATTGCTGCAACCATCACCACCACTGTCACCATTACAGTGATACCACTTTCTCTTTTGAGACGTAATAATCATGATTTTCAGTTCTAACTTTACCTTCCTTATGGCCAATTTCAGTCAGCTTATACCCTTCATCCTCGCTAAGGGGCAGCGCCACTATTCCAGTCCATTTCTCTCGTTTATGGCAATCACCGACCTGGGGCCAATGCAATGGCCGAAATGAAACTGTTATCGTATATTCAGGGCTATTGTCCTGATATATGCTGCAGAAACGTAAATCCTTTGCTTTAGACACACACACACACACACACACACACACACACACACACACACACACACACACACACACACACACACACACACACACACACACTTCTGTTATTTTTCCTCCCAACCTAGGCCTACCCCTCCTCCCCTATCAGTCTACCACTCTTCCCTCCCTCCCTCTCCCTTTCCCTCCCTCCCTCCCCCAGCCTCCCCTCATCCCAAACCTAATCAGAGGTCATCATGTTATTCTCTTTACTCAAACATTGTCGCGGATTTTCAGGTGGATTTTCGCCAGATCAATTTTCTTTGTAATCCGGTTAACTCCTGATTTTTGTGTAATCCCTCGTATTTACCCTCCAACACAATCGGTTTAGCGAGAAAGTAAGGGGGAAATGTAACTACTGAGAGACGAAAGAATATTTTTTTTTTTTCCCCTTCGAAAGAATGATAACCTTTTGCAACTTATGGTTTCGTGGAGAAGATTCGCTGAAGAATGTTTAATAAAAATCAAAAGTAATTTCTTAATGATCATGCTAGAGAGAGAGAGAGAGAGAGAGAGAGAGAGAGAGAGAGAGAGAGAGAGAGAGAGAGAGAGAGAGAGAGAGAGAGAGAGAGAGAGAGTTTTAATTTCTTTAAAGATTAAAGTTAACCTGACACTGAACCAATACCAACTACAGACGTATTCAGTCTTTTATTCACACTATAGTACTTTTACCTAACTTGGCCCAGATATGCATCTTTGGTGTAGATCAGTGAGAGAACACGACAATCCTACGGCTCTGCATCCTTTCCATAGCTCTTCTTCGTGACTGGCATTATATAGTGTTACTCTACAACTCAGAATTAAAGATGGAGAGATGGCAATCTTAGGCCAAGTTAGAGTAAAATGGGCAAAACAGAAAACGATTTTGTTCATTGGGAAAAAGCTTAGTATATATATATATATATATATATATATATATATATATATATATATATATATATATATATATATAATATGAAGAAGTATGTTTGCGTTTATAGGTCTACTTACTATGACACACACACACACACACACACACACACACACACACACACACACACACACACACACACACACACACACACACACACATCAATGCCGACAATGGGCAAGCGAATTTAGTCTAGTTATCCAATGTTATTTCGCCAGTCAGACCTACACTATTATTTTCAGATATATCGTATATGTTTTTAAAGTCTTCCCTACTCTTCCAGGGCCTGAGCTGTCCTACTTCTGTTTTCGTTACTATTGTCGGGGCTATACAGTAATTATTATTATTATTATTATTATTATTATTATTATTGATGTTCCTTTTCTTGCTCTTACTACTACTACTACTACTACTATCTATCTATCTGTCTATCTCTACCTATCTATCTATCTGTCTGTCATTATCACCATCATAGCCATCATCATCATCATCACCATTATCATCACTGATAGGAAGTCAGGTATAGTTATTCTCTTGTACCAAGGAAAAGGGGAAGAAGAAGGGTGTGGTAACCACAGGGGCATTTGTCTTCTTAGTGTAATAGGAAAAGTGTATGGTAGGATACTTATTGACAGAGTTAGGGAAATAACAGTGGAATTAGTTGAAGAACAGGGAGGTTTTAGGAAGGGAAGACGTTGTGTAGATCAGATATTCATTCTTGAGTCTTTAGTGGAAAAGTTTCTAGAGAAGGGAAAGAAACTGTATGCGGCCTTCATGGATTTGGAGAAAGCATATGACAGGGTGGATAGACAAGGATTGTGGAAAGTATTAAGAGTATATGGAGTAGATGGGAAGTTGCTGAATGCCGTGAAGAGTATGTATGAGGGTGCTAAGGCCCTGTCCAAACGAGCCGAAACAAATTTTGAAGCATGTTCGAAACATTACTTTGGACATGTTTGCATACATATCAGAAGTATCTCGTTTGGACGTTCAAAGCCGTAAACTTGTTTCGAAACATGCTATCATCACTGGTGTGGACGTTTCCTGCCGGGAACATGTTTGTGGATAATCAGTCCGGCAAGTTTACGAACATATTTGTGGCATGTTTGGAAGCACGTATGTAGCATGTTCCAAACATGTTCCTAGCATTATTTCGGACAATGTTTTAGGCACCGTTTGGACGGGGCTCAAGGCCGCAGAGCGTGTGGACAGTGACCCGAGTGAATTTTTCTGTTTGAAGGTTGGACTGAGACAGGGATGTGTCATGTCTCCATGGTTGTTCAGTGTGTACAGTATATGGATGGGGTTATAAAAGAGATACAAGGTAGAGCAGTGGATGTCGGAGCGACCCTAATGAGAGAGGACAGTGTCTGGAAACTCCTTGTGTTTCTTGTTTGCAGATGATACTATGTTAAGTGAAGATGAAGGGGAGCTGCAAGGCTTGGTGGATGAGTTTGGGAGAGTATGTAACAAACGGAATCTAAAAGTGAATGTAGGGATGAGTTAAATTATAGTCCTCGAGAGAAATGAAGTCAGTGAATGCACAGTGAGGTTGGATGAGAAGGAGATGGAAAATGTGAGTGCGTTTAAGTGCTTGGGTAGCGTGATGAGTAAGGATGGAAGTTTATAGGGTGAAGTGCTTGAAAGGGTACAGCAAGGAAGAAAGGTTGCTGGTTCCTTGAAAGCAGTGATAAGAAACAGGGATGTGACCATGGAAGTGAAAAAGTTACTGCATGACAGTATTGTGATACCAACTCTAACATATAGAAGTGAAGCTTGGACCTTGTTCGAGGGACAGAAGTCAAGAGTGAGAGCCGTGGAAATGAGTTATTTGATAGGAGCATGTAGAGTCACATGAAGAGACAGACTGACAAAGAAGGAAGTGAGGGAGCGCTGTGGTGTGAATGTATATGTGATGGGAAGTGTCAGGAGAAACACGCTGAGGTGGTTTGGCCATGTGGAGAGGATGGAGAGAGAGAGACTGACGAGGAGTGTATGTGAGTGAGGTGGAAGGGGAGAGAGGGAGGGGGAGGCCAATGATAAGATGCAGGGATGGAGTGGAGAGGTAGGCCTATATGAAAGAGGGGTGTGTAAGCTGGGAGCAGGGCTGTGAAATGGTGGGGGACAGGGCGACATGGAGGCAATTTGTTTGTGGCCACCCCTGACGGGATTAGGGGGTCTGGGAATAGATAAATAAATCGATATTATTATTATTGTTATTATTATTTTTCATCATGAATGTCATTTTGTCGAGGCTACCCTTCACACGATGCAGCGTCGGGCAATATATAAGCAGATAATCATTAAGTACATGGTGTGCAGGTATACTTTCCACATGCAGTTATATTGTAGTTACCGATACGTGATGTGTTATTAATCATTCTCTTGTTACACACTGCATGACATCAATGTTTTCCTTTGATATTTACGTAGATGCATGGCACATTATTAGTTTTTATTTTACCTGTTTTTCAGAGCTTACCTGGTTAATCTTTGTTGTAACTGCAAGATATACAACTGTACATGAATACATTAGGGTGTCTCTTTCAATTAATGCCGTTCTATTGTTCTAACTGCATGACTTTACCAATGCATGACCTAGTGTTAACAGTGCATGACCTACTGTGTGTGTGTGTGTGTGTGTGTGTGTGTGTGTGTGTGTGTGTGTGTTTGTGTGTGTGTGTGTGTGTGGACAAACCTAATTCTCTGTACCTTTCGACGATTTTATTAATCCCCTGGGGGAACTCTTTAGGAGGATCCCTAGCACCTATTTCTTTGCCTCCTGTTCATGAATAACATTAGGAATAACTAAGCTGATGATGATAATGATTTTTAAAAACTGCAAAAATACGTATCATCATCATCATCACAGAAATCCTAACCCTATTCCTTCCAACAGCAATACAAATCATCATCATCAACGTCATCATCGTTATCACCATCATTATCTAATCCATATTCTCACCAACAGCAATACAGTTCTCCAAAACGCAGTACACATACACACGGCCTTTTACTCAGCCCATTTTTCAATATATATTTTTTCGGCCGCTGCATATGGATATTACACCGCGTCCTGGGATTTTTGAAAAAGGCGAAAAGTGTGACGCTCTATTTGAACTGTATAATTGGTAATCTGGGAACCATCAGCGCTTTGGACGAATTAAAATGAAAAAAGAGAAGGGATCGCTTCATTCTGTATTATTGGGGGTGCACTGTGTGTGTGTGTGTGTGTGTGTGTGTGTGTGTGTGTGCGTGTGTGTGTGTGCTTTTCTGAGTACTGTATTGTTAATTCTGTTGTTTCGTAACGTAATTCTCTCTCTCTCTCTCTCTCTCTCTCTCTCTCTCACCAACTAGCTATTTTTTGCTATAAGAGTGGCTAAACCCAACACAATACCCCACAACGGTGTAAAAGGATTTCCCCAAATTGGTCTTTACTACACCCTGCATTAAGGCTTAACTATTGCTCTACCACTTCTCCCCCCCCTTCTTTATGCCTTAGAGTCTTAGACTAATACTGAAAGGATTTTTTTTTTTTTACTCTCTCTGGTGGGGTTTATCATTACGTTGGTTTGTGTTTTTTTGTGAATATTTTTTAGGATTTTACGATGGTGTAGATGTGAAAAGTGCTTGTTTTAGGTTTGTTTTCCTTGTTTCTAATTACTCTCGTAGGTTTTGCGTTTTATTAAAATATTAGAGTATTACCTGTAAAGTGTGCTTAGTGCATGACGAGTGAGCGAGTGCCATGTTATCACAATTTCCCTCTGATATGATATTTCTTCATGATGGTAGCTGAACACTTTAAGACAAACAGCAACAATGGTGCAATGCATGTAAATCTCAGTAGGCTATAAAAGCTGACTCGAATAAACAATGTCACTCGCTGCAGGCATAACAGAGACAGGATTGTCAAATCTGTTGTTTCTCGAATTCGAATCATGACCTTTTGTTATGTCGTTTCCATCATAACACTGATGAGGTTTGAATATTCAATGGCACATCAACTTACAGCAAAAGAAACTTACACGTGTTGTTTTCAATTTTGCTTCCACATCATAGAAGCATCACATCGCACAAACCATGCGGAATGTTCACAGTGGCCGAGTAGTTTCAATGAACTACAGCAAAATGTCGGCTTGCAATCACAGGATGAAATTAACCCGCCCCATCCCGGCAGATTTTTTTTTTTTTTTTATAAAACCTCCAATTTTTATGAGAAACATTGAAAATTCATAGAGAAATCGCTCAACTGAGCTTTAAAATCCTGGTACAGGTAACAATACCCTCACCTGCTGTGTTTTCTATGGGGCCTGGCCCCAGCGAAAACATGTTCCATGGAAGGGGAAACTATGACAGACCACTCATAATCGGTATTTATTTATTTATTTGGTACAAATTTGTATGTAGTATAAGAGTATATCAGTTTTCACACAGTAATATAAGCAATATAAGCGTTGTTTCACTCACCAAACACATCAACATACTGCACCTTTGGTGACAATACCTGATCATCATTTCTGACTGTTTCTTCCTCTAACGCTACGTAAACTTTGTCCTCCACATTGTCATCGATTGGGGAATCACTCTGGCCTTGAATTTCGTATCTTCGCACGACCTCTTTACTGGCCAGGTCACTGGTAACAGGTGAGTTATCGAGACAATGACGTGCGGGGAGGGGGGGGGTCACTCGGGGTAAGGCATTGTCTCTGCCTGGCGTCAGGTAGAGGAAGGTGTCCCGTGTATACTTACCAAAAATCATGCACGAAATTTGAAAAATGTGCAAATGACAGACCTTGCAATTGCGGCATGTTTATATACGTCAGAAGGAGTCACAGTGACAAAACATTCAGATGTATATATACGTCAACGGGAGACAGCGGGTTAAGAAGCAGGGTGTTTCCCCTGGATGATTTTCGGCTACTGATTAAATTAGATTCACTCATTGAGTATTGTGGAGCACATATTATGAAGTGAAGATAACCTAGGTTCTTAATATAGCTCAGGGTTTGTCTGAGCAACATAGGTTCCAAAGGTACGCGAGTGCTAATGTAAAATGAGGCGCCATAGCATTCATGACATGTGCAATGCTAAATTCTACAGTCTCTGCTGCCAACCTGCTGGTGACGAAATTGAAACGATAAAGACTTGGTTAGTGATGATTAAAGACAGAAGTGGGGTGTTTTGGTGATTTCACCATCAAAACAGCAAAAACGTTAATGTACAATTATAGGCGGAATCTCTGGTAGTTAATTGCTAGAGCTGATGCCAAAAAGCACTGTTACAGCAGGAAATCTCTCAAAATTTAATTCTTAAGGGGGCATTCACAGATTAGAGCTGAACACTGCCTTGGAAAACTTGAGATTCCAAGGGGTTCCTACACATTTATGGTTGAGTTTTTAGTTGATAACAAAATTTATTGAATGAATATATCACACGCAGAAAGAATTTCATCCCAACTTCACATGGTAGTAAAGTTATTAGCTTCTGCTTAGCATGACGGTCGGGTTGGATCAGGCCGCTCAATTTTAAACTTAACTGAGAGTTAACATCGCTCTCCCACTCATAATAAATCTTCTGCAGGAGTTAGTATCACCACCAGACTCAATTATCATCATACTAAAGTCGGTTTATTCAAATTTCAAATAGGTCCCCAACCCTTTTCAGCTCAGTTAATGGCTGGATGTAGTTAGATTGGAGGTTTGATTTGCAGTAACCAGTGAGATTAATTCCCACCAAGACACAGTAATCCAGTCGTGAGAGTGGCCTAACCATCAGACAAAATCAAACCGAGTACAGCATCCCATATCGGCAGCTTCTGTTAATAATCATGCACCTGATACAACTATTACTATTAACGGTACCTTTAGACTATCATATAAAAAGTCATATTAAAACTAACACTGCCACAACTACTATTATTATTATTATTATTAATATTCTTAACATCACTGCTATTATCATGCTACAGCTGATGCAATTACAACTTATTCACCAACCACCACCACCACCATCACCACCTCCACCACCACCATCACCATCACCACCACCAGCATCATAAGCCTAAAATACACTACAGCAAACTTCCTTCATTCAGGCTGTGACTTCCTGCTCCATGTAAGTCCAGTGAAAACACTCATTTCATCTCCCCATTTCGTTCTCTATTTGCCTCTTCCTCTCATTCCATTTCCAGATTGCCACTTAAGTTACCCTGGTCGTCCATGTTATCTGCTTTACCAAAAACGTGGCCTGCCAACATCTACTTCCACTTTCCACATCCCATATCAAGGAATCTCTCTCTCTCTCTCTCTCTCTCTCTCTCTCTCTCTCTCTCTCTCTCTCTCTCTCTCTCTCTCTCTCATATAGCCTTTAACTCTCCTAAGTCCGCGTCTCTCCTGAGCTGAAAAAATCGTCTGTCGGCAGAAATATAAAAGCAATGTATTGAGGATAATTGAGACTGAATCTGTGCCAGTAAAAACCCATTGTTTGTAGACTACAGGATATATTATGGACGTTTCCAAGTAGTTGCAACCCCAGCCTCATCTGGCCGTGAACCCTGTGGACTGCAGGCTGAAGTTGCTCGTCTCCTGCAGTCCACCATCCTGCTTTCGGGTAGAGAACTGAGGGAGTAAGTATACCCGAGCAGTGGAGCCAGCCAGTCCTATCGGTGCCACCACGTGAAGGCCGCCTCTCCAGCATCTACCTTGTGCAGCACAAGGTAGAACTAGCCTAACTACAAAAGATCTACCCAAAGCGACATAAAGTCGTCTGGCGGCAGCAAGATTACAATTCGGAAATGGTCCATGTAAGGGGTTATTGGAGGCTGTTTGAAACCCCTGCACTATAACGGTGTTGGAGGGGGACTTCACGTGCTGGCATCGCAATAACCGGGTGGTTCCACTGCCAGGTTATACAAACGTTCCTCAGCTCCATCCCTACCCCCCGAAAGGACAATGGACTGCAGGAAAAGGGTTACTCAGCCTGCAGTCTACTGGGTTCACGCTCAGATGAGCCTGGTGTCGCAACAACAAAAGCAACAACAACAACAACAACAACAACAACAAATAGAAAGCACTCAGGGAGTGCATACCTCCGCCAATGTCATTGCCATTAAAAAGGATCCGGATCCGGATCCTTGGAGATATTGCTTGGAATCCATAGGATTGGCATCAGTCCCAAAACTTAATCAATTTTTCCTTGACCCATGCCCCACTCTTCCACAAAATATTTTTGAAATTATTTGAGAACTTTTGGAGATATTATGCATAGGGTCCGGATCCGGATCAGGATCCGCCCCCAAATTTAATCAATTCTTTCTTGTCCTGTGGCCCAGCCTTCCACCATATTTCACTGAAATTCACTGTGAACGTTTGGAAATATCGTCTGGACAACAGATAGACAAACATATGTTAGTACATAACCGCCTCCAACTCCGTTGACGGAGGTACCAACAACAGCAGCACCAAAAACAACAGTAAAAACAACAGTAAAAAACACAATATCAGCACTACAAAGTCAACCAAAACTGAGATGATGAGTAGAAAAAAAAAAGTTAATGAAAAATAAAATATGGTACAAAACGAATCTGCAGACAAGACTGTCTGACTATACAGTGTGAAAATGTGCCCCTGACTTGTGACCTTTATAGTGTTATCGTATATAGGCGAATATTAGAACATATCCCCTGAAGCACTTATAAATACCCTGCTGATATCCACACTTCCCACTCTCTCTCTCTTTGCTCGCGGGCTCGTGCGTGTTTGTTTGTTTGTTTGTGTGTGTGAGAGAGAGAGAGAGAGAGAGAGAGAGAGAGAGAGAGAGAGAGAGAGAGAGAGAGAGAGAGAGAGAGAGAGAGAGAGAGAGAGAGAGAGGAGGGGGTCATGAAGTAGTTATGTATAGCCTTTTATCAGTCCATTTCCTTTCCATTCTGGCAGTCTATCATCCTAGTAATAAAAATTCCTGTATTTACCCCAGCGTCAAAGCCACTTCACTCACTCTACTTCGTCCTGGGTATCGCAAATGTTGACAGTGAGGGGAAACTGGTGATTTGATGGGAAGAGAAAAATTCTGTTCGCCTGTCTGTCTGTCAGTCTGTCTGTCTCTGAGGTATTCCCTAATGTATGTAGCAGCATAAGCACATTTAATGTAAACTGAAAAAAAGAACCAAAGTCTGAACTTGCAAAACTTGTCATTTCTAAAGAAAGTTGAACAATCAAGACCCGGTCATTTAGAGGTAATGTACAGTACCTGGATACAATGCGTTTGTAAGACTGGAGGTCACAGGCAGTGGGAAAGACCGACTGAGGAAGACAGTGCGTGAGCCGAATAGTTCCATATATAAAAGATTACTGGGCAGTTTTTGCACTGGAGAGTTGGAGAGAAAAACGGTGAGTGTAGCTAGGCCGGTGCGTACCCACCGTAACAGGGAAGAGGGATGTTAGTAGTGAATTTATAGACGCAGTGATCAGAAGTATTCTTAATTATGAGATGGCTTCGTTAAGCTGAATAAAATCGTCTGAGCAGCAGGAATAATAATAATATTAATAAAAAGAAAACACACATTAAAGGAAAAAATAATGACGAGCTAGAGAATGTCGCCTGGCAGCAAGGGGCAAATTATGCAGCAGTTCAATATAACCCACGCAAAAGCCATTGCCAGTGGAGAAAGGGATACAACAAAATAAAATAAATCCTTAGTCCTTTGTTGCACCGACGTCTTCCATACCTTACTGTTGCTACCATCAAATAATTGTATTCTGCTAAGGAGTTTTTCGATGATGTGTTGTTAATACATCCCTCAATAACCCCTTCGCTACCTGGACAGACTCCCTAAGCTCAGTAAAATAGCCTGGAGGTAGTAAGAGTAACATGACGTCATCGCACTGAAAGGGTTTATAATTCCCAGGTAAAAACTAGATAAAAAGAACAAGAAAATTTGTGTCTAAAAATAATAATTTATAAGCCGATCTTGCTAGCTAGAAGGCTTAGGAGCTCTTGTGGTTAGAAAAGGGTTTACTTAATGTGTGAAGTGTGCTAAGATAGATAGATAGATAGATAGATAGAGAGAGAGAGAGAGAGAGAGAGAGGAGCCTTGTTATAAAGTGAAGGTTAAAGGAAAAATTGATGGGTTGTGAGTTGGTGTGTGTATATAAGAGAGAGAGAGAGAGAGAGAGAGAGAGAGAGAGAGAGAGAGAGAGAGAGAGAGAGAGAGAGAGTTGATAAAGATGATAAAGTAGGTGAGCGGCAGAGAGTCTATAGGTTAATCAATGGTGAAGTGCCATGAGTGTTGATAAGAGGGTTAAAAGAAGTACTGAAGAGAGTTTTAGAAGGAAAATTCCTTAACCCTCTCAATACAATGACCAAATAAGCTCATACAGTTTATTTTGATATTATATGAGGGTGATGATGATGATGATGATGATCATCATCATCATCATCATCATCATCTTTCCCCACCTAAGGATGTAGTGGGGAAAAGCTAAGAGAGCAAGAAAAAAACCAACATAGGGAGAACTATCATAAGTTTGCCAATTAAACCCTTATACTCACTAATAAATGGAGAGAACAGGATCCAGAAGCAGGAAAAAAGTAAATTATAAAATAAGCATTAAAGTCAGAGTATCTATCCAGAATTATTGCTAAAACAAATATATATTTTCTGGACTGAAAATGCCTAAATGTTTTCCACGGAGGGTAAAAATCCACGGCACATTCTT
The DNA here is from genome assembly GCF_032717465.1 of Coenobita brevimanus. Lineage (NCBI taxonomy): Eukaryota > Metazoa > Arthropoda > Malacostraca > Decapoda > Coenobitidae > Coenobita > Coenobita brevimanus. The sequence continues at coordinate 26,840,327 of NC_136970.1, read as the reverse complement.
GGATTGGAATGATTAAAAGTACCTGCCAAAAGAGTAATAAAATAATCTCATTCTTGTGTCAATGTGAAATGTTTGGTCAACCTTCACTCTTGCAACAATTCTTAATATTAAAGCGAAAACAAAAATCTGTGGCGCATCATTTCTCTCTGTAAAAGTGAACTATCGATAAAAATTCTTAATGAATTAAAATATGTATACTAATGCCAAAAGTGTAAAAAACAAAGACAATTCTCCTCCCCGTTCTCCTCCTACTCCACTCCTCCTCCTCGTCCTTATCATCATCATCATCACCCTCCTCCTCCTCCTCCTCCTCCTTTTCCTTCTCATCATCATCATCCCAACCCCCTTTCCTACCACAGACTGGGTGAGGTAGGATCCAGAAACAAGGACTGTGAAAATACTGAAGAACTCTCACCAGCATTCGCAGTAAAATGGGTCACACTGTCATTTACACGCCATTCAAGCCCCTGGAATCCTGGCTCCACTTTACAAACTAAACCATCTGTACCTATTTCATTCTAACATTATTATTATTATTATTATTATTATTACTACTACTACTACTACTACTACTACTACTACTATTATTATTATTATTATTATTATTGTTATAATAATAATAATAATAATAATAATAATCAGTAGTAGTAGTACTATTGGTATTATTATTATTGTTTATTTATTTATTTACTTATTTTTTAGGCATGTAAATACTAAAGCCACCAAACAGGAACAAAAAAGCTTAAGCTTTCCCTAATGTAATTCTGAAAACAAGATTATAATTATCTGAATGGGAATATTAACCCCTTCACCACGAGGGGTTTTTGCGTTATGGGTGGTTTATTTTTATCCAAGAAAGATCGGTAACCCTTTGCATTTCAAATTATCGCCAAGCGTACTCAGACTGGAGGATGATTTATGACTATTCTGCTTTGACGCTAACTTGACTTAAAACTGCTATCTAGCATGCTGGGCTGCAGTAAGAAATTAGCAGAATATGAAGCTAGTCATGAAGAAGTGTCATGTAAGGAATGTAAAACTGTAATATTATCTTCTGCCACTGAGCTATGTGAAATAAGCTGCAAAATAACGAAAATCTTGGCCAGGTTAAGGTAAAAAAATGTATAGTAACCAAGGAAATTCATTCCTACGCCAAAACTATAGGGTCATCAAATTTCACGCTACCACAGTTAAGTAGTCAAGCTGTGAGAGTTGCCCAGTTCTCTCAGATGACAACAAACCGAATCCAGTGTATTCCTGCTGCCGCCAGACGACTTTATTCACTCAGGAAAATCAATCAATCAACCAATCATTTCCTGTGGCACCCCACGGGATGCATAGGGCCTCGATGAACTCTCTCCACCAATATTTGTCTCTTGCCATCTCCTTCAGATCCCACCAACACTCCTCTCCTGCTTCGCTTTTCATTGTCCTCAACCAAGTTTCCCTCGGCCTACCCCTACCTCTTCTTTCTCTAGCAGTCCACTCTGGCACATCCTGTATTAAACTACCTTCTTTTCTGTATATGTGCCCCAGCCACTTCCAGCGAGACAGTCTCACATATTCATTAACTGGTTCTACTCTCGTAATATCCCTTACTCTTGCATTTGTAACTCTGTCTTGCCACTTTACCCCAAGAATCCTTCTCAGTATTTTATTCTCAGATCCTAATACTTTCTGATCTGTTGCAATTGTACTGTACCATGACTCATGCCCATAAATAAAAATTGGTCTAACCATGGACTTGTAAATTTTCACTTTAGTATGTACCGAAAGCATATTAGTATTCCTAACAGATTTCAACATTCCAACAGCTCGCCAAGCCTGTCTAATCCTCTCCTCAATTTCATTGTTTAATGATCCATTAGATGATACAATCGTTCCCAGATATTTAAAGTTTTCTACATTCTTCACCACATTATTCCCAATTACACAATCGATTTGGTTCTCCACGCTCATATTAATAATTTCGGCGGTTTCCACAATTTATTACCAATCCCACTTTTTCTCCTTCCTCCACCAGACAATCAAGCACCCTCTGCATCTCGTAAATACTTCCGCAAATCAGTACAATATCATCAGCATAGTCCAAATCCATCAGCTTCTTATTTTCTTTCCAGTTAATTCCTGCATCTGTTCTCCTTACAACCTTTCTCATAACATAATCCATAACCAAAACAAATAGCATTGACGAAAGAACTCCTCCTTGAATCACTCCTGACCTAACTTCAAATGGATCATTCAAAGAACCACCCACTATTATCTTACAAAAAGTACCTTCATGCAGGCTTCTAATAATATTTACAAACTTTTCTGGTATACCACAGAATCTCATAATTTTCAACATAGCTCCACGTGAAACACTATCAAACGCCTTTTCAAAATCCACAAAACACAAACTAAGTGGCATTTTCATCTCATTAGCTTGTTGCATTTGATGCCTTACAATAAAAATCTGATAATTACAGCCTAGACCCTTTCTAAATCTCGCTTGTTCTTCTCATAAAATTTTATCAATTACTAGCTCTATTCTGTTCAACAAGATTTTGGAAAAGACTTTTGCACCTGCAGGTGTCAAAGTTATCCCCCTCCAATTGCCACACACACTTAAATCTCACTTTTTATTGGTATTTTTATAATCACTCCATTTTTCCACTCTTCTGGAATTCCACCATTATCCCAAACCACATTAAAAAGTTTCAAAAGCGCATTCATCAAATCATCATTTTCCACCTTAAGCATTTCAGGAAATATTCCATCCTCTCCTGGGGCCTTAAAATTCTTTAACTCCTTTATAGATTTTGCTACCTCTTCCAAGGTTATATCCCCTGTTTCTATCTGCAAATCTCTCTCGGCTGGCAAAATGTCCTCTTCAGCTGGGATTGGTCTATTTAGAACAGATTCAAAATGCTCTTTCCACCTTCCTTTAATATCCAAATCTTTAGTCATCAAATTACCATTTCTATCTCGTACAGGTATTTCCTTCTTTCTCTTTTCAGTCCCAGTTAAGTCCTTTATGGCCTGATACGCTGCTCTTGTGCTCTGACCGTCATTTTTACTTAGTTTAATTTCTGTCTCTGTTGCCTTTTCATCATATAGCCTCCTCGTATCACATCTAACGTGTCTTTTTACTTCAGAATGTAAACTCCAGTACTTTGCTCTAAGTACTTCAACATGTTGTTCTTCACTTCTTAACTTCCTCTCTTTCCTTTTCTGAATTGCATTCCATGTTTCATCTGACATCCACCTTTTCCTTCTCGCTTTTCCCTTTTTCTTAATAGTAACCTTAGCACTCTCATGCAAAACCTCTTTTACCTCTCTCCACATTTGATTAATATCACTGTCTTCAGATTCCATCAAAATCTGCAGGACTAGATACCTGTTCCTACATTCCCACCGAAACTTTTCCTTCGTGTTCTCATCACTTAACAGCTCATCAAAATCATAATTATTACCTCCTGTACAATTACCAGTAACATTTCTCTTAAGTTTTATTTTAATCTTTGACACATCAAGTTGATGATCACTACTTATATCTGCCTCCCTCCTTACGCAAGCATCTTGCAAATAACTCCTATGCCTTCTGCTAATTGCAATGTGATCAGTCTGGTTACAATATTTACCACATGGTGAAATCCAAGTAGTCTTATGTATTTTTCTATGCTCAAAGATAGTTCCACCAATTAATGGTCATTTGCCAAACAAAAGCTTCCAAATCGCACCCCATTTTCGTTTCTTATACCAATACCCTCCTTACCCATACAATCTCCAAAGCCATCCCTAGTACTGCCAACAATCGCATTAAAATCACCAATGCAAACTAATACGCCATGTCTTGCCACTCTATTCACTACATCCTGCAGCTTCTCATAAAAGTCATCCTTCATTTCATCAGCAGCCTCATTTGTCGAAGCGTACCCTACAACCATACTGATATTACCATGGTCAGATTTTAAACGAGCATAAAGCAAGTGCTCATTAATTGGTTCAAACTCACATACTGCCTTACAAGCATTTCTACTCGTCAGTAAGTCTACTCCTTGGTAATGATTTCCATCACTTCCACCAGAAACCAACATAGTAATACCATCTTCCAAATTCATTTTGTCAACTCCAAGCAACCCCGTTTCTGCAAGAGCACAAATATCTATATTGTATTCCTTGAACACTGAAATAAGTTCTTCCATTTTACCAGCCTAATTGAGAGTTCGAACATTCCAGTTTCCTATTCTTAAAGTTCTTTTTGGATGTATAAACTTATTTCTACACCGTGGGATTCTTAGCACCCCCTGCCCACTTAAGAGCTGCACGGAACTGAGGGCCATTGCTTCGTCACCAGAGTTCATCAAAATTTATTAAGCAGAAAAATATTTTACCCTGGAGCCAATGCCAGTGGCTCGCAGGAACCAGACAGTGGAGAGAGGAAATTAACTAAATGTAAGTAAAATGCAGAGGGTTTGGACAGACAAAGTACAAGGGAAAGAACGACAGCAAAAAGAATGTAGATAAAAGTGTCCCTTTTAATCGCCTCTTACGACAAGCAGGGAACACTGGGGAAGTATTCTATACCCCCTTTCCCAGGGGGTAACTCAAGAAAAAAAAATATGGAAGGATTAACGTAAGGTACAGCGAACCCTTCTACTTCCACAAGCCTCTCCTAAATATATACTCGTAAATGCGGCAGGGGGTACAAAAACATTAAACATAAGCTAAACAAATAAATAAAATAAATAGGGGTGTGTTGGACCTGGATGAGTTAAAATAATAATGATATCTTCACCTCAAGGAATACCTGTCGTGTTCAAGGGGTTCAGGAGAGCTATATTCTGCATATTCTTCCAAAAAATTCTAGTCAGCAGAACAAATTTATTTGCAAAAATGAAAATAATAACCATCATTATCATAATGTCTTTAAAACAGTGGTCTTAAATTTTTTTTTTTTTTCATGCGAGGAAGAAGGAACCAAAGGCCATGAGCCCGCAGTAACAGTTCCCTCCAAGAGAAAAACAAAATACAATAGAGAGCCAAATTCAAGATCCGATCATTTTGAGATGTCTGGACACACTGCCTTTGAAAGACTGGAGATAATAGGCAGCAGGAAATACAAACAGAGGGAGACAGTTCCAGAGCTGACCTGTTGCATAAATGAAAGACTGGGAGTAACGGTTAACTCTTGCATTAGAGAGTTGGACAGAAAAGGGATGAGAGTTTGCTGCCAGACGGGTGCTACGCGCCCGTCGTAGAGGTGGAGGAATGCAAGCAGACAGTTCAGAGGAGCAGTGACCATTAAAGTAGCGATAGAAAAGAGATAAAGATGCAACAGTGCGGCGAAGAGACAGAGGTTGAAGGGAGTCAGTAAGAGGAGGAGAGTTAATGAGACGAAAAGCCTTTGACTCCACCCTATTGAGAAGAGCTGTATGTGGGGAGCCTCCCCACACATGAGAGTTGTACTCCACACAGGGCGGATAAAACCCCTGTATAGAGTCAACAATTGTGCAGGGGTAAAGAAAGAGCGGAGTCGGCTTAGCACACCCAATCTCTTGGAAGCAGATTTTACAAGAGATGTAATATGATCTTTCCAAGATAAGTCCCGAGTAAATGAAACCCCAAGCATGTTCAAGGATGATGCAGGATTAAGGTGAATATTATTAAACATTAGTGGGTATACCTGTGGAAGATTTTGTCGGGTTGATAGGTGTAAGAACTGAGTCTTAGATGCATTAAAAACAACCATATTATTTTTACCCCAGTCAGAGATATGAGCCAAGTCAGACATTAGGTGTGCCATAGCCTCATCCCTTGTTTGTTGGAGTAACTGTTGAGATGGGCGTTGCGGGAACCGAATGGAAAGGTGAAGGGTGGAGTCATCAGCTTATGAGTGTATAGGGTTAGATGTACAGCTTAGAAGATCATTGATGAATAAAAGGAAGAGAGTTGGTGATAGGACAGAGCCCTGAGGAACACCACTGTTGATAGATCTAGGAGAAGATGATGGCCGTCTACAGCAGCGGCTATAGAACGACCAGAAAGGAAGCTAGCGATGAAGGCACAGATAGAAGGATAGAAACCGTAGGAGGGCAGTTTGGAAATTAAAGATTTATGCCAGACTCGATCGAAAGCCTTTGAGATGTCAAGTGCAATGGCAAAGCTTTTGCCAAAGTCCCGAAAGGAGGATGACCAGGAGTCTGAAAGGTAGGTGAGAAGATCGCCAGTGGAGCGTCCCTGATGGAACCCGTACTGACGATCGGAAAGAAGGTTGTGATAGGAAAGAAGCCTTAAAATTTTTCTATTGAGAATTGACTTGAAAACTTTTGAAATACAGGACGTTAAAGCAATTGGACGATAGTTGGAGGGTTGGGAGTGGTCACCCTTCTTTGGGACTGGCTGAATGAGAGCAAACTTCCAGCAAGAAGGAAAGGTACAAGTTGACAGACAAAGGCGAAAGAGTTTGCCTACGCAGGGTGTAAGCACAGAAGCACAGTTCTTGAGAACAACAGGAGGGACCCCATCAGGCACATACGCCTTGTTAGTACTGAGGCCAGTGATGGCAGAAAATACATCATCTGAAGAAATTTTAATGTCAGCCATGAGGAAGTCAGAGGGGGGAAGTGATGGAGGAACAGCACTGGAATCGTCTAATGTGGAATTGGAGGAGAAAGTCTGTGCGAAGAGGTCTGCTTTATCAGTAGAAGAAATAGCTACAGAACCATCAGAGTAGAAAAGAGGAGGGAAGGATGATGAGGTAAAGTTGTTAGAAAGATTTTTGGCAAGGTGCCAGAAGGAGCGGGAAGAATTCGAGTTGGAGAGTTGAGAGCATTTAGCATGGATGAAATTATTTTTAGTAGAGCGAAGAACAGACTTAGCACGATTCCGGGCAGAAACGTAAAGATGGTGTGATTCAGGGGTGGGTTGGCTCTGGTACCTTTTGTAGGCCCTCTCCTTGTTGCGGACAGCATTAGAACAAGCGTGATTAAACCAAGGCTTTCTTGTGTTAGTCAAAGGATATGAGAAAGGAATGTATGCTACCATGCCCTAGAGAATAACCTCTGTAATGCGCAAGGCACACTCAGATGGCTCCCGGCCATGGAAGCAATAATCATTCCAGGGAAAATCAAAGAAGTACTGCCTGAGGGCCTCCCAGTCTGCGGCCCCAAAATGCCACAGATGACGTTTTCCTGGAGGGTCCACAGGCCGTACCGGAGTGATAGGACAGGTTAAGGTAATAAGGTTGTGATCGGAGGAGCCCAATGGAGAGAAAAGATTAACAGAGTAAGCAGAAGGATTAGTTGTGAGGAAGAGGTCAGGTATGTTGGAGCTCTTTCCAAGGCGGTCAGGGATACGGGTAGGGTGCTGTACAAGCTGCTCTAGGTCATTAAGGATAGAAAAGATGTAGGCTTGTTCACCAGGTGGATCCGTGAAAGGAGAGGAGAGCCAAAGGTGGTGGTGAACATTTAAATCTCCTAGAACGGAGATTTCAGAGAAAGGAGAAATGGATAGGATGTGTTCCATCGTAGAAGTAAGATAATCGAAGAATTTTTGATAGTCAGTAGAATTAGGGGATAAGTAAACAGCACAGATATATTTAGTCAGAGAATGACAGGAAAGCCGAAGCCAGAGTGTAGAGAATTCAGAAGAATCGAGTTCAGGAACACGAGAGCAAGATAAGTTGTTGCGTATATATACACAACAGCCACCTTTGGCTTTGAATTGAGTATAAAGTAGGAGGATACAGAAAAGGGTTTGCTGTCAGTTGCCTCAGACAGCTGAGTCTCCGTTAGAAAAAGAAGGTGAGGTTTAGAGGAGAGGTGGTGCTCAACAGAGCGAAAGTTAGAGGAAAGGCCGCGAATGTTGCAGAAATGAAGAAGAAGAGAGTCAGACAGTGGTTCCAGGCACCTCGAGTCATCACTGGGAGAGGGGCGGATGGTGGGAGCATTTATGGTCCCCCCCCCTTGGGGACTCCGAGGCTTGGTGAAGAGACGCCATTTTAGTTAAATTTTGAATAGGAAGTGTAGTGTGTACTGTGCATGTAGTTTGGTGTAGATAGTTAGAGAAATTTGTACTGGAGAGCATTCTGACCTACTCTCTGTGTAACTGAGACATTGAAAAAGTTCAGCAAAGGGGGATGATCAGGAACTAGTCCTGAGGGCTGATGAAACGGGAGCTCCAGCACTCCCTGTCATCAGCTTTCCATCCACCTCGGGAGTACTGCCCTGCTCGACTGGTGCTACAGTCTGCTCCTCATCGTCGCCTTTTGAAACGTAAGAAGGAACAGAGAGTATAAAACACGACCTCGGAGTGTGTGTGTTTGTGTGTGTGTGTGTGTGTGTGTGTGAGAGAGAGAGAGAGAGAGAGAGAGAGAGAGAGAGAGAGAGAGAGAGAGAGAGAGAAAGAGAGGATCAATATTTTCAAACCTGTGTCATGATTTAATTGTCTGGCAACGTGACTTTTGCCTCAGACTTTTATATTAGTCAACGAAAACAATAAAAACTAACTCCCAGATTCCTCTCTAGAAGTCAGTAGCATTACATTTTTTTTTTTAGCTGGATGAAATATGTCGGTCACAAAACTTGTATTTTTGTGCATATATATTGAAACATTTGCGAAATTTCTGCAGGGCGCAAGGTTTTATTTTGAAATTTTGTGTCTGCCTTTGGCGGACCTTTGACGTTATTGCCTTGCCAGAGTTCGGGGAAATAATTATTTCCTGAGTCACAAAGGTTTTTCATATATTTAATTTAGTTTTCAGACCCAAGTAGTTTGGCACAAAATACAACAACGAAAAAAAACTTTAGAAATAAAGGACCATTATCAGACTCACCCAAAATTATTTGTAAGGTATATACATTAATTTAGACGAGCGCTCAGTCACTGAAGAGAGATTTACCAGTGTAGAGTTAAGGTTTTGCACTTTGTAAAAAGGGTGACACAGTATCTCACTTTCTGTATTGCATATATATAAACAAACATACCTACAATTTTCCATTCACACATACACACTTTGTCTCTCTATCTGTCTGTATAGATAAACACACACACACACACACACACACACACACACACACACACACACACACACACACACACACACACATATATATATATAGATAGATATATAGATATATATATATATATATATATATATATATATATATATATATATTATAAACTGAGGCACACTTGCAAAACACTGACTTTTCTCTTCCACGTCAACTCTGTCCTTCACTCATTACTACTCATTCACTGTCCGTTCACTAACCCTTACTTACTGACACTGATTGCTGCTGCCAGTGTGTTAAAATGATCTAGCCATTGGCTTGAATGTGCTGTCTAGCACCGAGAGCTTCCTATTACAAAAGTACAGAGTAAGGAAGTGAATGCTGAGAAGACTGTTTTATGTGTACAGATCAGAGAATTTAACTCATCATTACGTGATGGCACCGAGTAAACGTACAAAGAGAATTTAACTCATCATTACGTGATGGCACCGAGTAAACGTACAAAGAGAATTTAACTCATCATTACGTGATGGCACCGAGTAAACGTGATTCCTCCTTACCTCTCTCCTAAATTAATTAGTGAGAGATAAATCAACTAGACTCCCAGAAAATAGGACGAACCTCTTCTAATAAAGTGGCCTGTCGTCGTTCGAGCTGTTTTGTAAACTGAAGTCCTTATTGTGCGTCTATCGTCCTACAAGTCCAACTACAATAAGCTGGCAGAGACCCATCCTACAGGGTGCAGAGCCGAAGTACTGTCTTGTCCTGCCACAGAGCTATGTGAAACAGGCTGCAAAAACGACGAAACTCTAAGCCACGTTCAGGTAAAAGTGTAGTCAGATCAACCCTTCAATTTCATAACAACTAACCATCATTTACGCTGAGAGGGATTAAAGATAATTTAGTAAGGTTAAACGCGCCCAAGTAAACAAGTCACACTTTCCACTTAAGTTTCAAATATTTCCTGTGTTTCAGTTATCGCCGTTCGGAATAAACAACTTACAAAAAGCCTCTGAACTACAGTTACATGTTTATCACTTAGGCCACATAAAAAATACTACTTGTTTAGCGTCCCCGCCCGACCGTGAAAATGACCCCGACCCTCATTTTTTAAATCTTAAAAAAAAAAAAAAAAAAAAATCTTAAAAATACGGCAAAATCTCTTCAGTCAAAGGATTCAACAAGATGTTCATGTTTTCGTCTCTTCTCAGCTTCATACACGGTTTGTATGACATTTTATACATCTCTACCACACCATATGGGTATGAATGTACACCATGGATATATTTCGCATATCCTGGTATACTAAAAAGAATATAAATATATATATATATATATATATATATATATATATATATATATATATATATATATATATATATATATATATAAACTAGAATGGCACTCAGTAGAGCGCATACCTTCGTCAACGCATATCTCGTAAAAGAAAGTGAAAAGAAATTCCTGGATCTGCACCTTTATCCGGATCCACACCAATATTCAATGGAGTCTATTCTGGGCCAAGGCCCATTCTTCTGCTAAGTTTCGTGGAAATCCGTCCACTAGTTTTTGTGTAATCTTGCTCACAAACCAACCAACCAACCAACAAACAAACAAACGGACAGGGATGAAAACATAACCTTCCTGGCGGAGGTAAAAAGAACCGCCCGCACGATCGTGAAAAAATGAATTGGCCGGACGCTAAACATTTTTTTTTTTTTTTTTTCTTTTTTTGTGGCCTGTCTTGCAACCTTCAGCTCAGGGAAGACTTATGAGGGGAAGTGCAAGGAAGTGAGGTGAAGGGAAGAAGGATATGAAGGGAAAGGAAGCGAAGTAAAAGGATGGAGAGTGAACGGAAGTGAAATGGATGGGAGTGAAAATGAAACAGTGTACGAGTAAAGTAAGTCAAAAGATGTGAAGTGAAGCGAATGAAGCGAACTGAAAGAAAGTGTAAGGAAGTGAAGAAATTTGGAAAGATGAAAAGTGAAGTAAGGTGAGAGAGAGAGAGAGAGAGAGAGAGAGAGAGAGAGAGAGAGAGAGAGAGAGAGAGAGAGAGAGAGAGAGAGAGAGAGAGAGAGAGAGAATGTCGCCCCCTAAACTTTTCACTCCATCCACTCTCCATTCATACACGCAAAAGCGCGCGCGCACACACACATATTTGACCTCTTCCTTACAACTTATCCTTCTGCTTACGCTGTTAATCTTTTCTCTCCGTTGGGCTCCTCTGATCACAACCTTATTACCTTAACCTGTCCTATCGCTCCGGTATGGTCTGCGGACCCTCCAAAGAAACGTCGACTGTGGCACTTTGTAACTGTGGATTGGGAGGCCCTCATGCAGTACTTCTTTGTTTATCCCTGGAATGATAATTGCTTCCATGGCCGGGAGCCATCTAAGATTGCCTTGCGCATTAAGAGGTTATTCTCTCGGGGATGGAAGCATACATTCCTTTCTCATATCCCTTGACTAATGCACGAAAGCCTTGGTTTAATCACGCTTTTTCTAATGCTGTCCGCAACAAGGAGAGGGGCTATAAAAGGTACCAGAGCCAACCCACCCCTGAATCACATCTTTTTTATGTTTCTGCCCGGAATCGTGCTAAGTCTGTTCTTTGCTATGCTAAAAATAATTTCATCCATACTAAATGCTCTCAACTCTCATATTCGAATTCTTCCCGCTCCTTCTGGCACCTTGCCAAAAACCATTCTAAGTACTTTACTTCATCATCCTTCCTTCCCTCTTTTCTATTCTGATGGCTCTGTAGCTATTTCTTCTACTGATAAAGCGGATCTCTTTGCTCAAACTTTCTCCTCCAATTCCACCTTAGACTATTCCGGTGCTGTTCCTCCATCACTTCCTCCCTCTGACTTCCTCATGGCTGACATTTTAATTTCTTCAGCTGATGTATTTTCTGCCATCACTGTCCTCAATACTAACAAGGCGTATGGGCCTGATGGGGTCTCTCCTGTTGTTCTCAAGAACTGTGCTTCTGTGCTTACACCCTGCCTAGGTAAACTCTTTCGCCTTTGTCTTTCAACTTGCACCTTTCCTTCTTGTTGGAAGTTTGCTCTCATTCAGCCAGTCCCAAAGAATGGTGACCATTTCCAACCCTCTAACTATCATCCAATTGCTTTAACATCCTGTATCTCAAAAGTTTTCGAGTCAATTCTTAACAGAAAATATTTTAAAGCATCTTTCCTATCACAACCTTCTTTCTGATCATAAGGATGGGTTCCGTCAGGGAAGCTCCACTGGCGATCTCTCTTACCTTTCAGACTCCTGATCATCCTCCTTTTGGGACTTTGGCGAAAGCTTTGCCATCGCACTTGACACCTCAAGGGCTTTCGATCTAGTCTGGCATAAATCTTTAATTTCCAAACTGTCCTCTTACGGTTTCTATCCTCGTAACTGTGCCTTCATCTACAGCTTCCTCTCTGGTCGTTCTATAGCCGCTGCTGTAGACGGCCATCGTTCTTCTCCAAGATCTATCAACAGTGGTGTTCCTCAGAGCTCTGTCCTATCACCAACTCTCTTCCGTTTATTCATCAATGATCTTCTAAGCTTTACATCTAACCCTATCCACTCGTACGTTGATGATTCCACCCTTCACCTTTCCATTCGGTTCCCGCAACGTCCATCCCAGCAGTTGCTTCAAGAAACAATGGATGAGGCTATGACACACCTAATGTCTGACTTGGTTCGTATCTCTGACTGGGGTAAAAGTAATCTTGTTTTTAATGCATCAAAGACTCAGTTTTTGCACCTGTCAACCTGACAGAATCTTCCACAGGAGTACCCACTAATGTTTAATAATATCCAACTCGAGCCTGCATCATCCTTGGACATGCTTGGGATTTCATTCACTCGGGATTTATCTTGGAATGATCATATTACATCTCTTGTAAAATCAGCTTCCAAGAGATTAGTTGTGCTAAGCCAACTCCGTACCTTCTTTACCCCTGCACAGTTGTTGATTTTATACACGGGATTTATTCGCCCCTGTGTAGAGTATAATTCTCATGTGTGGGGAGGCTATCCACGTACTGCTCTTCTCAATAGGGTGGAGTCAAAGACTTTTCGCATCATCAGCTCTCCTCCTCTTACTGGCTCCCTTCAACCTCTGTCTCTTCACCGCACTGTTGCCCCTTTATCTCTTTTCTGTCACCACTTCCATGGTCACTGCTTCTCTGAACTGTCTGCTTGCATCCCTCCACCTCTACGACGGGTGCATAGCACCCGTCTAGCAACAAACTCTCATCCCTTTTTTGTCCAACTCTCTAACGCAAGAGTTAACTGTTACTCCCAGTCCCCCATTTATGGAACAGATCAACTCTGGAACTGTCTCCCTCTATCTGTATTTCCTACTTCCTATGATCTCCAGTCTTTCAAACGCAGTGTGTTCAGGCATCTCGAAATGAACGGATCTTGAATTTGGCTCACTTTTGTATTTTTTTCTTTGCTTAGAAGGAATTGTTTGCGGGCTCCTAACCTTTGGTTCTTTCTTACTCGCATAAAGCATAAAACACACACACACACACACACACACACACACACACACACACACACACACACACACACTTTTATATTTCACCTTCCATTCAGTATATGATATAATCCACTTGGTCAGTCTGTTTATCTGTCTGTCTGTCGGTTACGATAGCACACCATACACCGCACCATCAGTTTTCCATTTAGCGTATTTTGGTAGGTTGCAGCAAGGATTATAGATTCTCTTTAACCATTGGGCTGGGCTACCTACCATGTCATCCACTCAGTGTAATCTAAATAATAAAGTCAAGGTGTGTTTGTCTGTTTGTCTGTGCGTTTGTTTTTTTCACGAGAGCTTTAATAGATATTGGCATGATTCTTTTTGCATTAGGATGGGTAAGTCCAGGGAGAGTCAGAAAAAAATGGTGATCGCCTGCTACGGGACTGCGAGATTATGCCGGAAATCGCGACAAGCGAAAATATTTGTCTCTGTGTTTGTTCATTCTTTCACGAGAACGGTAATAGATATCGACCTAATTCTTTTTGCATTAGGTCGGGGCAAGCTTAGCGAGTGTCAGAAAAATACCAAGCTAAAGTTTTGACTATCGCACACGACGCGACGGCGCGAAATTGTCGGAAATTGCAACACGCGGAAATATACGAGAACAATTTCTTCTACTTTTTGGTCAGAATTGGTCATTTTGGGCTCAATAACGATATGGAAACAAAGATAATGGTATCTGCAAACATTTTGCGATGGAATGGCTATTAGTTAGTCCCGCAAATTTTTGCGGGCAAACATTATTGCCATTATTAAGCTGCAAGAGAGTGAGGTGTTGTCTAGATCATGAGTTAATATAATTCAGATTCGCAATTACTCACACTCCTTTACTATTATTTGTTGCCTGGTGGGCATAAAAAGCCAATGCAGCGTTTAGTTAATTTGTTTGCTCGTCCATCCGTGAAACTCATGCATACAAGTGCACTGACCCAAAACAATAGTGTTTTCACGCTTAATAAAACGGGTCCAACTATTTTAAAAAAAAAAGAAAACAAAAATAGGTCAACTGATTTTGAGAGAAAATGGATGAATGTGTGGTGGGCTGGGTGTGTGGGATGAATGGAGAATGAATGATTAATATTATGTGCACAAAAATGAAGTTGATAGGGGAATGGGAAGAGGATGGGGGTCATCATAAGGAGAGAGAGAGAGAGAGAGAGAGAGAGAGTAAATTACTGGACACTCTCCGTTCAAAAATGGCGAAAAAACAAATCTGTATTCTTTTAGCTTTTCTTTTAATCTCTCGCCTACCTGTTTGTATAAGCCACTCTGTTTGTCTACCCAAGAACAGAAGCAAAAACCGTTCAGAGCAGTATTCCAACACTTGTGTGTGTGTGTGTGTGTGTGTGTGTGTGTGTGTGTGTGTGTGTGTGTGTGTGTGGTAGGAAGTAGTAGGAATGCGTAGCGGGGAAGTTGGTGTGGTAGAAATATTAAGAGATTTTTTTTTTTTTTCTGGTGGAAGAGGGGGAGAGAGTAAGTGAGAGAGTGTGAGAGTGAGAAGGTTGGAAGATAGAAGAGTTAGATCAAGAAGGAAGATTATATGAGAGGGAGACACACATACAGGAGTGTGTGATACTGATGGTTGGTAGAACAGGTACAGCAGATCTGTAGCCAAAGTACTCGCCCACGAATGCGTACCACCCGCCATCACTATAAAAAAAAACAAAAAAAAAAAACAGTAATCCTCTGACAATCGGAGGCATATCATTGCAGCTTTACCATAACTGAAAAAAAAAAAAAAAAATAGAATTTCGCTGCTTACTTCTACCAAGCTTTATACCACGCAAACATTCAGAAGCCTAAAGTCAGGGGTGTTATGTTTGCGAAGGTCATTGAGTGTAACAGGATTCTGAAGAATTTCTAATAGTTACTTTTTAAATAGCCGTTCTTTTCGTTGAAGGTACGATAGAAAATGATGAAAAATGACAAGGTAAAAGAAAAGTTAGGATTTTTTCTTCAGAAATCCTCTAGTAATCATAGGCATATCATCGCAGCTTTGCCAAAATTATCACAGAGGAGCCATATGTTCCGGAACACTGCCCACAACGTCTGGATACAATTCGTTTACTTGATTTTGAGATATTTTGGGAACAGCCACACACAGACATGCAGACCCACACAAGATGCAGATAATTACATTATCTCTTCACACTTGGCAAGCTATAACAAGAAGGAGGTAAGACAGCTGAATGGAAGAGAGACAGAAGTGTATGACAGTTGCATGGTTGGAAGAAAAAGAGCGATTAGTGGACCCGTTAGGAATTTTGGAGTGAGAGACTGACAGTGAAGTGTGTGTGAGTAGTGTGGTTGTAAGAAAATGATATAGAGAAAGAATGAGGTAGGCGAGTACATGAGGGGTTAGGCTTCATGGAGCAGAGGAAGTGTGTGTGTGATATATATATATATATATATATATATATATATATATATATATATATATATATATATATATATATATGGGACATATATATATATATATATATATATATATATATATATATATATATATATATATATATATATATATATATATATATATATATATATATATATATATATATATATATATGTATATATATATATGGAGCCTCTGTGGGACAGTGGCAGAGTATATATATATATATATATATATATATATATATATATATACTATATATATATATATATATATATATATACATACATATATATATATATATATATATATATATATATATATATATATATATATATATATATGGAGCCTCTGTGGGACAGTGGCAGAGTATATATATATATATATATATATATATATATATATATATATATATATATATATATGGAGCCTCTGTGGGACAGTGGCAGAGTGTGCGTTTCGTACATGGGTGAACCAGGGTTCGTGCCCCACCAGGGTAATAATTTTTGGGAGTGTTCACCCGGCCACGTACTGCATTGGCGGACAAAAGGAGTGCTGTGGTTGAACCAGTGTCGCTTACTACGAAGTATGCTTGCACCCAGTCGGCTTGCGCGGGCCGCTTACCTTTGGTTCACAAACTACACGGGCATCTAAAGTCACTCCAACACTACGATTACACTTACAAGCACTTCTCACCCTACATACAATCTCTACCAGACAGCCTAAGCCACTTGGTAGAGATACATTGGCTGTATCGTCCCGACTTCGGTCGGGATAGGCCGGTCCTGCAGTGGATACTCAAACGGCTGATGATGATGATGACGAAGATGGTATATAATTATACAGTATATATATATATATATATATATATATATATATATATATATATATATATTTACTAACTCAGTGTAGTGCTACTCTCTGATGTCTGCTCTTTCCTCTCCTCCATCCTACTTTCCTTCCATTCTCTTCTTTCTCTCCTTCATTCTTTCCCCGTCCTTCTGCCTACAGGTGACGTTACACTCCCTCTTCTGTCTTTCTTTCCTTCATTCTTTCCTCTTCCGCCTGTGGGTGACTCTACACTGAGTGACAAGCCAAATGGTTTCCTGTACACCAGGAAACCATGTACTATGCTGGGTGGTAACCATATAACCAAATTTTGGCGCCTGGTGCTTTAGTGGGTAATGACAGAGCTCCAATCGGATTGAGCCAGTGAAGGTTTATATCCAGGGGATGGTTGGGGCTTACTCACCCTCTCTCTCTCTCTCTCTCTCTCTCTGGTTCCAAAAAGTCAGTAACTAAAGCATCAGTGTATATCATCACATCACTCACCCCATCTTCCTTTTTTTCCGCCCAGCTGTTGGCATCTGTAGCAGCGAAGGCGCAGCAGCAGGCACCATAGAGCGCAAACTACCCCCTCCAAGGCCTTCCAGCACCGCCCCCTCCCGGCAGGATCTGTACGAGGCGGCCGAGGACCTGTGGGCGAAAGCGCTTGCCCTCAACACACTGGCTCCGGAGTTCCAGTATCAGAATAACACGGAGGTGGCGGCGCAGGTTGGCGGAGAGGCGACCTTCAGCTGCTATACCTATCACCTCTCTGACGAAATGGTGAGAGGGGGTGAAACATGGATAGGTGATCTAATGGTGAGAGAGAGAGAGAGAGAGAGAGAGAGAGAGAGAGAGAGAGAGAGAGAGAGAGAGAGAGAGAGAGAGAGAGAGAGAGAGAGAAGATTTGAACTCCGTTAGATCACTAATGTCACTCACTCAGTATCCCTCCCGTCTTTCTCGCTGTCATTTCCTGTCATAGACTCTGTCTCTGTCTGTCTGCCTGTCTGTCTGTCTCAACATAAGCCCCTGTGTAGTTGGTGGTGGTCACTTTCGCAACCTTTATCAAAATGGACGATGTTTGTTTTCACCGAGGGAGCGTGGGCTTACAAGGTATTACTGAGGCTTTTATATTTGGCGGAGAAACCGTGATGCAGAGAGAGAGAGAGAGAGAGAGAGAGAGAGAGGAGGTGGGTTTGTGGTTTTACAAAACTTTAAAGGATATGGTGAAAGGACTTTAGAAGAAAATAAAGGAACAGGAAGACACAGACATGTGAGAACCACTAACCACGAAAAACGAAAAATGAAAATACACACACATAACAAAAATCAATGTTGAGGACAAGAGTTATCTTTGGCAGGTAATACATTATTTAACAAGAAAATTTTCAAAGGTTTTGCTGCATATCAGGTATATAGTAATGGGAACATATTCGTACCAACATTGTTCAGACTGTGTTAAGTATTGTGTATACGGGTTATGATCCATTGTGACAAGTGGAAAGGTTGGGTGAGATACACACAGATTAGAGCTTGTATTCTTTATTTTTTCTAATATTAGAGTAAATATAGAATTCAAGCTGTAACCTACGTCTCTCTCACTCAACCTTTATACGTGATATGTTTTCAGGTGGCGTGGTTGAAGAGGGACAACGACCAGCTGCTGACGGTGGGGCAGCAGGTGTATGTGCCGGAGGAGAGGTTTTCAGTCGTGCACAGGGACCATGCAGATGTACGTCACATTTTATAGACAGTAACAATACCTATATGTATATCTATAGACAGTAACAATACCTATATGTATATCTTTCTGATTTCAACCAACTTAAAGACTGGTTGGATTTCTTTCGTATTCACCAAGTTACATCATTCTTCTTCTTGTTTTTGTATCGCCACATCATTTTCGAAAGTGGTAAATAAAGCTGGGATGATAACCAGTTTACATTTACATGTGTTCGGTACATTATGGTTATAAGAAATATTTAGAGCTACTCTTTTTTCTTAATTACACGAGACAGCTGTGATAATTTAAAGTTAGTTTTGAGGACTACATTTTAAAATTTTATTTTCAGTTTATTTCTTTGTTGTTCTTCTCAGAGTTTGATGATGCATGTTCCAATATTTTCATGTGTGTGTGTTTTTTTTGGCATGTTCATATTTTCAAAAATTTGTGCCACATTTTTTCGAGTTTTGCTTTTACTAATACCGATTCGGATGCATGATGTTTTTGCCTATGACACTTCAGACTGCTACTTCATGTTTATTTTAATTCATGTTAGGAACAGCTCTCTTTCTCTCTCTCTCTCTCTCTCTCTCTCTCTCTCTCAGGTATACGAAAGGTCTCCCCGAAGCTGAATAAGTCTAATGGCAGCCAAAACAAAAATCTTCTTTTTACTTGATCAATTTGAACTGTACAGTAGAAAGGCATTACATAGACCCTTTATTCTAACAACCACCAGACGATTTTATTCAGCCAAGGGAACCCTCCCCACCTCTGGCCTCCAAAGGATTAGTGTATAGTAGGGGACAAGATTTGGCCTAATATTTCACCTCTCCTGCTTGTGACTCTCCTCTGCTGGCCTAAAATTCCTAAACTGAGAGAATCACAGTATGTTTTTCTGTATATAAATGATTTTCACTGCATCAGGGAGGAAAGTGATGGACCTGCCCCAATTGTGAAGCAGTCAGTGAAATAGTAAGCGACTGTGCGGTATATCTTATGACAGAGATCAGTTATTTTTAGGCTGGTACAAGGAAGCCATGGAATGCTACTGGTTTGGTCATTATCACTCATGGCAATATATGCAGATGTATGTGAAAACGTGTGAATAACGAGATTAGTATTGGTTATAACTCTCTCTCTCTCTCTCTCTCTCTCTCTCTCTCTGCAGGCGTGGGAGCTGTGGGTGAAGGACGTGCAGGAGGTGGACGCAGGTCAATATGAGTGTCAGCTTACTACCAATCCGCCTGTATCATATTTCTTCACACTCACAGTCACGCGTAAGTACAGCCGTAAGTAGATCCGTAAGTAGATCCGATAGTAGATGCATAAGTACACCCGAGAGTAGGTGTGTAACCAGATGTGTAAGTATATCAGCAAGTAAATGCATAAGTACTGTACATGCGTTAGCAGTCTGGTTTGTGTAATTAGTATCATAATCCGTAAGTAGATGCGTCAGTAGATGCGTTAGTTGTCTGGTTTGTGTGTTATTGGGTATATTCGTGATCCGTCAGTAGATGCGTCAGTAGATGCGTTAGTTGTCTGGTTTGTGTAATTAATATATTCGTGATCCGCAAGTAGATGTGTCAGTAGATGCATTAGCAGTCTGCTGTGTGTATTAGTATATTCGTGAGTATATCCGTAAGTCGTAAGTAGATGCG